>NC_070626.1:28172775-28498601 GCF_947347685.1 Pleuronectes platessa
CACGGCCCTGGTTTTTTTCTCCAGCTCGATTCCTGAGAATTGATCCAAAGCTGCGGTTTGCATTCTGGGTACTTATCTCTCTTGCTGTTCGATAGCACCCTTCATCAAAACTAACGTTGTTTCTCGGGTTCCTGACAAAGATAAATATGTGTTTCCTTGACAAACGCGTCTATCCAATGTCAGGGACTGTCAAATTTAATAAATTGACGGTGAAGGGAATATGCCAGGGGAGTAAATCCAAGGTCAGCGCCACTGGAGCTAAGTGCAGGAGCTGGTAAATGTTCCCCTGAGGAGGTCACTGGCCTTGGCTGTGCTGTACTTGTCTGGCACTATAGGGCCTGCTGATATTTGTTCTGGATGTAAAAGAACAGTTTGTCTATAGCGGGCGAGCACAATTGTTGCTGACATCTTTTGCACACGCAGCCATGTGACAGTCACTGAGGGGGGGGGGGGGGGGGGGTACCTTTTGGGGATTTGGCCGATTGGGTTTCAGGGAGCTGCGGCGTCGGGTTTCCACGTGGAGGGGAAGCGGTGAACGCCAAATCCGCTGGCATGAGTGTGTGAGAGCAGCCTTCCGAGGTCATGTGCCGGAGATATTGTTCCCTGTCAGGTGTCGTCTTACACCTCTGAGCGATGGGGTCTTTTCCTGGAGGACAGTAGCCGACTCGGACAGAAGCCGTGACACGTGTGAAGTGTGAGACTTTGCTGTGGCAGCACTCTGACTTGTTTACCTCAGTCTGGAGGTTTTAGCTGAAATTAAACTAAGGGGGCGAAAAATAATCATTCTCACTGAAACTTAGAGTTTTATACAAATGCAGTTTGTTTTTAAACTTTGACTTTTTAAGCAACAGCAATAAAGTTTAGAACAGTAACTGCTACTACAGGGCTTTTTGGATTTGTGTCTCATATATGCTTTTTAGATTGTGGAGTGCGATGTACACAACAGCACTCGTGGCCATTCTGCAGCTACTCCTACACAACTAACTTTTCGATGGAAAAGAAGCAACAACACATGAAGTGAGAGTTGTTCCTTCAGGTCTGCTGCATGGCCCGGAGGTTTGTCCTCTATTCTACCTCAGGATGCTACAAAATAAACTCACACACACAACCTCCAGCTTCAGTCGACACAAAACAGACATCACACTTTTTCCTCAAACTCTTTGTTAGATTTGGAAAAACGACTTAAAGCAATCTGTCATTCCATCTTCTGTCAATCAAAACACTTTTGTCTGCAGGTCGTGTTTTTTACAGACTCACTTGATTAAACTTTTTGTGTCTCTCTTTTCGTTGTGTTTTATTGCGTTGGTCGCAGAATGCAGCATATCTATGATGTGCAGTCTATTCTTAACCAATCTTCAGCCAAAGACAAATTTACACAAATAATTTTTCTATTCTGTATTCACAGTTTTGTACAGGAGCAAACCAGTAAAACGAAATGTTCCCCATCACTGTTTCTCCAGGTTCACTCCCAGTCCCAGAGCAGTCGTCCATGTCTGGGTGCGGATGCAGCATTTACTGCTTGTTAGGGTTTCTTAAAAGTGTGTGTCTCTGCTTCTGTGATGGTGTAGGACAGAACTCATGGACCTTGTCTGGTTCTGTGGAGGTAGCTGTAACGGATGAGCTACTATATATATATATCTTCACGCCGGTCTACTTCTCTCTCAGTGTGAACAAACTGCAGAGTCATACATCGACGCCCTCAGGGTCACTGTCACGCTCAGCACACCTATGACAACCTCCTTTAGTTTCTGAAATGAATGTGAGACATTAAATATAATGAATAATGTTTATTACAGTCCGTGAAGGTTTGATTCAAGGTGAGCAGGTTTGCATCCTCACAGGACTTGTTGTGTTTCCTGCAGCGAGCAGGCAGAGCACCAACCGGCTGCAGCGCGTCCATCACCAGCTTGATGGATGAACTGGTGCTCGTCCAGGAGTCAAGTAATTGCACCACAACGGACCCATTTAAAATATTTAAACAGTGTCAAACATGAACGGCTCGGGGCGTCGGGTTTCCAGAGCAGCCGCCGTAAAAGGCCACTGTGGAGGAAAACGTTCTGTCACCATGATACTCGGCCTCTGCTGACTGGGCGGATTCTGACCGAGGGACACCAGCTAATGTTCATAAACATGTCCCAGCAGATCCACTGGCAGAAAACAGGACCTCCCACTGGACGAGGTGCAGAGTCTGAGCAAATTAACTTCTTTACCTGCTCACAACAGGACTGGATTATATGATATAAGTATTTATATTATTGGACGAATGTCTGTGGAGTGCATTCATCCACTGATGGATCTGCACTTTTTGTCTGGATCTCAACTGGAATCTCTAACCATGCAGCAGCTGAAAGAATCCCAGCCTTCTTGGAAAACACATTTAAATCCACTAGATCTGGATTTCTATTTGGATACGAACCAAACTGCACATACATGTAGATCAACCCTGTAAATATTCCAATTTTCTTTTATCCACATTCATTAATTATTTCCTGGGAAACTGGTGAAATTGTCCAAAAAATAATTGGCCTTTTCAATATTAAAGAAAGTGAAGCAATTGTGTATAGGTCCTGCTTATCAACCATCAAACACACAAAAAGTCCTTGGTAATGATAAACTTAAATGAACAATATTTATTGAACATTTGTTAAAAGAAAGTCCATTTGTTACTGGTGCTTTCTCTGTGGTGGAACTAATCTGCGGTTCCATTTTTATTCTAAGGAACTGTAGCTCGACCCGAGGAGACACTGACCTGCTTCACTCTGTCTTTCCAAATTATCGTCAAACCGTTATCACAACTTTCTGAGCTGCAAGAAACGAGAAGAATAAAACAATTCTCTTCTTTTGTAAAAACTTGATCTGGCTTTTAATAAGTGCTGACGACACCACCCTCGCCTCAAGGTTAAACAGCGTTGGTTCCTTTTGTTTGAGAGGGGATGAAAGGCCTGTGAATATAAATTATGGGATGTGCTCTCAAGCAACTCTATTTACCATTTCTTACACAGCTGAAAGAAGCAGATTTACAGTAAGAGCAGGGCTTCCCCCCCTGAAGATCGACTCCAACCAGCAGTGGAGAAGCTGTTGACTCAGTCAAATCAAATCAGTTTTTCAAAGCTGCGTTCTTCAGGGAGCAACTCAGCATTTTGTCTCAAAATTCCCAAACTACAAGTGCAATTTGTCTTTCTCTCAATGTGCTGATGTTCGTAGTTTTTCCAACTAGTTTCAAACCAGATGCAGGTACATCCCATTCTCTCGCTGCCTGATGAGAAGATGGTAAATGATAAGCTTTCACATCACAGATAGAAGAAGGTATTACATGAGACATGTCGTGCTTTTTCAGTTTGTCTTTCCTCTACTTTGTTATAAAGGTTTGTCATGTATATAAAAGGTTTTTAAAGTTAAAGTCCACAGAGAGAAGTCTGCTCTCCAAGCACCTCTCATCAGTTGTCCAATACTTTCTCACAATGTCATGTGTCATGTGGAGTATTGGGCCCTAGCGACTGGTCCGACAGACTCCCTGACAAAGATAGGTATAGTTGACCAATCAGAGCAGAGTGGGATAGCTGGCCAATCGGAGCAAACTGGTCTTTATTGGGAGCAGGCCCTTCAAGAGACGGGAGATAGACCCAAGTGTTTCAGACAGAGGCTGAAAAGAGGACCAGCAGCAATGGACAGTCTGAGGAAAGTGATGTTTTCTGCATGAAAATCTTTTTAAGTAATAACACTAATTAAGATTATGAACCTGAATGTGAGCAGAATATGTCTCCTCCAAAATAAGAGTCTTACAGGTCACTGGTTAGCTGTTTTTCAGATTTCCTGTAGTAAAACCACATTAGTTTCATTGATGAGTATAAACAAATAAAAGCATAAATAAACAGGATTCACAAGTACACGATAAACAAGAAAACATTTCAGTATCAATATGCAGGTTTATAAATAGATGCAGTCAATATTGTCTATAACAGCAGAAGCTGCAGGAGTTCACGTCTGTCAAGAAGAACATCTCAAAACGCTTCTGTTTTCTGAATTTTTATTGAATATATTATATTTTTCTTTAATCAACATTGCACATATTCCATTTTTCAATCACATCTCATATTGCTGTCTACAAAATGTTATGAATGTAGAAAATCCAGAAGTTGGAAGGTTTACCAAAAAGTAAAACAAAAGAAGAAAACAAAAGAGAAAAACAAAAAAAAACTGAGGATTTAAGGTCAGAAGTGACAAGCTCCAAAGAGAGAGAGAGAGAGAGAGAGAGAGAGAGAGAGAGAGAGAGAGAGAAGGAGAGGGAGAGGGAGAGGAGCACCCTCGGGAAAAGAAATACGAACATATCTTGGGTTCGGATGCATTTTTCTCAAACAAAGCATCATGCAGAATAAAAGCAAGGCTGGCCAAAACCTCACATGGATATTTCTCAACACCTGAACTGTAGAAATATATTATACATGGTCGTTAAGAGTAAGAGTCGCTGATTGACTGATGATTTACCTCCTTTTGTTCTGACTCAAGACAAAACAGCAGCAGGTGAACAGTTTGGATATCGAGCAAACACACGAACGTGAAGCAGCAACATCGAAGCAAATGAACCCTCGGTCCCTCGAACCCACCAAGAGCATCCTGGGAAAAAACAGGTAGTTGACCTCTCTGCAGGTGACATGAGTGTGTGTGTGAACCATCGTGACTAATGTGGATCTGCTGCACATACAACCGTGGGGTCGGCTGACCAGACTGCAACCTATAGCTTGCATAGACACCTGAATATCACGGGTTTGAATCCCATCCTTGTGTCGGGGTTGTGATAAATTCACCAGTACGTTCAGTTTGTTCTCCATCTGCAAGGTTTCATTTTTCAATATCACACACAAGGTGGGCGTCCTTCATCAAGCTCTCGTGGAGTGAAGTTCAGAAACTAAAACAAAGTTATCCAGAGTTTATTCACTGTTAAGAGTCTCTCAGCTAAATGCAGATGATATCCTGGATTGATTAATCAGAAGAATTGTGGGGGGGGGGGGAAGTGGATTTTGAGTTATACACACTCAGTGATTCCCTGCCGATAAATTTGGAGGCTTATTAAAGGGGAAATATTTCAATATCTGCTGCAACTGTGAGATACACAACATCTAGTCATCGACTGAAGCTTTGTTCTTCTAAACAAGTCAATGCCCTGCAATTAAAGAAACCACATCTTCACCAATATGATAGCATGAAACATAACAGAGCAATATTCTTGTGTGTTTCGCTGTGTTTTGTGTTATCTATATGTTGTCAAACCTGTTTTCATTCACCCAGGGCTGCTCAAGTGTCGTCATTTTGTTGAAAATGTTTCCTCTGTTAGTTTGTGTTGTGTCTACTCCGATGTGTGTTTCCTCAGATGCAGCGCGTCGAGCTCCCAGGGCATTGAGCACTGAATTTTTTATTACCTAAAGTGATATGAAACATTATGTTGCCATATTACAGAGCACGGAGCATTTATCACACAGCAGACATTACATCATATTCTGAAACTCCCTGTTTTCCGCCGTTGGAGCTGCAACGAAAGATTATTTTTCACTTCTGCCAGATATTTTGTCGTGTTATCAATCATCAATCGTTTTACAGTAATGTAATAAAGTCTAATAGTTAGGGGTTGTTTTTCAGATTGCTTGTTTTATTCAACGCTCCAGAACTCAGGACATTCCATCACAAGTGGCAAATTAAAGATATCAAACATTTGCGATGCTTGAACGGGGCCGTAACTTAATAAGTGTTTAGTCCATCGAGTTAGAATTGTCTGATCAATATCAACGATTTGTTCTGTCAAGTAAATCTTTATTGAGCTGCCGGGGTTTTCATCAGCGTTCAGCAGGATGTTCAGTGTGACATTAATATTCATTAAATACAAACAAGCCACGTTACCCATTCAAGCTAATGAGCACTAGCTGTTCTAAAGATGGATTGGAAATGTGCAACAACTTGTTTTGCCTTTTTGACACTAGATATCGAATAAAAGCACAAGACTTTATGGTATTAGGGATTCTGTGATGGAGGGCTGCCTCCATATCCCTCAGACTGACCCCTGGTCCTGGGTCTGCAGCTGGATGAACCTGTTGCTGACATCTACACCAAGCGTAGAGGGCGACTTGATGTAGTGGAATAACTTAAGCAGCAATGAAAACCAGGACCCCTGACTCTGCAGAGTTCTACTGGGACTGAAATGGCCCCAGAAGTACACACCGTGTTCTGACTGAGAAAAAACTGCTCAACTTGAGGAATCATCATTCGACCGATGGGACGTTGAATCTTTACCTTTCACTGCACAGCCCTGTCTGAAACACAGAGTATTTGGAACCTGTGCTTGAGAAATGACTGAAACCATCATCAAAACTGTCGCCAATCAATTAACTTCACATCCTGGAAATCTCCGTGTTGAGAGTCACTGAGCCTGATGGAGGAAGGCCGTAGTCATTAAGGGTGTGTTAACACATCTGTCCCAAACACCCAGAGAATGTCAATGTCAATTTCTATTCATTAAGCACATTTAAAAGTACGTGGTTGACTTAAGTGCTTCACAAATATTGAAGAAGACGGCAGCAGCCAGGACAATGAGGTCTGAAGCAAACACACACTCTGCTCAAAGAAACTCTGAAGTCACAAGTTGTCGTGACACTCCACAAGACGTGTGTGTGTTTGACTTTCTCAGGTCCGCGGCCGTCATTAAATTGGTGGAAATGCTAATTCGCTTTTAAGGATTAGCACTTAAGCATTTAATTCCCCGTCTTGATTGAGCCTAACATGGTCTCCTCACTGCCCCGGTACACTCTGAGCAGGAAATTTAAAAGGTGTTCCAATATTACCAGGTTTAATCTGTGTGACGTTAAAGCTAATGAAGGCTATTATCATTTAATCATTATCATAACATCTGAAAGAGAATGTGTCATCTTCAATCTGCAGCCAAAATGACAGCTTTAAGTGATGATCAAGTGACGTGTGATGGTGTTAACCCAGTGACGTCTGTGGAGAAGCTCACACCGAGGCCTTTCAACAATTATATGAATTCTGCAAAGCCTTTATATTTATCTTCCTCGATACAGATGTGACCGGGCAGACCCTGGATCAGCAGAGAGCACCAGCACTGTTCAGCAGGAGGCAGCAGACTGTGCAGAGCGAACCCCCGAAATCCAGTCGAGTCACATAATATCCAACACGAATACCAAATAAATTCCCACTGCGTCACTGTTCAACAGTTTTTGCAGCGCTCCTCATAAGCCACCTTGTTCATAAGGAGATTAGGACATAAAACGGGTCCCTGGTGTTATCTAACACTGTGCAGGTTACAGCTAGTTTTATTTTTGAATGTGTGTGTAGTTTAAAAACCAAGCCACGAGAAAATGTCTATAATGCTGCCTGCGTAGAATGTGAAGTGGGGTTTTTTTACATCTAATTTAATACAAGATCAATTAATTCAGATATGTAGAAAGTCGGTTTCGTATGAACCAGTTCATCCTGATTTCGAGTTCACCAGTTTCCCTGCTCCTCATCTGATTGGTCGGATCCCATGTGTGTATTTTTACACCATCATGGTGGTTTCCTCCACTGTTTCCCAGTGATTTAGCTCCTCCCCTCCTCTGGGCAGCATCACAGAGATTGACACGATCCAGATGATCATTAAGAAGAAAGGAAAAAGACAAACCCAGTTTGCTACAGCTTCGTTGAAACTCTTATTTTTACTGTTTATTTTATTATTATTCCTTAATCGGTTTTAAATAACCCGTGAAGGCTTGAGTCTCGTTCTTATAAAGGAAAGTCTTAATGTTTAATCAATACCCGAAAGATTAGCTTGAGGTACTTTTTCTCTTTTATGACCCGATAACCCCCCCCAAGTTTATGGTTTGCTTAATTGTGCAGATAAAACAGACGACAGAGGAATTTCCTCCCAGCACCTATTTTATGCACGTACGTACATTTTTAAAAATAAAATTATCTGACGTGCATCGGCCAAATATGTCATCGCTGGAAGGAGTGCAAAACCTCAGTACCTCACCTCATCCTAACACTGGGCTGTTGTTCCGCTTCTGGCCTTAGATCAGTGGTCAACTGGTTGTGTTTTTAGAAGAAAGCCTTTGTTATTGATCAGCGGAGGCATTCACCCTAAAGTCAATCTCGCCCGAGTTGCTCTGCTGAAAGCACAGAGAGGATCGGACGAGCCTCGGAGATGTTTAGGTCTCGGAAAAGTTACCGTGAGCTGGAGCTGAACAGCAGTTTCTCACCATGTGGACACCGGGACGGCTCGGGCCTTAATGTGAAATCAATCCCCAGCGAGAATTATCTTGCGAATTAGTTAAATTCTTATATTTTTAAGAGCGTAACTGAACATGATTAAACTGTGGAGGGGTAACTCTCCTCTTCCTCCTCCTCCTCCTCCTCAGGCCAGCAGCCCTGATGGTGAGGAAACATTAGAAAACGCAGCTCAGAGGTGATCGTGATTAAACTTGTTCTTCTCTCA
Organism: Pleuronectes platessa; assembly: GCF_947347685.1. Lineage (NCBI taxonomy): Eukaryota > Metazoa > Chordata > Actinopteri > Pleuronectiformes > Pleuronectidae > Pleuronectes > Pleuronectes platessa. The sequence goes on from NC_070626.1 coordinate 28,181,255, forward strand.
CCTTGTTCTGTGTTTTATCTGATGTCCCCACACAGACTCACTGTTAACCTCCCTGACAGCTTTTTCAAATCTACTTGTTAACGGTTCTGAGTCACGACAGTCCCCACACACATCACCACTGCAGGTCATTCCAACATCTACAGGAACATGTAGCACGAATAAGTCGTATATATTATTTTTTCCCCGCTCATGATATGACCCGAACGTCCTCGAGTGATGATAAATGTCCGTGTGGATCACTCTGGATTATGACCTTTTTATTCTCTCCTTCAGCTCACACCAGGATAAATTAGTTTTTTCCTCCTGTAATATTAAATCTGCTTCAAAAATCTGCCGATCGACCTTCATCATCCTCTCCCCTCACGCTTTACAGTACGCTGCCTCTCTCCGGGCTCCTCGGGATGAAGCAGATTCAAGTGAGGGCTCTGTGTGTCGGTGCAACTTGACATCAATTGTGGCCTCTAACCAAATAAATCACTTTAATTAATAGGTTGAGGAAAAAGGGTTAGACAGAGATCTCTCAGTTGTCTTTCTTTGCTCTTGTCTTTTCTGCCTGAGTTGATGCAGCGGCCTGGAGGACGGACTCTCAGGCTGATCTGGTGCTTTGTGCTGACCTGGGAACAGGTTTCCTCTTCGGCTCTGCATCTCTTGTGCTGCTTCGTGTCACTAAATAGATTTAATTTGTCTCTCTCACAGCTTTATCTGTGTTGTTGCAGTGCAGCTTCTGGCCACTATTAGCTGCTGGTTATGATGGTCCTGGATCTGGGATCAGCTCGGGGTCCATCAGCCCCTAATCTGACGTAATTACTATTAAAACCACGGCTTGGAAAAGATATTATGATTTTTATTTATTTATTTTCTTTGTCTTTGACTTTTTGGGGAATAGGCGTTTTCAGTTTTTGTGTGTTTTTTTGTGTATCTGAATCTTAGATGACAAGATGGATACCTCTCTCATGTCTGTGATAAGAATGTGCAATACAGGCAGCAGCCAGTTAGCCTAGCTTAGCAAAGAGGCTGGGAACACTGGGAAACAGCGAACAAAGACCTGAGTACTTCCTTGTCTATCGCTCTCTTATTGATCATTGTTTCAAGTTCAAAAGACGTCTAACTGGGAAATTTGGGAGAGTAGCGTGGAGGCCTATTCCTTGGCAGAAGTTTAATGTTGATACATTTAAGAATTACATTGGTAAAATGGTCTTTATGCTAAGCTAAGCTAAATGGCTGCAGGCAGTAGCAGCAGGATGGTTTTTGGTGACTGGATTTATCCTTAAACATTTAAAATTGTACTTACTTAACTCTTCTTTTTTTACTTTTCAACTCTCAGGCGTATACGATGATGTTTCATCTTTACATGAATGTGACTTAATTATTTTTTATTTAATTCATTCTTCACTGTTTACTCTTTCATTTCTTGGGTTCTATGTCATTTTACTTTTTGAAGAAGCAACAGCTTTTGCAAATGTGACAGTTCCTGTATTTCCTGTAGTTCCTGTATCTATGCTCTTCCCGTAAACATCCTCCCCATAAGAACTCCTACAGCATTGACATCTTAAAAATGATTGTGGCTATTCCGTGGGTCTGACACTACAAAAATATCTGGAACATTCAGTAAACAGCTTTTCTGAGGAATGCGATTATTGAGGTAATTATAGATAATATGAATATTTGGAAAAGAACAACAATGTGAACTTTGGATTTTTCTTGAAACAGACACAAAGATTAAGAGTGTCCTAATCGTTAAAATAGTATTTTAAGGAAAACATATGAAAATAAAACACTATCTTCATAAAAAATATGTCATATAACTTATTACTCCTTCCAATAACAGGTAAAATAAAACTTCCTCTTGTTATAATTTCTCTCAAGGGCAACACAGCGTGTCTACGTGAGGTAACACGATCAGATGCCTCTCTGACATCAGCGACTTCATGTTTCAGAATGTTAAACCAAAGAGAAAGGGGGGGGGGGGGGGGGATTTTCAATTCATAAGCCAAAAATCATGAGAATGGACAATGTTGAAGCAGCATTGGCAACAATATGAAGACCAGTGTTGTATCAGCGAGGACAAAACCGAACACAGATGACGATGAGTCGATGCTCGTAACAGTCAACGAAAGTAAAAAGTCTCAGTTCACTCTAACCTGCAACACATCTCAGGACACACAAGTAGAAACGTCTGCTATTTACATTGGGTTTTTTTTCTTCTTTTTCTCCTATTCAGTGTGCATCTATATCACAAACATTTTTTTCCAGAAGTCCACGACATACAATAGATTCATAGGGGTTTCACCTTTGGTTGGTTATGTAATTATCAAGGCTAGGTTTTAAAAAAATATAGAACACACGTCCATGTTGCTTTGTTGCATACAGTTAAAGTCAAAGTGAGAAAAACATTAAACGAAAGCAGCCGGTCAGCTCTGAAAGTTGCATCTGAGAAAGAAACCTAAAGGTGTTTCGCCGTTATGTCCATGCCTCTCGGGGGGGCGGGGGGGGGGGGGGGGGCAGAGTCTCTGTTTCCCGTGATAGAAAGTGAGAGTGGCGGATATTCATGAGGATGTTTATCTGCCTGACATCTTTGCTTTAGTGTGAGTGGATCTTAATGTAAGAGGATATACTTCTGATGTTGCAATTAGTCAGTCAGTATTTGTCTCGCCTTTCTTCTCCCGATCCCTCCGCACACTTTTCCCGGATGAGGATTGTTTTTCATGTGTTATGACTTAAAAGTTTTTCAAGTTGCCAGCAGGGTTGTTTTGTTTTTTTTCGAGCGAGTGAGCGAGCAACTCAGGGGGGGGGGGGGGCAGCCTTGTTTGGTTGGACGATATGAAACGAGATTAAAAAATAGATTGAAGTCGCCCGAGCAGAGAGCGACACTCACCACTTAGAGGAACCGGTGACACCTAGGAAGCCGACTCAACTAAAACATTATGTCGACGTTTACAACCAAACATTAACTCTATCATATTAAAATATTCACATCTGTTCCTTACAAGACACTTTTTTTTTTTTCACATGTAGAGAAAAACATCTGTAAGTCTCTTAGTTCCGTCCCTCCATACATCTGTATATGTGTAGTAATTAAGGCAATCATGTTGGGCCACGACTCACTCGTTTGCCAACTTCAGTCCCGACCCTCCAGGGTTTTTATTTACTGACGTCCAACAGCAGCTCTCACCTCCGGGTCCCGTCCATTTGTTGTTGTTGTTGTTGTTGTTGTTGTTGTTGTTGTTGTTATCAGTGTCCGCTCGTGCTCAAGACGACCGTTTCGCAATGTTTTGCTTGTTCTCTGCAATTTCCAGAGGTCTGGGGGCGGGGTGGGGGGGGGGGGGGGGGGCGGGCACTCCCTCTCCCTGTCACTGGCAGCGCTGCAACACAGACACACAAACAGGAAACGGATGCAGCTCTGTCATCATTCTTGAGATAAATGGCAGCGTGAAGATGGAGCAAATTGCCCCAAATCGTCAAAGTGATACTGAACATGTTTTCCTCCCCCCCCCCCCCCAGCGACTGAGCAACATGCATCCCTCCACTGATAATCATCAGGCTCATTAAGCAGCAGCTCTGTGTGAAGGGCTCAGGGAGAGCACAGGTCTGAGGTCTGTTAAGCACAGTCCTACGTACATAATAAGTTATTTGTCATCAATAAGTCATTAACATACACGTCTCCCTTTGTTTCCCCGTCAGCAGCTGAAAGATAAAACTCATTTCATTCACCTTTGAAGAGCATTGTCTTCATTGTTATGTTTTTAAGGCTGCAGCATTCCATCAAATGTAAATATTCCCGATGTAGTACACACTTAATACACACTTCAACCCCATCCAGCATTTTGTACCTATGGAGGTTTGAAACACTTCATTTCATACATATTTTGTCTTATGGATTCAGAATGAATATGAGTCTGTTGTTTTGAACAGAGTTTGGCTGTAGAGTTTGTAATGAGAAGCCTGCTGGTGTGCAGCCGAGGTTAATGGTCATGTTAAAATTCAATTAACCTCAATATTATTGCGTTAATGTTGATTGAACTTCTGCTACAAATTTAAATCATGAATAGTTTGATGATAAATGGAACTAATTCATATTCTTTAATGACACAAATTAAGCCTCGACAAAAGCACAGAGATATTTAACACCTTATTTTTAGTCCCCCATTCAGAAAATCAATTTGACTGATATAAACAATTTCATGAAGTTGAAGTTGTAATGGCATTTTAAATGTGTATTAACAGGGAGACTTAAATAGAGGTTTTACCAGGAGATGATATGCAAATAAAAATTGAATTGTTACAGACAGGTAGAGCTTAGTGATATTTACTTTCTCTCAAGAAGAGAATGTGTTTATGTTAAAGTTAGAAACAGAACGGCCGTCATAATTCCAGCAAGAGCAGAGGAGGAAGTCAGGAGACATCGTCCATGAATGGAGGAGTTCTGAGGTGGATTGATACATAAGCAAAACAAACCAGGACGAAAGATTAAAATATGCCACTGTAACCATGACATAAAAGTCTCTTAAACTTGAACAACTAATCAATTTAACCCAAATTATGATGTCATCTTGAACAGAACCAACCTCCCTGAACCAGTTTTGTCAAATCATGAAACAAAACAGGAAAAAAAATCATATTGTCTTGTGTTTCAGATTAAAAAAGACGTCTTGTAGTGTTGTCCTGAAAGTAGATATTAGAATTTGTGGTCGGGTAAATTTAATTTACACAGCGATTTTCACATGATTTAAAAAAAAACTCAATAAATTAATATGAAACTACATCAAAACTTCTACTTGAAGTTGTACAGATTTTTATAAATAAAACAAAAATTGAAGTACCTTCCAAAAATGTAACTTGTACTTAAGTCATAGCAGCATATAGAGTTTGCTATGTGCTGCTATTACATGAATCCAGATAAAGGGGCTGAACCTGGTGTTGACATGTTTTACAGTTTTCCCAGGGAGCAAAGCTTGATTGAATTCATTGATTACACAAAAAAAAAACTACCAAACTACTACAAGGTGTGTAAAACACCCAGTTAACATTATCACTGCCAGTGGTTTCATAGTGTAGTGGTTATCACGTCTGCTTTACACGCAGAAGGTCCTGGGTTCGATCCCCAGTGGAACCAGCTAAATCTTATTTTTTATTTAAGGAGTTTAACTTACTCAAATATTAAAGAGCTGTAAAAGAGATCCCACAAGGCCAAATGATTTGAGCAGTAGTGTTTGGTCCTCAACAAAGAAATCTTTATGATTTATGCCAAACAGAAAAATTGCAGCGACAGAGGGAAACAACACAAGTTGATCACAACCAAACCAAAGCAACTAACGGACACACAAACATGCCAATTGGCTTTCCGGCCTAATACGACCCTCCGCTGGGTTTGTGAAAATGATTCCAATTCCTTCTTCACAGAGTGTTCATGTTATTCTCGCGACCCCCTGTAGGCCGAAAACATTTCACACAATAACTGTTCTGTGTCATGGCTATTTGTGTTTATTAAGACGCAGCGTTCTCTTTAAACAGCTGTTGTATAATTCTCCACCTCAATAATCGGAGGATTTCCACGTAGTCTCCCAGGAGTTGAAGACGCTCTGTATGCAATCATAGCTGCGGCAGGCACAAGGCAATTACTGAGAGTTTCTATCTAATTCCCTTATTAAGACTTAAGAGCTAAATCTGCGCTTGTTTACATTCCAGGCTTTGTTTGTTTGGCGAGCTGCTTTTGGTGAACACACACAGGTACAATGTCCTGCGTTTACCCTGCACTTGTAATGGTAAAAGGACAAATATAGAAAATTCAATATTCAGGTCAAACACTGAACACACACAGAGAGTTGGAGACATGGAAATTGGCGAACGCGTGGCGGCTGCAGTGTGAATCCAGAGGAGAGCCGAGGGACGTCCTGAATATTACAGTATTCATCGTTGTGTTCCGAGGCTCAAATGTCACCGAGTCGCTCTGGGGGAAAGGAAAATGAAAAGTGCATTGTGAGGCAGCGTGGTGTTCAGCACTGAAGTCTCTCTTTTTCAGGTGCTTGTGTTGAAATATAAAAGCAGCTCCCGGTTGTGTGAGCAGTTGCAGACGATAACAACAGAACGAGACAGAGCATGAGACGAGAGGAGGTGGACGTGAACCAAGCTGGGACTTCGCTCCAGGTTTTAAAACCATAATAACAACAAACAGTGCGACTGCATTTTAAAATTACCTGCCTGGGATTTTATGAGCTGATATGATGGCAACAAATCAAGCTTAATTTCCCTCCTAATGGAAGGCTGTGGTGCAGTGAGGTGACCGAATGTGATGAATGGGAAAGGGAGCGGCGGGTGGGGGGGGCAGCCCCAGGAGCTTCAGAGCTGGTTGCCAAAGTTGACAGAGTAGTTGCCATATTTTTTCACAGCATCTAGCCGGAGTAATGTGATGTTTAGTAGACAATTTGTGTGCGTCGCCAAGGAGGTTGTGTTTCCTGCCCCCCTTTCCATTGGTTTGTTTGTTTGTTTGTTTGTTTGTTTGTTTGTTTGGATTACACCTGGAACATGGGCCAAGAAACAACCCTTTAGAAATTTTGCATGAATCCAGAAAAAGGGGCTGAACCTGGTGTTGTTTCTCACTTCCTTTAAATTTCAAGATGACATTTGTTACAGATTTCCTCGAGAGCAAAGCTTGATTGAATTAATTGATTACAAAAAAAAAAAACTACCAAACTACTACAAGGTGTGTAAACAACCAGGTCCATAGTGGCACTGACAGTGGTTTCATAGTGTAGTGGTTATCACGTCTGCTTTACACGCAGAAGGTCCTGGGTTCGATCCCCAGTGGAACCATCACATTCTTATCCTATTGAGGATTTCTTATTTAAGCAGTTTAACATACTGAAGTAAATACAGCTGAATCTGTCCTTTCTGATTCATGTGTTCGTAGTATCACCACACACATGCAGATGTCGCCTAAGAGACACAATACTATAACACAATGAGCGGTTCCCCTCAGTTCAGATGACAGTTTTCTCATAAGAGTTTTAGCAATAAACCGGTCGTGATAAAGGAGAAATATTTCCCCCGAGTTCTGCTGAAACCTCACAGCATGTCTGACTCTAGATCAGTCACTGAATCAGAGAACTGCTGGGACTCGATGTTCAGACGACACAGAAACTAAAACACAATCTTCAGAGTAACGGCTTGTTGAACCCGGCCCGGCAGCTGTTTGCACACCTGGATGCTCTCAGGTACGTGGCCCAGCAGGAGGCACGGCTGCTCTCCCGGTGCCACATGCAGATTCATCTCACAGCCCGTCACATTATGGGATGCTGACTTCTCACAGGCCAAGCCAAGAGCGCCGGGTTAAACCGTGTTCTGATCTACAAAACCACCTGCTACCCAGAAGCTTGTTTGTTCAAGGGACCGTGCTTAAAATGATTGCGGTGTTTGCAGGAAATGATTGTCACAGCCCCGAAGGACAATAACAACACAACAGCAGCGCTGAGATAAAAAGTTAATACAGAAAATGAAAGTAATTAAATCCAAATGACTCAACAGCTATTTCAACAGGTTTATGGAAGCTTGTGTTGCTGTTTTGGGACAAATATGTTTTGATTGACGTCATTTCAATTTAGGGCTTTTTCACACCTATGCCTTATTTGGTCCTAACCAGTATAACAGGTGGGATTTGTGCCCTGTACCACAGTCTGGACCAGCAGACCAAAATATAGTCTGAGCGAAAGAGGTGGTTTCAATCCAGATCACCATGGTTTGGTTTGTTGGGTAGTTTAAGAATCTTTGGACCAATTGCAGCTTTGAAAATATCTTTAGAAATCATCTAACTTATCCCCACGTGTTCCCTCCTCCATGCAGTCTGAGTGTAGCTTCATGCAGCCTCACATCTCGTGGCTCTCTCAGGTCGGTCGGTGGCATTAAGAATTGGGTCGTGACAAATAGCAGCAAACATGGATGAGATCGATGCGACCGTACAAATCGAAACGTTTCCTTGATCAATGTGAGAAATTTAGCCCCAAACAACAAGCGAGTGCAGCCTCTGTGAAATCTGGAAATTACATTGGTGGAACTGATTGTTCACGGCAAATGGAAAACCAAATAACTCCCCCCCCCCCCCCCCCCGCTGAACATGACTACAGACTCAATGGATCAAGTGATATAAATGGCGTTATGCTTTGATTATCACGCTCCTGTAAACCAGGGCCAGTTATTGGTTTTTCCGAGGGGAGTGGGAGGTCTTGACAAAGATGCTGCAGTTCTGACACTTGCAGGAAGTGGCCACCAGGGTCACAAGTGGCAGGAAAACATATACGTGAACTCAAGAGCACACACGTGAGTTCTGAGAGAAACATTACGAACAAGCATCTTTCAGAAAAACAAAGACCCTGTGACCCTCTCGACTTTCCATCACCTTCCAATTCTCTTTTCCCAGAAACCACTTCTTCTTTGCTGCTCCTGAAGAGCTGCACTTTCCTCCCTGTACTCCTGTAGTGTTTTTAGATCAGTGAGGAAGAAGGGATTTCCAGTAGTGTAGTGATAACCAGAGCTACCGCTACACTGAACTAAAATGTCAGCAATTCGCCGATATATGAAGCTGGAAAGTCCGAGAGTAAAAAAGGAAAAATGTATGCGTCTGCAAGACTTCAGTTTCTGTTCAGAAATGTGTATCGGACAATTCACAAAGTCCAGGCGTCAGAATCCGTGTTGAAAAGTAAAAAATGGAATCAGAACATCTCCTCTGCTGAGGGCCGCACGGAGGGGGTGGAGCCAATCCCAGCTGACATCGAGCAAGAGCTGAGGTTCATCCTCATCAGGTCTTCAACAATTCATAATCCATAATCCATTCAGTTATTATGTCCCCGCAAATAGTTCCGGTGAAACAAATATGTAGTCAAAACATACATTTTATTTCAAGAAGGAAGCGTTTCACTGCATCACTACAGATCTATTGATATGCAAACAAGTGCACGTCCACAGTGTTTCTTCAGTATCTATCTTTGGTTCAGTGTGAATGTAAATCAGGCCTTTGCATCTGAAATGATATTTATTCAACAGGACCACGTCCATATCAACAGCTCTGTGATCTTTTTTTGATATTTGAGTTTTAGTCCTGACCCTGTGCGGTTTGATGGCCTCTGCAGGGATGTTCAGAGCCGAATGCTTTTCCACGTGGACGGAGCAGTAATGTCTGCACCCCCGACCGGAACCGACTCCCCTCCAGAGGGCAGATAGGTGAGGACATTGGTGGTAAGTACTATCACGGCTGAATCAAGTGGGGAAATGAGACGTTACCATCTTCTCATTACAAACTGCTTTGCCTGCACAGCAACCCTGCAGCTGCCCTTGACTTTATTTCTTTTTCTTTTACAAGGAAGTTGAAGGTTAAATCAGTTTTTAATGGGTCTTATTACCTCCTCTTTAATTTAACATGGGAATAACCAAGCAGTGTGTTGTCCGTAATGTTCAATTATGTTCTTATGTAGCAAACAACTCTTCCTGTAAAATGAAATTATATTTTTTTCGTGAAAAGAATTCTGCAGTTTTTAATATAACGGGTTGTTTGGAACGTGCTTCCTGGTTACATGTTAATAACACTACATTTGAACCAGCAGCTAAATTGCTGGGATCTGAACATATACAGAGATGTCCCCAATATAAAAAGCATCAGGGATGGAGGCTTAAACGGAAAACAACACCCGCTAATTAAAAAAGGAAAACAATGAATAACCCGTCAGGACGCACTAGTGCAGTGAGGCGTGGTCACATGGCTGCAGGCCGTGAGCTCCGGGTTTTATTAATGTGTCGTTCGTGCTCCTCCTTGGTTTTAACACCCAGTTTCTCAGCTTGGTCCAAAACAACTCTGACCATAGGCTGTATGTGAAGATGGACAAAGACTCTCCACATCCTCCTGTTGTTTCAAAATGAAAATCCAGATGTTTCACTGTGTTTTATATCATCCAATAACTCATTTTTCTTGCTTAGAATTGAGATGATGATTCTTTTCCGTTTATCTACACAAACCTATCGACACTTGTCTCATTCTCTCTCTTTCTCTGCTGGGTTGTGTGCTTCTCTGGGTTGAGGGAGAAAACTAAGATGATGCAGTATTACGTGCTGCTTGAGGTCCTCTGGGAGAAAGTAGCTGCATTTGCTCATGAATCATCATTAGCTAGAAATTAGCTAGCATACAGGTGTGAATGGAGATTTCAATAGGATTAAATTGTGAAGCCCTATGTGACCTCTGCTAACATGGAGAAGGCCGGATTTATGACCTCTACTGCAGCCAGCCACCAGGGGGCGATCAAGATGATGCTCCTTCACTGTTGGGGAGCTGTCAGGTCAATTGTAAAACACGAAACAACTTCACTGCAGGTAGAAACTCACCTGTCGCCCTTTTCAGCGACACCTGCATGATAATGACAGGTTGCACTTAAGATCTCCCTGCTGAATATCCTGTGTGTAGCTGAAGGGTGTCTGTTAATAGACTGATCTACATCTTCTGATGTGTGTGTCGCTAGCACTCAGCACCATCACCATCAGAGCACCAGCCTCACCAGCCACTCACCTGTCACTCTCAGAGCTCCCAGGTGGTGTTAAAACACACAGGGGGCTGTTTGTTAGTGGGACAGTGTCCGGGAGCTTGTTGGGGGCTGAGAGGTCACATGATGAGCAGCAGTCTCTTCTCTGGAATGGCTTTGGTAAATGGTTTTGTATTTATATGAAGCTTCTCTAGTATTGATGACCACTCAAAGTGCTTTACAGTACAGTTTTACATTCACCCAAACATTCATACAGTGCATCTATTCGCTATCTGTTCTATGGGGGGGGCATTCAGGGTTCAGCATCTTGCCCAAGGACCCTTCGGCATGCAGATGGGTCAGACTGGGGATTGAACTGCCAACCTTCAGGTTGGAGGATGACCACTCTACCCCCTCAGGCACAGCCGCCCCACAAGGCAGCTGTTACAGGCCCTGAAGGCCGGATGCAGAAATCACTTCAAGATTGAAAACCTTAACAAATAGAAGTTGTATGTCGAACACGTTCACATCAGAGCATCACACTGCAGTCTCCACGCTTCACAGTCACTTGACTGCAATTACCAATCTGGCTAAACATCAACAAATAGACGCGGTGCAATCTTTTCCGTTATTTATCACAAATTACACAAACAAATTTTAGGGCTATATCCAGAAAAGTAGAAATATGATACTGATGAGTATAATCCTGAAGGGGGCTGACTTCAGGAGAGTGCACGGGGAACAGGCAGCACGGGGCTCGGCTTCCTGCTCGCTGACACTAATCCAGAGGCAGCAGGGATTTTCTGCCTCTTGCTGCTTCTTGCCTCACCCCCCTGCAGGGCTCTCAGATCCACACTGGCTTTCCCCCCGGTCACACACACACACACACACACACACACACACACAGATGCACACAGATGAACGCATGATAGACTATAAATATTCAGGCCAGGATCGGCGCTATGTGCGGCACCATGTACGCCGGGGATATAACACACACTGTGCTCATTTCAACCCGGCCACCGAGTTCTCTGTCAGCACTTTTTTTGTGTGGGGGGGGGGGGGGGGAACACAGTAGTCCTCGCACATCTGCTCGTCTGATGGCGTTCATTTAGGATGACATGTCCACGTACGCGCACAAACTCAGACGGGCCCTTAACGGCAGAGGCCTCATTAAACGTGTGAGCTGCTGCACGACAAGCCGAGCTTCAGGTGTTGTGTGTTTGTTTGTGTGTGTCTGAGGGTGAGAGGAGCAGCGAGTCGCATTACACCGTGGCGGACTGTCACGCTGAATTAAAGGCAGGACACAAACGGAGGCAGTGGTCAGAAAACATCATTAATGCCGAGATGCTCTTTCTCTAACCCCCCGAAAGCTGAGCTGCCAAAAAACGAGACGTGCATACTGACATAACTGCACCTCCCTGGTTAGTGTTGTTTTCTAAGAATCCTCTGAACAAAGAACACATCCATTTCTCCAAATGCACTGTTCTCTCTCTTACATAACCGATGTACAGTATATGTAGGAGGATGCAGGGGGAAGACGAGCAGCTGAAAACTGGGTTAGTGCCAATTACCTTCCACGCCAGCAGCCGAACAATCTATAAGTTTAGATGTTGTTTCTCTTTTGTGTGACGCTGATAAAAAGAGACGGCAGCTCTTATCTAATCCTTCAGACCCTCGACTCACTGACAGAACGAGAGTTTGAGTCTCCACCGTGTCAACGAGTAGAGAGGGAGAGACGGAGAGAGACTCAATGTGAACGCAGCTGAAGTCAAATGTTCTGGTTGCAGATGTTTGTTTTTTATAAATAGGACGTGTTGATATGGTTTAAGTGTGTCTGAGGAGCTGCGGGGGGGGGGGCAGTGTCGATCAATACTGCTCTGTGTGTGTGTGTGTGTGTGTGTGTGCAGAGGATTTCACACGATTCTGTCAGGTTTGAAAAGTGTGTTTTATGACACGTGTCTCTTGGGGACGACAGAGTCTACAGTTGGATTGCATTTCATTTAATAAACCCCGACTCTTTTTAAATGTGTCAACTGTTCCAGTATTAATCCATCACTGGAGGGTGTCTACAGTACAAGTTGCATTCACACACACACACACACACACACACACACCCAGTAACCAGTACCCAGTACCTTTTCTATCAGACGTCCACTGCTGTCAGTATCTTTGAAATGCACACTGGAGGAGCCAGGGATCAAACCACTGGTCTTCTGGTTACTGGGCGAACCGCTCTACCCCCTGAGCCATAGCTGCCCCCAAGTCTTGAGTCCTAATATTTTATTGTCTTACGTCTTCATATTTTATTGTCTTCAGTCTTAATGATTTATTGTTTCATCAATAAATCATTCCCATTTTGTCTGTCTGGTGTTTTTCTTCCTTGTAAAGAATGCTGTAAAATTCTTAAGGAAAATGTAATACAAATAGAGTACTACTACTATTTATATTATTATTAGGAGTAGTAGTAGTAGCAGAAATTAGTACTATTAGCAATAATTATTATTTGCATAATATTATGAATGTTCCATGGGAGATGTTCCCAATCTAGATAGAAATATAGTTGAACTGGACGTTATGCAACACGTAACATTATATAAAAGTGATTCAAGTAAAATATGCTTTCAAGATTAATGCCATTATTATTTTCTATTTATTAATTAACTTCATGAATACGATGTGCAGTTAAAGAAATACTTAAAATTAATCTTTTGTTGTGATCATCCTTTTACATTTAAAACTTCCCGACACTAGTCACAGTCTTTAAAGACACTAAAGGCAGGAGAGTTCTTCTGAGCGTCTCCTGCCTCACTTCTTCTGTCTCTGTGTCTCCTGCCTCAGTTCTTCTGTCTCTGTGTCTCCTGCCTCACTTCTTCTGTCTCTGTGTCTCCTGCCTCAGTTCTTCTGTGTCTCCTGCCTCAGTTCTTCTGTCTCTGTGTCTCCTGCCTCACTTCTTCTGTCTCTGTGTCTCCTGCCTCACTTCTTCTGTGTCTCCTGCCTCAGTTCTTCTGTGTCTCCTGTCTCAGTTCTTTTGTCTCTGTGTCTCTTGCCTCAGTTCTTCTGTCTCTGTGTCTCCTGCCTCACTTCTTCTGTCTCTGTGTCTCCTGCCTCACTTCTTCTGTCTCTGTGTCTCCTGTCTCAGTTCTTCTGTCTCTGTGTCTTCTGTCTCTGTGTCTTCTGCCTCAGCTCTTCTGTCTCTGTGTCTCCTGCCTCAGTTCTTCTGTCTCTGTGTCTCCTGCCTCAGTTCTTCTGTCTCAGTGTCTTCTGTCTCTGTGTCTTCTGCCTCAGCTCTTCTGTCTCTGTGTCTCCTGCCTCAGTTCTTGTGTCTCTGTGTCTCCTGCCTCAGCTCTTCTGTCTCTGTGTCTCCTGCCTCAGTTCTTGTGTCTCAGTGTCTTCTGCCTCAGTTCTTCTGTCTCTGTGTCTCCTGCCTCAGTTCTTTTGTCTCTGTGTCTTCTGTCTCTGTGTCTCCTGCCTCAGCTCTTCTGTCTCTGTGTCTCCTGCCTCAGTTCTCCTGTCTCTGTGTCTTCTGTCTCTGTGTCTCCTGCCTCAGTTCTTCTGTCTCTGTGTCTCCTGCCTCAGTTCTTGTGTCTCAGTGTCTTCTGCCTCAGTTCTTCTGTCTCTGTGTCTCCTGCCTCAGTTCTTTTGTCTCTGTGTCTTCTGTCTCTGTGTCTCCTGCCTCAGCTCTTCTGTCTCTGTGTCTCCTGCCTCAGTTCTTGTGTCTCAGTGTCTTCTGCCTCAGTTCTTCTGTCTCTGTGTCTCCTGCCTCAGTTCTTTTGTCTCTGTGTCTTCTGTCTCTGTGTCTCCTGCCTCAGTTCTTTTGTCTCTGTGTCTCCTGCCTCAGTTCTTTTGTCTCTGTGTCTTCTGTCTCTGTGTCTCCTGCCTCAGCTCTTCTGTCTCTCTGTCTCCTGCCTCAGTTCTTGTGTCTCTGTGTCTCCTGCCTCAGTTCTTCTGTCTCTGTGTCTCCTGTCTCAGTTCTTTTGTCTCTGTGTCTCCTGCCTCAGTTCTTCTCTCTCTCTGTCTCCTGCCTCAGTTCTTCTGTCTCAGTGTCTCCTGCCTCAGTTCTTCTGTCTCAGTGTCTCCTGTCTCTTCATGTGATCCCACCCTGACTCCAGGATGTGGAGATCAGGACTCTGTGGGGGTCGCTCCATCTGTTGCAGGACTCCTTGTTCTCCACGCTGCAGAAGTTAGTGCCTGTACGTTTGGGCTCCATGTCAGGCTGCAGCAGGAGTCGAGGCCGATCACATGCCTCCCATGGTGAATATAAAAATCTAAATATTTATGCTTAAAATCGCTGCACAGTACTGACTGCTTTGATCCAAATATGACTTTTATTCTTTCAAATCATTTGAGTTTCTCAGTGGAGAAGAACGTCCTGGAGTTCAAGCTCCTCTCCTGCATGAGTCTCTTCATGTCAGTTTTTCTGCTGCTTCCCTGGAAACATGGGTTTTCTCACAGCCTCCATGATATAGAGCCATCATGTTTAATCTACACTGGCTGTTGTTTATGTCACGTAAACATTTTTCCTGCGGGTTGTGCCACATTAAGCGCAATTTCATAATTTGCGTGAACAAAAGCCACTTAGCCAAAATAAAAACATGTCCTCATCTGCTCGTCCCCTTCAGTCACGTCCAACCACCTCCTCTCCAGCCTCCTCCGTCTCCTGCCCCCCCCCCGCAGGCGTTTCTCACATGCACTCCTCACAGTGACTTAATGAAACGCCTACAATCACTTACAGGCAGCAGATGGAAACGCCTGCCAGTTGTGCTGCGGAGCGTGAAAATCACCATGTTGTTTTTCCTCGGTAATGGCGGCTGCTGGCATCGCATCGTCCAATTTGCAAAGTAAATGACAAACAAGGTCTCGTCTTTCATGGACTGACCCATTGTAATTGTGTTATTGAATATTTTTTATTGTTAGGCTCTAAAAGCAGTGTGGCTGCTTATCTCCTGCAACAACAACAACAACAACAACAACAACAACAACCGTGGAGTGTGAAATAAGAAAATAAAGAGGTGGCCGAGATGTTTTATTATCTCCTCTCAAGCTCATTGGCTGCGTAGCAAGGTAGTTTGAAGTAAAAGAGTTGAACAACTGCAAAGACGGGATAATTAGCAAGACAGCAAAACATGTGCTTTGATGAATTTTGTATATAAACACATGATTTTTCGACATTTAATGTTTGGAGAAGTGGACCTGACACACACACATCTTCCTCTTGTGAAAGGAATCATTGTTAGTGATGAACCTTCAGAGGATTATCACCCAAAAATCCCAGCCTCCATTGGTTTAACAGAGATTTAAAGAGATGTTCAGGTCAGAGTGTGTCTCTCCCACAGCTCCCACAGCTCCCAAAGCTCCCACAGCTCTCACTGCATTATTTTCAGTCACAGCAGGGATGAAGCTCTAAAAGCAACTCTATACAACCTTATCATCTCCAAACAACAGCAGACACAGTAACATTCGAGCTGGGGCAGTGTTCTCTAGCAGTGAATCCCCTCCACGGATCAGGATCTGCGTCCCTCACCAAAGATAAAGAGATAAATAAATGAAAATAATAAGATCAATAGTGATGCAATTATTTTCACGCCCTCCACATCAATGCACTAAGGCTCCTGTAGTGAAAACCTCTGATTGTAACATTCACTGTATCCAGGTGGCCCCCTCTGGCAGCGGCCCTGCATCCAGGCCCATTACCTAGCACCGGTCAACGAGAGACTCTCCTCTTCTCTAATCACTGAACACGTAGAACTGATCTTTATAAGAAACCTGCTGAATCCATGTTTATGTTCCTGGATGAACAGGGAATCGCTTCCTCTGCAACAATGAGGTTAAAACACTGCGCTGCGTCATTATCTGCAGGAAAAGTTTCTCTCTGCAGGAGTGTGTGTGTGTGTGTGTGTGTGTGTGTGTGTGTGTGTGTGTGTGTGTGTGTGTGTGTGTGTTTACTCGTCTGTGTTACCTCACACAAACTAAACGATCACATTTATCTAGTTATTAATCTACGGTGTGGGATCTTGAATCTGGATCGTTCCAGTCGCTTAAACCCTGATGATATTTTTTCAACGTGTTTTATAAACTCTGGAGCAAATCAAACAAAGTAAGTAAACTTCAAGTACTTGTTCATGTTTGTGTCCTGTGTTATTGATTGGTGATGGTGTGTATTGTTAAAATGAGTGTAACATGAGGGCAGGTCAGCGATGTATTTAACTCTAAATGGGACCATGACTTTGAAACTAGAGATTGAGATGATAAACTCTTTTGAAAATGGATATTTAATAATACAAGTGAGAAGTAGATTCATTTCCCCATTGACTTCTATAGAAACAGACTTATTTGTGCAACCAGTGGTCATTTGAGATAATACAGGTCTTAGGCTCTTCTGCATTGGCTTCACTTTTCAGAACCAGAGTGTAGGTTGTTTTCTTATTAATAGTCTATATGCTTATAGTGTTCACAATTTGTTTCTGTTGCCTACAAATGGCCTAAAAAATCTGCTATTGCGTTTCAAAGGGAGTTCCTATACCTCGAATAATTTATCGGGTTAATTAGATCCATGATGATATCAATAATCATTCTTCATTTCTAACTAGGCCAGAGTTTGATCAGCTCTGAATCCCACCTACCCAATCTGTTGAATTAAACTGTGCTGGATTGAAATTGATTTAATAAACCAATAAAAAATAAACCAAGACTTAATTGTGTTTTACCCGAGGTTTGGTCAACACACCAGAAACAAGAAATTAGAACCTGAAACCAGCAAGTTGATCTGGTCAGATATAAAACAATGCAGTTGCTGTATAATACAATGCATATATATTCATCATCAACAAACAAAGCAGCACACACACAATCCCATCGTATTGATGATCACTTTGCATTCAGCTCGGCCCCGGAGGCTGATCTCTCAAACGTGATTTCATGGCTTTGCCCTTGTTGCCCTTTATCTAACCGCCCTCCCACTCGTCTTCGAGAGGTATGCAGCAGCTCAGCGGAACGAAATAAATAGAGACAAACATGGCAGAGACGGACTTCAGCCACAGAGGATGAGGGGACAGAGACCTGGGAGAGACACTCAAATCCACATTTCAGGATAATTGACATCGCCGGGGGAAAAATCTGACAGGCGTCAACTTCCATGAGGGTCGACCCAGTGGTTCAGACACAATAAACCAACAACCACACGTTCTCCTTGTTACGACAGGACGTAGCCACATCTTAGCTCCGTCTGTGAGTGTGATCGACCGAGTCGTCCCACAGCTGGACCGCGGTTCTGTCTCCTGTCAAACCGCTGAATTAATTTGTCCTACTCGTCTCACAGCGTCTCCGGTCGGCCTCTCTCTAGAAATCTCTATTTACTTTCTTTGACGAGTAAATCTTAACAAGCCATGTCACTCAGAAGTCCCAGCTTAAGTTAATAGTGGTTTTTTTTTTCTTTCTTCATTTACTGGGAATGGAAAATGGAAAAAAAAAGGTCCAACCCGGAAATCTAATTAAACACAGTCTGGCTTCTTCTTTTCTTTTAAACATCTTGAGGGGAAACGTGGCAAACTCACTCTTTTTTTCCTTTTCAAGCAAAAAACAACTGTTGACTCTTTTCCAACTGATCCCCTTCCAGTTGTCTCTTCTCCATCCTGCTCCTTTCTTTTAATAGACAACTCTCAAGTACATTTATTCACATCTGGCAGAGAAGCATATATTCTGTTTCCTACTGAGCCCGACTGATTTATCTGAGGTCTTTCACGGACGTATCAGTATCAGCACTCATGTCTGCAATTTTACCTTTTATTTTACAGAACAAGTAATTTAGAAAAGATGTGTATAAGCGACTAATTTGTGTTTTTGCATTATTTTATCATAATTTTAAGTATTTTCTAATTAAGCTTATGGTTAAAACTGTAAAAAATGCTGAAATTAATTAAACAATGGCTCAATTTACAAATATATATCAAACTAGTCAATATTTAATGCTGACTCAATGTAAAGAATGTTTATCTATTTTCAATCTGATCAGATATTGTTTTCTTTCTTGACTTTATCTTAATATTCAACTCGTATAATAGTTGTGATTATATAAATTGTACAGCTGATTATGTACACGAATAGCTTTAAAAGGACTTGGATCAATTACTTCTCAGAACAGATCCCTTTAGAACACATGAACAAGACACACTTTACTCCCTAATAATTCTCCATATTGGTTTGGGCTCTGGTTTCCTAAGTTATATCTTGTTCTCATCTTGTATTTCAGTTATTACAAATGTGTAAAAGTGCCCGACATGAACTCGTGAGTGCAGTGACTCATACATTTATCCTGTTTACCTGTTGGATTTGACTCGGCTCACCTCAAAACCTGCACGTGGCAGTTTGCTCGGATGAATAATGAAGCAATAATCCACAACCGGCCACGACTCGGGGATATTAAATCTGTGGCTGCGTGACGCGGACACAGCTAGAACGGTTTAGTTGTTGCATGTTGTGTTTATTGTGTCAGAGAAAAGCTACTGATCTAATTTGTGTGTGCGTTTACGTGGCTGATGTGTTGTAATAAAGCTGTAATTTAGATCTGCAGCTAAAAATCGTTTTTGTGTTCGTGCATCCGCTGATAATTTTATTGATTAATCCTTCAAGCTACAAATTGTCAAGAACATACAGTTGTGACATCAAAACTGATTCTGTGCTTTTTTCTCCAATCAGTTGTTCAAATGATTAATTTTCTACTCGGAGGAAAAGAAAAGGAGAACGTGATTAGAATGTCCGAGATGGAACCGAAGAATGTTTCTTGTATTCTTGCTTTATAAAAAAAAAAAGGTTGAAATGATTAATCAGTTATTAGAATAGTTTCAGCTCCCCCCAAAAAAACAATCAAATATAAATTTACACCAGCACATTTTGGCATTTTAATAATCTTACGGTAAACTGTCCTTCCAGCTTAATGGCACCTACGTCCAAGGCCCCAACAGTCCTGATAGATCACACGCATAGATATCAGTCCCGTAAACAAGCCATGTATATATTTTCTTTAACATCCATGAATTATTCCCTCAAGAAATGGAAAAGAATATAAATATCACAATATAAAATCAAATAGCTGAATTTGCCCCCTGATCCGAATCCGTACCACCATCCTGGGCCCATGTTCAATTCTTCAGTCTCAAGGAAAAGTGTTTTTTTTTCATTATCATCCTGTCAAACCAACCAACCAAATCAGACGGGGGGTGGGGGGGGTGAAAACCACCTCGACAGACACGATAATAATTTCCCACAGAGAGGTTCACAGATTCCATGTCGGCCGATGAGCTTCGGTGTCAAACTGAAATAACCGGAGCTCTGCGTTTCCGACGTTCAGATTCTCCTTCGTTTCCTGGCCACCATCTTGTAACCCTGCAGATTTACCCTGAGCTCCCAGTTTAGTTCACCAGTGCACTGTACTGTACACTGTGTTATTATTATTATCCACCTGACGCAGATTTATTCAATCCCCGTCAAGAAAGGAACACTAAAAGTCATAATAGTTTAATTCCGTGCCCGTTTTTAATCCGTTTGTTGCACTGGATCCATCTTTCCCACACGTTTTGACTCGAGGTGACATTATTTTTCCTGCTCTGAACAGAAGAGGCACTCAGGAGTATTTTGTATTCTGTCTTTTGAGCACAGAGCACAGTCTGTATTTACACTGAAGACATGGTGCTGCTTTCATGACATCGGGGGGGAGAAACAGCTCCTCTCAAACTCCTTCAGTGTGTTTGAAACGTTCTTTACAGATTTCCTCCTGCTCTCTTCCCCCTCTAGAAACTGTGCTGCTTCTTTTCCCACCTCACTCTGTGCTGTACTGTGTGTCACTGTGAACCCTCCTTCAAGGTGTTCAGTCTGCCTGGGACCATCTCTATTATCTATACTGGTTATCCTGTGAGACAGAGACACACTCACAGTCACACCTCTACAATTAAGAGTCTCCAATTAACCTCAGACTGAGCAGGTCAGACATGTGGACACGAGGAGAACGTGAGAACTCCAAACACAAAATCCCTGGCTGGTTCAGGTTCGATGCCAGATGTGACGGTGCTAACCACAGCACCACCGTGCCCTGCATTGAGATAATCAGAATAATCCTATAGTCTGAACTAGGGCGGTCACTTTAAAATAGACTTGGGATTTGAACAAATCTGACCTTACAAATCATTTGTTCAAACCTTACAGCTTTTTAAAAGATAGAAGAAATGACTGCTCCCCACAAGAGAAGGCAAAGCCCCTTGAAAGCCCCCTGGTGGATGGTTGCAGTATAGCTTATAAAACCCCACCTCCACCAGGTTAGTGGCCGGGACATTGACCAAACTGAAAAGTCAAAGTACATAAACATTAAATAAACGTTTCTCAAAGAAGTTTTTTTTGTAATTTTAAGTAGTTTTCATCACAATTGTTCTTATTTCTGAAAAAACTATGTGAAACGTGATGATTGACAGATGAGACTAGGTTGTGGTTGGTCGAGCACATGATTGATCAGCACCTTGATACTGTGGCTCCACCCCCCCGAAAATGGGGAAACAAATGAACTCATCAACACAAAATGCCATAATTCAAATGTCTATGAAAGTTTGGCTTCACTTTATATACAGTCCATGGTTCAAATTCACTCAAACATAATACATATATGATACCAAAGTTGTTCATGATTATCCAATCAGCTTGTGCTTTACTGAAACATCTATATTCTGTATTTAAATCTTTAAACCAATCAGAATTCACAGAAACTGCATCAACATCTCATCCGTCCCGGTGCTGTGTGGAAAACTACTTCAGGTTTTGGTTGCTCGTGGCATGATGGAAATAATTATTGACCGACTTCTTTATTAAAACAACATGAGTTTGTTTGTTTGCACTGTAAACACACACACACAGCAGCTGCTCCTCTGTGGACCAGCGTCAGGCCCACCGTTTATATGTCACAGTGACATTAGTGAAACCACGAATCACGAGTGTGGAGCACAGAAACTTGTCACAACATAACAAGTTGACAGAATTTGTTTTTACTGTGGGGATTTTCACCACCGCTAAGAGGTTGTGTCTCAGTCTGTGTTTGTTTGTTTGTTTTTCTGATAGACGGATTATACATAAAACAACTTGACGGATAACCATGAAACTTGGTGGAAGGACGTGTTGTGAGTCAGAAAGTTAAACTTTGGTGTGGATCCAGGAATTCTAGTGATTTTAGTTTCAGCATTAAAATCTCTAAGATACATTTACAAATATTGATAAATATACAATTTGCGCAGATCCAAATGATATTAAGTGTTTTAGTGAATTGAATGTGGTTGTAGGAGGTATTCACTCTACTGAATACTGCTCTAGTTACAAATATATGATTCATTTTGGTATATTTGGCTCATGCAGTCGCAGCAGCCCGCTCCCCTGGTTGTACTCTTGGTTATCTACATTCATCCACTGAAGAGCAGAACACAGATGAGATTCTTTGGCGTCTGATTCAGGCGTCCAGGAGGAACACGACAGGTTCTGCAAACAGCCGATGTGGACGACTGAAGAAGGGTTTTGTTTTCCCCTCTGTGCTGCTTGATTAGACACTTGTGGTTAATTGCAGGGGTGTAACGGCCATGATTACTGGGTTGACTGGGGGCCAGCTTCCAGGGATTGTCATTAAAACCTCAATCTGGAGACAAAGCGAATCCTTCAATAGAGAGCTGCTGTTAACACATCGGAATATTCTCAGTAATAAGTGCAGTTTCTATCTTTTCCTCTCTTTTTTGGAATATGGATTTCTTTCAGAAATCCTTCAGGGCAACATAAACACTTTATGCGTTTTGTATAAACATCCTCATCCACTGTTTCCCTCTTTAAGTTATCCTATGTGTAGCAGGTTTCACACCAGAGATCTACTTTGGCAGAGCAGAACTTTTTATTTGCAATAAACAGAGCAGCTTTTCCACTTCCCCCCCCCAAAAGTTAAACTGAAAAGTTACGCTTGTCAAAAGGTGGAAAAGTTCATTTTTCGTTCGCCTCTGATCCTCCCGGGGACTGGGAAATCTGAATCATGGCGGAAAAAATATGAAAGAGGATGAGGATACCTGTCAAGAGAATTAGCATTGGGATTATTTACAGGCTAACGCAGCGTGTAGCTCTGCTCCTGAGCTGCTCTTCACTCTGAACACGACCTCGTGGAAACTATTCACTCGAGTTGGTGCTTCCAACGTCTGCTGCGACTGTCAAGTGATATGCTCCAAATTACATCTGTGTGTGTGTGTGTGTGTGTGTGTGTGTGTGTGTGTGTGTGTGTGTGTGTGTGTTTGTGTGTGTGTGTGTGTGTGTGTGTGTTACACTTTAATGTGGTTTGGGGATTTAAGACAGGCTCCTAATTAAGAGGGGGGAAAAAATACAGAAATTGGTTTGAGAAGGAATCCATGGAACTCAAATGGGAATTTCATGTTCATCAAAACAAACCACTTCTCACTCAGGATAATTATATCAGGGGGTGATATTTAATTAGTTCATTAATTAATTAAACTGCAAGAGTTTTGAGTCATTTGAAGGAAAAAATTGCAAAAACTTCTCCGGTCAGATTTCTTTATATGAGAGTAAACTGAATATCTTTGGGTTTTTGTGTTGGTCAGACAAAACACATCCGACTGCATCCAACTACACAACTTTAATTATGTTTAATTCATAAATTCGATCTGTAACTGGATAACTTCCTCAGATAAACACCTCAGATTACACAAACCCCACCTGGCAGCGACTCTGGGACTTCCTGTCCTCTGCCTTCTGTGAACTGGTAATGAAACCTCACCATGTGGAATTCAAGGAGCCGCTCGTCAAGCCGGATGACGTCATCCGTCAAACTTTACAAATGAGCTGAAAGCTGTTTTCAACTCAACACTTTTGTCACAGTGCGTCGTAGATCAGCAGCAAACAGGGAGCTGCTGCATAATGTCACTGCATCTTTCAGAGGCACATTAGTGGCACATATGATGCTAATTACAAGCTGCACAGAGCGAAGATGGTTTCAGATGTGCTATGCTATCAATATCATATCCATTAACAATGAGATCGGAAGCACAACAAAGGGAAGAGCCATTATTAATTCTGCCTGATTTCCGCCTTTGTCCATTTGTTTGTTTGTCAGGAGGATCACGCAAAAAAACCTCTGAATGTGTTTCCACAAACCTTGATGGAAAGATGAGACATGAGACGAGAAGATGATGGATTTATTAATAGTAAAAAAAGTTAAAAAATGTGTATCTTTTTCAATTTAAATGTGTTGGCATGTTTTCTGTCAATGTACAATATCAAATAAGGCTACAAACCTGTAACTACCACCAACGTGTAGCTTAGATAATGTGGATTCTGTAAAGGATCAACAGTTTTATGCCTTTGTCCAAATGAACAGGATGGATATGGTGCAGAACTAAAGACTAAAGACTGAATGCCATTGGAGTGATATATAGACTTAAACTTATAGAAAAAAGTTAAACAGTAAAAGATAGGTTGGTTAGAGAAGGTCAAGCCTATTCCCTAGTGCCACCCCAGGGAGTTACTGGTCATTAAACTAAATGTATGACTCCCAACAAGCTCACAGACCCGGAAATATGAAACGTGAAATAAAACAAGACAAATTCTGGGCATCTCAGGCATTTACAGAATCTGCATTGCAGCCCCAACGTACTAACACTAACCTTGAAACCAATACAAATATATAATCATACAGTAAAAAAATGCTGCAAATTCTAATGTGGTAGCTATTGTGATTTCCCCTCCTCTCTCTCTCTCTCTCTCTCTCTTCATGTGGTGCCACAGATGAGCTGCTGCAGAAACCAGTGTGGGCCTTGAAGACAGGACGAGCCCTGCATTTGAATAGACATGGTGTAACGTTCACAGTAATCAGAATTCAGCCCCGCGCTGTGGATTAAAAACCTGCTCCCCAGCTGTTACACAGAGACACTCTCAAAAAAACGAGCCGCCAACACCCTCGACTGCTCCTGATATCACACGGTTTCTCTGTGGCTGTGGAATTCCTCTCCAGAATCTGTGGCTGATTGAAAGTCACTCATTTATATATTTATATATCATAATCTTTTATTTTTTCTACAGTCACCCTGTTTGCCAGTTCTCTGTTTGGGAAAAAAATCTCACATTTTCCAAACAAAAGGTGAGGAAAAAGAAAAGAGTTACAGAAAGTGCAAATGTTCACACACACGCACACACACACTCACACACACACACACACACACACACACACACACACACACACACACACACACACACACACACACACACACACACACACACACACACACACTCACACACACTCACACACTCACACACTTGGGGACAGTGTTTTCCACAGACAGATTCGGCCCAATCAGATATTCCAGTCCGTGTTGCCAAGACGATGACCACATTTACCCCAAACACTGGTTTATACCCCCCCCCCCCCACCCCCTCTCCTCGGGATGAGTGTGTTCTTCACACAATACATGTGAGGTGCAACGTCGGAGCAACTTTACATGGAGCCAATTGATCAAGTCTGACACATTGGGGGGGGGGGGGGGGGGGGGGGGGGGGGAGGCTGGTGTGCACAGGGAGATAACACCAGATTTAAAAAAAAAAAAGAAAATGAAAGCACAAGTATAAATCTAAATGGAATCTGAAAACACCTCACCAGTCACTTGCATGTGAATATATCCTGGACGTGCTTCTATTATATTTAGATTTAAAAGGTGGTTTGTGTCTCTCATGTCCACACGCACGTCTCATTAATGGCATCGAGCAGCAGAGAGACAAGGGGACGTCTGTCTGTCCACTAGAATGAAAGGAAATTGGTTCTGTATCTTTTCTGGAGATTTGCTCCTGATAATCAAGTAAAACTGACTCGAATGCAGCGTTCTGTCATCAGGCAGCATCCTGCGCTCGGTAATGACATGAGGGTAATTGTACCGTTTATCTCACGGCCGTTTAAAATGAGGGATGGAATAAATACTTCCAGGGGTGGAAAATCCTTCCTGTAGTTGTGTAAACCCCCGGTCGGTGTTTTTGTACAAGTAGCACAACACAGTGATCAAATGCTCCTTGTGTGTTTGGGCTGTTTGAGTTTAAATGACCAGGGGGAAAAGGGCAAAACCTCCAGGAACAAATATGAAGAGTTTAGCAGAGGGCCGGAGAATAGAATTATATAATCGCAATATCAATTTCAGTCAGTATATTGCTTATGCATTGTGTGAGTACAGTGAGGACATAAAGCTTAAAGGATCTACCTCAGATTTGTTAAATATTTTGCTGTTTATCAAGTGTTTGTCATTCTGTGCTCATAAGAAAGAGTTTAAAACCTCAACCTTCACTCAGGAGCCAAAATCGTTCAAGTTCTTAAAATCAAAACAAAGAATATTGTGACATTTATCCTGTTTTATCTTGATATCAACCCCCAATTTACTGAAATATTGTTGAAATCTGCAACTTTATACAAATGTCTGTTCGTCTCTGCAGCAGAATCCACCAGAAGATGCACAAACCTTTGTGTCATTAACCCTTGAGGGGTGTCGGCCATTGTTTTCCTGTAACTGCTGCCTCAGCTAAAAAGTCCGTTAGACATCAGTAACACAACGTATAAGTGTGAACACATTTTTATTGTCAGCATCACCAGAGCAGTTTAAATATATGTGCGACAGTGTTGTCGTACGACATCATGAACAGTTATGGAAGGCATCTCAAAAAAGGTTTCCATGGACTATATAGTGTTTTTCTTTGCAACCAGTCAAAGTGGTTCACACCACAACTCACATTCACTCATTCACACACTCACTCACTCAGTGCTTCTATATGCAGTGAGTTTTCACTCTCACACCGGCAGAACAGCTGTCAGCAGCAATCGGGGGGGTTCAATGTCCTGCCCAATGACTCTTAGTCAAGCGTACAACCTGTGCCCCCCCCCCCCCCCCCGATGCTTATACATAAACTAAAACCTCTCTACTATTGCAGGAGATAAAAAGCTCAGATTAAACTCACCACCAGTGTAAAATGTCAGTTTTCCTTTTGCGTGAAAGCAGAGATGTGGGAGCAGGAGGATCAGTGGTTCTGTGGAAATGAAATATTATCGAAGAACAACTCACAACTTCAGACGTTTAGATTTGTATGATGCAAACATCATCAGGGAGCCGTCTGCCGCTACACAACTAAATCAGCAGCAGCACGACATCGACCTCAAACACAAAGTCAGAGTCATGAAGAATCTTCAACGAGAGGAGGAAGTGAGAAGTCACGGCTGAGCCCCGACTGAGTCCGGATCTCAACAGCACAAGACTTTCTACTGCTCTTTATGTCAAGTTAAATGATTAAAAAAATATATATTCATGTTTTTTTAATTACCTAAAACCTAAGTCAACGTATTCCACAGTTCAGCGTTTAACTGTCTCGGATGAATGTTTGTGTTCAGTTGATCGCTGGAGCAAAAGTAAAGGAAACCAAAAAAAAACATAATAATATATTCAGTAGAGCCGATAATAAGATCACATCAGCCGATATTAGAGCCTTTCTTCCAGTGTCAGCGTTTTATGTTTGCTGATATTGAATCTTTTACTGATTAAACAATTCAGAAATAATTTGTGTTTTTGATTTGACATAAAACAAGATAT
The DNA here is from genome assembly GCF_947347685.1 of Pleuronectes platessa. NCBI lineage: Eukaryota > Metazoa > Chordata > Actinopteri > Pleuronectiformes > Pleuronectidae > Pleuronectes > Pleuronectes platessa. The sequence continues at coordinate 28,208,385 of NC_070626.1, forward strand.
AACTGTCTTAACTCAAGCTCCAAGGATTTGGTTGTATCTCTGTTATCGTTTTATTTAGTTGTTTATAATAAAGGTTGTGGTTGAACTGAAAAATATTAAACCTGCAAACATCCACATCTCATATGAATCTAGCTCAAATATTCTGCAGTGGGACTTCTTCTGCTGAGTCAGGGTTTGGGGCCTGGACTGGATTTCAAATTTACATCTACTGTACATTTTCCCAAAAAGCACTTGGATCTGCAGTCACAGTAAATCTGCCAGTTTATCTGTACGAGGATCCTTCACACTGATGCTGATATGATTATCATGTTATGAGTCCTCTGACAGATTTGACATGTGATCAAACAGTGACACTGTGTTATTCTTTCATAACTGGTGGTCGTTGTAACCCTGCCTGGTTTGAATGGGCTGATTTCTGGTTCTGTGGTGACGCTGGTTGCAGCTTTTTTTCCGTTCTGAAACTAGTTTACCACGACATGTCGGTGCAGATCGGGGTCGAGGATCCGGGGCTTTCTATCACCTTCCTTTAACGTTCAGAGATTGTTTGTTATTTTGACATTTTCACTGAGTTCCAGAGAATAATCTACAGATCTTGATCAGAAAAAAACATCTGGCATATTTAGGGAACTGATATCTGCGATTTGGGGAACTATTGGGGCCTTAGCAGAGGTGTGGCCTCTATAGTGTCAGTCCAGTTCAAAGTTTAATGATAATGAAACTATTAAATGTCCAGATCGCACTAAATTCAACACGGCACGTCCTCTATCTAATGAAGCCAATAAGATGAACAGCTCCTGACAAATATGAGCCATATACATGAGATTTCAAGATGTACTGTAAGAAAACCATGGCGTGTAAAGAGTTAAATCCCACTGTTACTATAATGACTTCATATAAATCTATAAAAATGCCTCAGTGCATATATAGTATATTGTTCACATTTGCAGGCCTGCATGATTACTGGATTTCAGAGGCAGCAGCGAGGATGAGAATGAACGAGCAGAGCCGAGGAGGGGTCTTTTTGAAACCAGTCCTGATCCTGGAACAGCAGGAAGTGCTGTACCTATTTTTAACCACAAACATGCAGCTTCTCAGCTGGGACACATGGGAGGGCTCCAATTAGCTCACAGGAAAGCCACAGAGGCAAACACTGAGATAACTAACATCTCAGTGTTTCCCCGTGCACACGCTGACACACTGCACGGGAGAGACGCTCAGCGAGGACGAGACGGGTTCGGGTCTTATTGTTGCACGTTAACGTGAGGAAAATAAAGATTTCATTACATTTATGAGCAAAATATACAAAGTGATATTCAAGAATCTATGTATTTTCAATAGTTACAATCAAATCACTTCGAAAATCTTGTTTAGACTAAAAAAAACACATAAATATACATTGATCTTCAAAATTCGTTTTTCTTTCTTTCATTGTTTAAATCACACAACATTGTTTGATTCTTCCACAATCTTTCTCATTTCACCATTTCTTTCATTCAATCACCGAGTGTCATCCATTCATCAACTCATTCATTCATTTATTCCTTTATTCTCACCCACATGTTTGTTCTTCTATTAATAAGCAGATGATTGAATGATCACTCGCTCACTCATACTTTAGCTCTAAAGATCAATCAATCAATCAATCACATTTTATTTGTATAGCCCATATCCACAAATCACAATTCGTCTCATAGAGTTTTAACAGGGTGTGACAACCTCTGTCCTTAACCCTCAGCAAGAGTAAAGATGAATTCATTCAATCGTTTATTCACAGACTGACTCACTCATTCACCAGTCACCATTCATTCACTCTTTCATAAATCAATTTAGTTAAGAAACCAAGGTCCATCAGAGAAATCTTATCTTAACGGAAATCTTCAGAGAATTTAATAAATATGATCAATGATAACAAATTATAAATAAAAACTGATTTAACATCATATCAAGTTTTCACATGGAAATAGTATAAACTCAAAATTATTATTATTACAGGGAGGTTAGTTAATAGTTTCTATTGTGATGCATTTAAATAAAAAAAACTGAATAGGAATTATATCTGCTCCAGTTCAAGCTGCTAATTAACTCCACTGACTTCAATTAAACTGTAGTTTCCACTTCTGACAAACCTGAAACTTTTGAGTGAGATTTTTTGGGGGAATATTTCTCTAATAACCGCTGCCTCTGTAACACAGCTACGATTCTTAATGAGTAACGATGGTGTGGAAGAGGAGATGGAAGTGTAGGTGTGATATTATCTGCAGTGGTGACAGATTTACTGAACTGTCTCAGTCACAGTTAAAGATGCAGTAAAAAAGCAGTGAATGGGCTTAATGCGGCTAACGGCTATAGAATCCTGTATTATCTTAAGTATGTGATAAAACATGGGATGGTGGAGATAGAGGAACAATATTAAAGTGATAGCGATGGTTTAAAATATATATATTACTGCCCCCAAAACTTGTTCTCTGAGTATTACTGCAGTAAAGAGAAATACACTGCAGTCTACTTTCATGTTTTCGATGTCGGGCCCACACAGGGAGTCGATGCAGCTTCAGGAAGAAAATCAACAAATCAAGTTTGTTAACAGCAAAAAAAATTAAATGGAATTTTCCATCAGTGCTGTGGCAGTGACTGCAAAGTCCAGCGTTCTGAACGAAGAGGCAGAAAAACCGTGACTGTATAAAAAAAACCAGGAGTTGGCTGTAGGGAGAAAGGATTTACTGTTAGTGGCCTGAGAAGTAAAACAAAAAAATCCTAAAAGAGGACGCTGTGGTTTCGCCGCGTAATCCAACAGACGTCAGTGAGAGCGATTCCGAAATAGCTGCGTGGACCTGGCCCAAGGAAAATGAAACTGCAAAGTCCCTCGAACATGAAGGCGTTTTTTTTTTTCACCCTGTGAGTTCCAAGCGAAGCCAGAACTGGTAACACTCGTCCGCAGGGAGAATTATTTCCACAACATGTCATAAGCATTTGCTGAAATCAAACTACTAGCTCCTTAGAAAAAAACCTGGACGAGCAGTGTTGGCATCCAGACGCATCATTAACTGATATCGGATCCACGAGAGAAAAATAAACACAACGAAAGTTCAGCAAAATTATGATTTCATCCCACAAAAAAAAGTGAAACTTTCTCAGATTTGTCAGAACGGTTCACATGTCAATGTGATCAAACACGATTCACCGCTCTCCTGAAAACTTAATCACACATCAAAACAACAGCCTCGTCCTCTGAAGCCAACACAACCCATGTTTAAACCTCGTCCACATCCGTCTCGGCTACAGAAAATCTAAATGACCACAGTTTGCACCTCAAAAAGAGCCACAGAGAAAAACACTAATTGGAGCCAAAGTGGTTTCGAATCAGCCGAGGCAGAGACGCGGAGCCGAGAGGCCTGACAACACATTATCTGAATGAGAGGTAAAGTGGCGTAAATAAATTAAAGCCGACCTGCTGCAGTAAATGGAATCGAAAGAAGGGGGGGGGAAGAAGCTGGGGGGAAGCCAGTGGAAGGGCTGTGTGTAAACAGAGTGTGTGTCTGTGTGTGTGTGTGTGAGATCAAGAAGGGGTATAGGGAGGCCTCCATGACCCACTGAGGGAAACAGTCACGATGAATCACACAGTTTGCATTCAACAGATATTTGCTGGAGACGAGAGGGGAAGTTCTCTGAGTGAAAGTGAAAAACCCAACTGGCACAGGATGTGACTCTAAACCCCCCCCCCCAACACCACGGGGTTTACTAAGTCTGGCATCAAACTGTGACCTAGATCCGGAAGTGAAACTGATCAAAACATATCATGAAAAATATTTATTCCGTCAAGGAGGTTATTTTTTCCATTGCTGCTTGTTAGAAGGATTATTTAAAAGCTACTGAACCGATTTTCTTTAAATTTAGGAAATTAAACGAGCCCGAGGTGAGCCCGACGGGTTTTTAGTTTTTTTTGTGTTTCCGAGTCCGAAAAATATATATTTCTGAGCTGAAATAATGTTAAAATCAATAAACTCTTGTAAAATCGAGGAGGCCAACTTCATGCAGCTGACTTTAAAAGTGCCCTCCAGGAGCCAGGAAGGTATTTTTAACATTAATTACTTGTATAGCATCAGTATAGTTATTTTTATTTTTATTTTTATTATTATATTTAACAGCAGACTGGTTTTTAGTAACATAACATTCATCATACAGACTTGAGAGAAGTCTCAACCTTCTCATTTAACTGTTATAATAAAGATCTCACAGCACCTGGACTCAGTTTAATGCAGAACAAGTCAACAGGGATTTGAAAGAGGAAGTGTTAACTCTATGGTCATTATCCTAACTTTAACCACAGTGCTTTCGATGCTGAACTAATGTCGGGATGTTAAAGTGTTAATTTCTGTGGACACATATAATCCTATTTAAATAAGTTTGTGTGTTGCACGTCTTCAGAAACTACACAAACTGTTGAGAGGTAATAGAACAACAATCCTCCCAAATGTCACATGATGGTACTTCTTTGAATAAAGACGTGTTTTACTGAATTAACTTACAATGATAATTATCTTGATGCTACGTTTACCCTAATTTAACAAAACGTGACTGAACCGACCCAAAGTCTGCAGACAGGGAGATTCAGGATTAACCCCACGAGCTAAAAGGCCAAGAGGCCAACAAGCACCGAGTCCACTGTCCTCAGCAGTTTCTCTCTTGTGTCTTCTCTCGGGCGAGGACCCGTGTGGCGTTGAGGGCAGCGAGTCTGCACGAGAGCCGGCTGGATGATTCTAGTCGTGTCGGACAAGTGGTGGAAGTGAGTCGTTTGTTCATTTCAGCACTAACTCCGGTCTCGGGAGTCAGAGTGCTGCACTTTGTATCTCAAAGCATCCTCTCGACCGTTTCACTTGCGATTCCATTGCCTTTTAAAAAAAAAAAAAGAGGTTTGAACACAATCCAGGCGGCGGTTACGTTTCTAATCACGTCTCTGAGAAAAGAAAAGTCAGCGTACAAACCTAATTTAACCGGCGATGAAAACAGATATGGAAGAAAAAACCTAATGGAGGAGAGTGTGAATGTGTAAGAATGTGTGAGTGGATATTCAAGCAGCAGGGATTCAGTCGCTGACCAGCTGCTGCTTTGAATTCATCTTTTTTCTAAATCGCTCTTCTTCTCACCCCCAGCTCCCTGTGTGTGTGTGTGTGGGGGGGGGGGGGGATGCTTTTCTCCCATAAGGCGTCTCTCACCTCAGAAAGCCAGTCAGCAATTACCGCGTTAATGAGCTAATCAAATACGAGACGTGGAATGTCCCCAGAAATGTCCCTGCATGCACATCACAGAGACACAGAGAGACACTAGCAGCACACAGGTGCACTAACCATGATGTGCACTCGTCCATGTTCAAATAGAAGCTTCAGGCAAACCAACGTCTGCTGAGTAAACCACCTGCATTCGTCTTCATTAACATCCACACACCTGCTGCACGGTGACAAACACTGATCCACTGTGACGCCCCGCCCACAGAGTGAGAACTGCATGATGGGAACTCACTCACTAACGAAGAAGGAGTTCCTTCTGGCACTGGAAGGGTTCATCTTAACTCTGTGCCTGGAAACCTTACTTAGAATAACAATTAATAAAAGAAAAACACACATTGAGTGTTTTTTGCCACAGATAACACTATCACTATAATTATTACAGTAACACAAAGCAACACAAGCCATTTAAAAATGGACATTACTACTTATTATTAATCTTACTGAAGTCTCAGTGAAAAACACGATCTTGAGCAGCCCCCAGTTGAACGCACAAACCACTGCCAAGGTCCAGTTGCCTTCAATTAAAATCAAGCCGCATCAAATTGCTCACACACTCATAAACAATCAATCCCATTAAATATATCAGATTATAAAATCCATTAATTGAATCCTGGGGATAATCCGATTCTGAAAAATGTCAAAGAATTCCTGGATTCAGCCGAGCCCTTTGTCCTGATGGATTCTTTCTTGGCCCGTGTCCCGTCCTCCCATCATTGAAAAATCCATTCAGTAGTTTTGGCGTAATGATGCCAACAAACAAACAAACAAACAAACAAACAAACAAACAAACAGACAGACGGTAAAACTGAAACTCTTTGATGGATGCAATGAGGGAAAATACTGTCAATGCCCCTACAAGCAATCTGACAGTCTCACAGTGTTCCTAATGCCCACACACACACACACACACACACACACACAAGTGGTCACACAAATGCACAATACCCCGACTCCTTCAGCACAAACCACAGTGTGTTGTTGTTGTTGTTGTTTGTGGCTCTCTGGCCTCATCAGTCTCACCTCCAACCTCCTCCTCCTCCTCTCCCCCTCTAACTCTCATCCCGCTCTCCTTCAATGCGCATGAGTTGGCTCCACGGCGTTGTGGTACACACTGACTCCTGTGCACGATTACAAATCAAACCATTTGCATGGATCGAGATGAAGTGTGTGCGTGTGTGTGTGTGTGGGGGGGGGGGGGGGGGGGGGGTGGGATCTGGATCTCTGCAGACCATGGAACTGACTCATCTTCATGTTGGCTCGCTGATTGGTTGTGTAGAGCATTTGCACACACACACACACACACATACATACACCCGCAAACACACACACACACACACACACAGTGAGATACACCCCAGGCCCTTTAGAGCGAGCATTAGTCACTCCACATAAAAGCATCAAGTCACTCCAGAGCCGGAGAGCAGAGAGAACGAGTGGGAGAGGAGGTCTGTGGAGGTCTGGTCGTGGCAGCCATTTTCCACCATTCCACGGTGAGGACAAGAGCCGAGAACTCTCTGATGTTTAAGAGCCGGCCTCAAAGTTAACATAACGCTGATCGATACAGGAGGAGACCCCCCCCCCCCCCCCCCCACACCCGATCCTGGCTTATCTAGGATTTGTGTTTTCCACGTCCACGCCGACCACGGGGGGCGAGACCGGAGGTCGTCTGACTGTAACCGATGTTGACTCACATGTGGCGCTTACATAACTGGATATCACCTCTCACCGATTAGCAATCACGGGTCGTCACACTGTCGAGAACTGGTGGAGAACAACCCCCCCCCACCCCTGATGAGCGCCGTGTACTCTGCTGCACGTGGCACCGAGACAACAACGCTCAGATTTGATCTGGATTTAAACCCGAGTGGTTCTGTGGTTCAGCAGCGTGAGTGAGTCACACAGGACGTCCCTGTGCTGTCTATTAGGTAACGGTGATACAGTGCTTACTGACAGGGTTATCAAAACTGTGTACGATGCAATCAGCGAAACGTTTTTGTCAAGCTGCTGATATCTGACAGGTCGAGGGAAAATTGGAAGAAAACCCAAAACAGTTTCAGGAGAAAAGGATTTGGAGCAGATGAGGGATCGTTGCTGGTGATCCACGCTGAGCAGCAGATCTGTGTAGGTGATGATGAATCAGTGAGCTGCTCAGAGCATTTAGATTTCCATCTCGCTGCAAAGCACAGATAGATCTCCAGTTTCTCACTTCTCTGTGGATTCAGTGAATTCAACTAACACGCGAGTAGGAGTGATTTAAGTTTGAGTGTTTTCTGTTTGGTTGGATTATGCAAAAGCTCCAGAACAGATTTCCAGGAAACTTCTTGGACGGATGGGACACGAGCCAAGAGAGAACCAATCAGATGACTGGATGTTAAAAAGCACTCAACCCTTTGCCTCCATTGGAAAATACTACATAATTACACGGGTACTTTACTTTACATGTAGTCACTACTGCATCATTGGGTCCTCGGCCGTCTGGGTCGTCTTGAACTTGAGCTTTAAAGTTGATTAAATCAAGAAGAACAGACAAGACAAACACCTGACAGTACACACACACACACACAGACACACACACACCCACACACACTCAAACATTCAATCACACTTTATTTGTACAGCAAGGTGCTTCGCAATTGACCGATGAGCCAAAAATAATACAAAACCAATAGAAAGTAGACCAGAAAAAAGTTAATAAAATGGAATAAACACTTAAAGCACACATACAAATAATATTAACAGTATAAAGGGAATAAAATGAAAACATAGATGCAATAAAATAAGTGAATACAATTAACGTTAGTCTATAAACCATAGGGAATCAAACGTCAGGATGAACAGATGGTTTTAAGCTTCTGTTTAAAGATTTAAAGAAGGTGTAACTAACACCTCACACCTTCACACACACACACACACTCCACTCTGAGGGTCATATTTGTGTTGTAGTGTGTTGCTCAGGTTGATGCTGCATGCGTTGTGTGCCGCAGCCTAATATAACATGTCTGCATGAATAATGTACATAATTTGACTCATCGTTAGTCAGAGGCTCCTCTTGTTACGTGGGTGACACTATCGATGAAGCACAAACTCTGAGTGCAAACAGACGAAGTTGTTGTAAACCCACAAATTCAGTTTGTTACTGCAGCTGTTGTGTCTCCTCTATTTGAGCACGTCGCAGCAGGACTCGTGCTTAAATGTACTTTTCAAGCAAAATTAGCAAACGCACAAGTGTTGTGTCTCATCCCGACTAATGAGTGTAGACACTGACAGCTCAGTAATGTGTCTCTGACGTTGGCTTTGTCCTACACGGGTCCTTGTTGTACAGGAAGGAGAATTTGTGTGTTGTCTAACGTGACCATCACTGGCTCGAGGTATTTTTAGACAAAACACTTTCAGTGGCTCTGACACTGATCCAGTGAGACATCATGACAACAAAGAGTAAAACCGCGTGAATCAATAATTAGTATGACGGGAAATCACAGGACGCAACTTCATTACACTTAAATGTCAACATGTACAAGTCAAAATAAGATAACAAGTAGTTGTTTAGACATTTGAATGAAAAACTTTGACATTTAATTAGGGATGGGAGGGGAAATCGCTTAATGTGAGGGGGATATATGGGGGGGAGGAGTAACCTCACCCCAGAGCTTGTTGACCAGCTCCTGTTTTTGCACAAGAATCTAAACATACCCAAGCACTAGCTTTTTCATAGCCTACATGCAAACAACAGTGAGGCATAGCCTACTTATTGTTTATTTCAAAGTCTATATTTTAAGTAAACTTTAATTCATTCTATTTAATTTACCTTTTATTTATTGTTTAAAAGTAGCCTAAGTGGTATACATTTCTTAATCTGTCAGTTTGTGTGCAGTTGACAGGGACTATACAATAATAGGGCACATTTTTATTTATATTCTCTATCGGCTGCCCGGCAGTCATTAAGTTAATGTTAATATTTTAAATAAAACTTGTAAAGCTCTAAGTGAATTTGACTGTGTTGTATTTGAAGGTATGATTCAACTGTTTTCCATGGTCCCGTATTTAAAAAAAATAAAAATAACCAAAAGAAATCGCAAGAAATCGTAATATCGAATCGTAACACTTACAGAATCCCTACATATAATATCTTTAAATGATGAAATCCATTCTAAAATGTCCAGAGCTAAATGTTGACATTGCTATTGACCTCTGATGCCTCCTGCATGGCCTTCATGTTTGTGTGCACGTGTGTTTGTTGTGTGTTTCGAGTCCCGCAGTTGATGATCAGCATCTGCAGCCCCACACACAACTCTGCAGGAGCAGCGGGGGGGGGGGGGGGGGGGGGGGGGGCTGTCTCCCGCTCTCCAGCTCATCTTCACAGCGAGCGTGAGAGGAAACTTTTTTTTTATATTATGGTTGAGCATCTGTTTCATTTAATCAAATCTCAAACTTGGTCTTAAAAAGCTGCAGCGTCGTGGAGTTTTCAGGTCTCACTCTGGGGGAAGAAACCTGTTATGACAAATCTTTGAAACGCTTACCTTTCCCAATGCCACAACAAATCTCAAATCCTCTGTTGGCCCAGATTGTGTGGATGTGACAGCAAACTTAATCAACATTTTGACCACACACACACACCTCAGAGCGCGCTGCAGGTGAACTCGCAGAACAGGATTACCGTGCCATATTGTATATATATACCTTTTTTGTAATCTTTTTTTTTTTCAATTTAAATTTAACCACTGTGGAATCTATAAGCCAAACAATCTGTATTTCTCCCTCTAAACACGCAAAGCAGCGGATTTGTCAGAAACGGAGAAACACAACACGGAGGCACGTGTGTAATTGGCAACACGGTCGACACGTCTACTGAATGAAGCAACACAATAAACCCTGGGATACTGTCAGATTAATGCAGCCAATAAGAAGGAGTGTGTGTGTCTGTGTGTGTGTGTGTGTGGGCAACTGCTACATGGAAACCACGAGCTGGTTTAAACTTACACTGGGGCTGAAATCCCCACGTGTGCTTTATTAACTGCTCTCGTCGGACGGGGGCCGTGAGTGAACATTGTGTTTACATGGAACAAAAAACCTCAGGTGACAAACAAGACGTCCTGGAGCAGCTACGAGGACTAACGTGGACCATTTGATTGGTCAATGACACAGGAAGTGGATGTTTGTCACACAGTTTATAATGATGGCGGCAGGTTTACTGAGATTACTCTTCTTCTCGCTTCTTCCAGTGTCAGTCATATTTTTTCTTGACGGCCTCCTGGTCACAAGTGTCAAGTGCAGAATTTGTGCATATGTTATACTTGCTGTATTTTTCCTCATGAATAAATATAAGATATTTGTCAGATCGGGACCTTTTTTGTTTACACCATTATCTCTACTTCAAAACAAACCCAGAGCCAACGACGAGCCCACTGTGCCTCGTTAAGGCTGCTCGGCTGTGATTGGACGGTCTCTGCTTGGGGGGAGGGGCTTAGCCACAGAGCAGCCGCCTGTGTTTATTTCCTCTCACCTGGTTAAAAGCCTGTTGTCTTTATCTCACCTATCACGGCTCTTGGTTCGACCAGCGGCTCGGCTACTATCAGTCAACCGACTTCTCGAGTTGAACCTGATGAATCGACCCCCGTCCCGTTTGAACCGTTCTTGATGATTCTACAAGAGGCTAGCGCACGCCGGGGTGAGGGACAACAACTACCGTAAATTCTCACGCGATGACAGCAGCTAGGATCGTGTTGTTTACGCTGGCAAGCTGACGGCCCTTTATCAGGTCTGATTTATGTGTTGGCAGGACAGAAGGACCTAAACACAGAGACACATTCCAGCCTCATGAAATTCCTCTCTGCTTTTTCGTTGTTTCCTTTTCATGTTGTTTTGATTACTTCCTAAGAAAACAGATTGTATCAGTGAGGCATGACGGCTCATCTGTGAATTCATTATTAAAAACACATTTAAGGTAATCTTTCAAAACAGGCAGACGTTATTATGTTGTTCCAGTTTTATGTAATTGTGTTTGATCGATGACCTTTTTCACTAAATCGTTTCGTGTGTGGAAAAAATGACCAGATGGGTCAGTGGAAAAGCTGTTAGGGCGAGAGGAGCTCTCCTGGTTAAATGCTTAACATTTAAAGTATTTATTTAATTCGCCCGCAATAATGTGCTGAGGCTTTGTTGGAAACTCGGTGCTCTTGTCGATTTCACTTATTGTGGTTGATTACATCTGTGCCTGGGCTTGGACACACTGTTTAACGGACATCTACTTCTCTCTCTTACATCTTAACGGTACAACTAAGGTGCTATATTAGATTTTCCTCTGGCGTCAAATGTGTTTTCCTGCCGGGAGTGGTTGGTGGTGATGGCCGCTTTCCAAAAAGCTTCAGCCGCTGCTTAAGGTTAGAATCTGAACTCGGACTCGGACTGGACGCGACTGTGACTCGTTATCTGGGAGGGACTTGATGGATTAGCCAGGTCGGGGATAGTTAGCATGCTAACTTCAGGGGTAAGTTGTGATAGAAATATAAGTTGGCTTTGTTTTTCCACTGTTTGAAAAAGCTCTCAACAAGTAATGGAATCAAGTTTGATGCTGAACTCATTTGAATCACAGCAATGTAAACGTGGGTTGTGTAGCAATAGCACAAACTTCCATACAGCCTCTTTAAGTATTGAGGAATCACACAAATTTAGTTCCTGACTGGAGAGATTGATATGAACGCCGTCTCAAGTCGGAACAATAACAATTTACTCATCACTTATAAACCAAATCAAATGATTTCACATTCAGCTTTAAACAGAAGCTTCTAATGTCAACATGTCATCACTTGTCACTTGCAAACTGTAGATCTGTCTATCAAAAGACCACTTCTGTTCTTTTAAATGATTTATCTGCCTGTCACACCGGATCCTTTTCTCTTTGCTCTTCGGTATAATGCAAATATAAGACAGATTTTTTAAAGGTATTGTTCTAAACGCTCTAAACACACAAATACAACACATATTGTTTACAGCATCCATGTTTTTTTTCCACTTTTCCACCTCACATTTTCCAACAACCACTTAACAGCTCACTTCTCAACTAACCCTGACCCTAACTGGACAGTGCTCTCCCCTTAAATACACAATTTCATTCAACGATTTGAACAATTCCTCTTCATGTCAGTGGTTGTGGGTTGGTTAGGCCCTGTCATGGTGGTCAGGGGGGCGGTTTCCCATTAAAGGTGCCCTGCAGAGATTTTTGACCACTAGTTTAGGACCACTGCGGAGCATTGTTTTGATGTCTGGGTCCTTGTTTTGCTTGTATCAGCAGCACACACACACACACACACACGCACACACACACACACAGGCGCAGAAGCATGCCAGTGAAATAATACACAGTCATGCCAATGGTTTCACACTACTCTGCTGCTCAGCGGGAGGCGGTGATGTGGCGAGAGAAGAAGCAGGAAGGGAGAAAACTGCAAGCCAACAAACTTAACAGTTCACTTTTCTTTTTTTTTAAGGTTAACAAAGGTTGAATGACTCACACACAGAAAAGCATACACACAATGATTTTTGGTTACATATATATATAGATGCAAAGTAAACACAACTGGGAAAAAAAACGACTAAAAACACTGTTGGTGTGCAGGCACTTAAATATTTAAACTTTTTATGACAAGGTCTAATATAAGAGTTTTACCACGGTGCTGCATTATCGCCATTAACAGCCTGCTACTTTTTAAATGTCATTCAATATCCTATTTGTCAATGTGAGCGATTGAATGATTTCTTTGGCTGCAGCTCGGAGTCGTTTTCTGAACAGCTAGTCGAGCCACATGTCAGCAGTATGGTCAGCTGTGACTGTGACATCACGGTTTCACTTCTGTTTGTGCAGAGCGGGTTGTGTTAATCTAGAAGTGGGATGTTTGGGAACACAGTAGAACATTAGTGAAGAGCTGATGCCAAACATATATTAAATTATATGTTTTTGTACATTCGCTCAGTATTCAGTTTGTTTGTCTCTCTGCAGTATTACACAAAAAATGCTAAACAGATTTTCACTAAACTAAAATTTACAAAATATAAATTAATTAAATATTATAAAAAATAAATGTGGCACTGATCTGAACAACGAGGCAAGTCCAGAAATCCATTAACACTATGAGCCCAGGTGTTTTTCACAGATTTCCCGGACAATAGTTAATGAATCTGGACAGAAAGGAAACCCGTCACATTAAGCAGACTGATAACTGAAATTTGGTGACACTTCATTGGGTTTAAGGGGACGGTTGGCCCTTAGCAGACGTACACACTCGACTGAGTGCCATTCTACTTTAGTGAATCCTTTTACGCCTCATGTCCTCGGTTATGGTCTTATAAGAGGAGGTTGTAAATGTGTTTTATGTGACTCATTATTATCTACTCTGTACCACTGGCTAGATTTACCAACAGGATCGGGTAAAGATGCAGGAGCCACTCTAGGGTCGTTCTCTTCAGTTTGTAATTGTAGTACAACCGAGTAATTGCCACACTGAAAACCTGGGGCCTCGGGGGCCTCTGGGGGCCTCTGGGGCCCTTGTGCACTTGCTTACGTTGCCAGACGTTCAGCTTTGGCTCTAACAGAAATTAATCTCTTACCACAAGAGTTCCTTCAACAAGCCAAATCTGCCACTCGGCTATTTACCATTGTTTGCACTGTGCACTACAGTGAAGCACTGTAAAAACAAAAACACAAAAGCATGAGGCTGTGATGGATAACTACCCTCAGCATCATCGATCAGTTCATATCAAATGGTAAGTCAATAAAGCATTTAGCCCGTATACAACATCACTAGGTTCCAAAGCTTAAAGTGATATATTCAAACTGTTTATGTTTTCTGACCCAACAGACCAAACGCCAAAGAAACCCTCATCGAAATAAGGTCAAGCAGCAAAGTGACTCAAACTATTCATTGATGAGCAGAACTAGCAAATAACCTCCTGTTAACCATCTCAACTCATTTGTACTTCTTACTAAGAGCCGAGGTTCAGCGATGTCCCAAAACCACAGTAGTTTGAACAATGATTGTTTGAAACATAGACGATATACAAAGATGGACGACATGATAACCCCCCCCCCCCCCAAAAAAAGTGAAGCCAAATCATCTTAATCGTCCCCTAGGCTGATTACAGTGTAGGTCATAAACCCCAACTCATCCATGTTAGTCAAAAACTTAAATATAAAACAAATGTTCTCAAACCTTAAATAATTAGTTATTTGATGCTATAGAAATGGGGTGAAACATCATGATTGACAGCTGATTGGTCGAGGGTGTATATCGGCAGGACCTCTTTACCGCGGGTCCATCCCCCAAATCCCTACAGGGAAAAAACATAGACGTCTCAAGATGGCCGCCTTGCATATCAGGGATAGTTTGGCTTCATTTCTGGAAAGTTTATAGAAGTGGAAACACATCATCCATCTTTATTTGCAGTCTATAGCTCATACTCTGTTAGTTACCAGCATAGCTAGCATGACAGTTATGGGATATTCTTATATCACAAACAACAGGGTTCCAACTATTTACGTTATGAAACAAACCCCTGGTTTAACATGATGCAGCCTCCCCCAACCCACACTCACACACACACACACACACACTTCTGCTTTGACAGGCATGGAATACCTTTCTGAAAAACATTAACCATAAATAACTCTCACTTCGTCACATGTCCCGGCCATATGTTCTAAATCTGCACCACAAAGACTCGCCGTGCACGTGACAACAGGTTCGCCGTGCACAGTCCAAACCATTCAGCTCTCTCTCTCTGTGGCTCGGGATGAAACAGCCTGTTTCCACAGTCGGCTCAGCAGCTACAGGCCTAAGAATATGCCTGACCCACACACTTTGCTTGAAAAAATGTTTTGGATTGCGCCTCTTGCCATAAGCCATGTTATGTAAGTGCTAAGTGTGAGGTATCAAGAGGAGTTGTGTGCCCTGTGCCAGCATGGTGTGTGTGTCTGTGTGTGGGCGGGTGTGGGTGCAGGTGTTGAAAATATCTTGTATGAATAGTTCCTCTGAGGAGACAAACACACGGCGCAATAAATGATTCTGTGTTCTGTGTTGATGGCCCCCGGATGAATATGGGCCGGGAGGGGGGGGGAGCAGGGAGGCTCTGATGCAGTGACTGACAGGGTGAATGGATCTCCTGGATGAATGCAAATGTCCATGGACTGTGACAGAAGTTAGGAGAGACAACTTTATTAAATGGAGTTGCGATGCAGTAAGTATCACTCAGAAAACTTTGTGACTTTTCTGAGAGCAACAAATTTTAACTTGTCCTCAACTTTTTCCCAACATTTCAGTTACCTGTTTAAATCCCTCAAGATTACATATATAATCGGAATCGGAATGTGCAGTTGTTGCCAAGTTTTAAAGTTAAACTGCTGCAGTCAAGTTGTGTATCGGACAGTGATTGTCGCTTTGTTGCGATGCCACAATAATTCTGCTCATGCAAACATCTTTGATTTAGATTTAAGGTGAACACACTGAAGCTTTTCCCACCAGATGAATATGAAAACACCCAAAGTGTCAAACTCTCATTCTATAAAGTGACGGTCAAACAACCAAAAAGGCAATTTCGAATGAAAACTACTTTTGCTATATCTGTACAAACCATATGGAGTGGATGGTAAATGTTTCTGACAGATAAATGCAGTGTGGTGTGCTTCACGTCCCAATGTCCTCGTCCTACACTTGATATACAAGGTGAATCAATTATGTGGAGGGACTGCAGAGACAAACAAAAGAACCATCCAAACCTAAATCCCTTGTTTTGACTTGAGAACAGTGAAAACTGTCAAACCCAGCAGAGGAAACTCAGTGGTGATTAAACATTGTTTTTCAGAATTATATAAAAGACCAACTAATCCCAAACTGCATCTGTAAACTATCCAGACACTCTATTAATGAATCCTTTGTGCTAAAGCTCCCAAAACCACCGACACGAGTTCTCAGCAGGCCGACCTCGTGTCAAGGTGGATGAGATCATTACTGCTTTTACAAATGAGAAGGGACGTTACCTGACCACACGATGACGTCATGTTTACCATCATCCATCTTAATCTACACACACATCATCAGGCCTCACTCACTGATAGAGGACAACCGAGGCCGCAAAGTGAAGGTTAGGTTCAGATATTTTTAAACACTGTTGCATATCTACACACACAAGTTGTTTGCATCACCACTGAATGAAAATCACTGTCACACATGCACTGCAGGCCACATACCTTGGAAGACGTCCACATCCTGAAGATCCTCTGAGCTCGGAGGTACTCATAGTCCTCTTGAGAAAAAAAGAAAAAAAAAAATTGTGCACAGAGTCCAGCGGACAGGAGAGGAAGTTGCTCACAAACTGCCCTCCGCGGAGTTTCCACAACACAGAGTCGTTTTTGCTATAGCTTTCCATCTGCGTCCATGTAAAGGGATATTGTCGTTTTGAGGTGGTTTAAATGAAACTTGGGAAACTGTTGTTGCAGAGGCTCCGAGCCTTTCCATACAAAAAGCTGGCGGGGCGAGTCGTCTCTCCAGCCACGTTCGACTCGGATGACTCATGTGCTTAGCTCTCATGGTGGGTCAACAACATGAGGCCTTTGAGGCCTGTTGTGGAAGTTATGTCATAAAAATGATTCTAGCCCTGGTTCATTTGATGACTACTAAATGCTTTATCTTATCAATGAGGGTTTAATTAATATTAACTGGACAAGTAATAAATCTCTTAGAGTCCAATTTCCATTGGCAGCATATTAGAGGGGTTCTTATTATCCTTAGTTTGCTCTCTTTGTGGAAGCCTCTCAAACATTCTTCAGCTAAGTTGGAGGATGACTAACGTATTGTCATGTGCATTGGCCTACAGCTTTTGTCTCTGAAATAAAAAGATGCCAAACCCAGCGTGAATTCTACATTAGTGCAAACAAATTTGTAAGTTTATTGCATAACAGCAGAAATCCCTTGCCCCCTATCCATTCTCTTATTGACAGATGAAACCCATAAAGTGCAAATGCAAAGGTTGTCTTGTCTCGAATTTCCATTTTTATGTCTAATTCGGAAGCCCATTCAGGTTAGATGGATTAATGAATCAACCAATTAGGCAAATATTAGCTGTGCTTGTTCCTAATCGTTGGCTCTTGTGTGTGGAGAGAGGATTTAGGAGAAACTATTGTTCTGAAATGGAGAGAATGAAAACTGCCAATTGGTGTCTATGTGTGAGCGTGTGTGCGTTTGTGTGTGTGTGCGTGTCGTGCGTAAAACGTGTGTCAGAGTGGACCACCTGCTCTTGGGCACAAAGAAGCATCTTTATAGGGAATATTCTTCTTTAGAAACCAAAAAAGAATACACGAAACGAAGCTCTACTTGTAATCACACGTCAGTCTGAATGGATTTTGAGTTAGTGCTGTTTTTCCTGCTGATGTCTGTGCCGTTTCCTTTACTCGGGCTCTTGTCCAGGCCGCAGAGCGACTCCGTGACCCCCTCCTCCATCTCCATGTACTCCGCTTTGTCGCCTAGCGAGGATCCAGAGGGCGAGCCCTTGAATTTCCTTAGAAAGTCCGGGAAGTAAGGGCACACCGGGGGCAGGGTCTCCACCACCGCCGCCGACGGGTCCTCGTTGTCCGTCTCCCGGTGGTAGAAGTAGTTGAAGTTGGACACGATGACCGGCACCGGGAGCGCGATGGTCAGCACGCCCGCGATGGCGCACAGCGAGCCCACGATCTTCCCCCCCACGGTGATGGGCTTCATGTCGCCGTAGCCCACCGTGGTCATGGTCACCACGGCCCACCAGAACGCGTCGGGGATGCTCGTGAACTGGGACGAGGGCTCGTCCGCCTCGGCGAAGTACACCGCGCTGGAGAAGAGGATGACGCCGATGACCAGGAAGAAGATGAGGAGGGCCAGCTCCCGCATGGAGGCGCGCAGCGTGTGGCCCAGGATCTGCAGCCCCTTGGAGTGTCGGGACAGCTTGAAGATGCGGAACACGCGCACGAGCCGGATTATTCTCAGGATGGCGAAGCTCATCGCCTGCTGCCCGTTCTCCTGCTGCTGCGCCAGGTCCGTGCCCAGGGTGATGAAGTAAGGCAAAATGGAGACAATGTCTATAGTGTTCATAATGTTCTTGAAGAAAACGGTTTTGCTGGGACACGCGAAGAAGCGCACGATGATCTCGAAGGAGAACCAGATGATGCACACCGTCTCCACGATGAAGAAGGGGTCGTTGAAGGGGGTGAACCCGTGGTCCGGCTCGGTGGAGTTGACCCGCGGCTTCAGATACTCCTTCTCGTCCCTGAACTCCGGCAGCGTCTCCAGGCAGAAGATGACGATGGAGATGACAATAACGAGGACGGACACGACCGCGATGCCCCGGGCGGCGGTCGAGCTCTCCGGGTACTCGAACAGCAGCCAGATCTGACGCTTGAACTCGTCCTCCGGCAGCGGCTTCTCCTCCTCCTTCACGAAGCCCTCATCCTCCCGGAACTTGAGGATCGCCTCCTCCCCGAGTTCGTAAAACTTCACCTCCTCGGAGAAGATGTCGAACGGGACGTTGACGGGTCTTTTCAAGCGTCCCCCCGACTGGTAGTAGTAGAGAATGGCGTCGAAGCTCGGTCGGTTCCGGTCGAAGAAGTACTCGTTCCTCAGCGGGTCGAAGTACCTGATCCGCTTGTCGGGGTCCCCCAGGAGCGTGTCCGGGAACTTGGTGAGAGTCTGGAGCTGAGTTTCGAACTTCAGCCCGGACACGTTGATGACCACCCGCTCGCAGCAGCCGAACTCGCTGTACACGTTCCCGTACCCGGACTGAGGTCGCCGGTCCGTGATCGACACCGTCTCCTCCTCATCATCCATGTTGCACAGAAAGCTCGACCTCTTGCTCCCCTTGTCCCTCTCCTCCTTCTCCTCCTCCTCCTCCTCTTCCTCGGCGCCCTCGGCCTCCTCCTCCTCCTCGATCATGATGTCCTCCTCGGATCCGAGCAGGGCCAGCTCCGAGTGGCGCAGGTCCCCGCCGAGAGTCGTCCGGCTGCGTCTCCACCGGCCGACGCCGCGCTGCTTCTTGCGCTCTCTGAGAACTCGGTGCGTCTGCTCCGGCTCCTGCTGGTGTTGTGGCGGCTGCAAGGAGGAGGAGGAGGAGGAGGAGGCGGAGGAGGAGCGCGAGGCGGTGCCGCTGATGTTGGCGCCCGCGGAGGAGGAGGCGGCGCGAGACTGATGCTGGCGGTTGTTAAGGAGATGAGCGCCGGAGGAGGTGGATGAGGATGAGGACGAGGTGGTGGAGGTGGAGGAGGTAGAGGAGGTGGATGCGGACCCCGTTACGCCGCCGCCGCCTCCTCCTCCCTCCTCACCGCTGCCGTCCTCGGCTCGAGACCCTGCAGCCTCGCGCTCCGTGTCGCGCTCCCTCTCCCGTGCGCGAGCTTGGGCATATCCGTACGGCAGGTGACTGTTGCACCCACCGTCCGCACCCACCATGGCGAACTCCATCTTGATGGTCGGCTCGCTCCTACTGGGCCAGCGGGTAAAAGTTGCAGCTCGGAGCGCGCGCGGACAGAGAACGAGGCATGAACTGGTTTGGACTGGGAATAGGAGACCGTCACGACAACAAACACACCTCAATCCGGTCCATGCTGAGTGCCGTCCATGTGGCTACTAACATGACAGCAGATATTCACCTCCTCCTGGCCTCCAGCGGGTTATGACATCATAAGCATAACCAAAAATATACGTCCGTCTATATTTGGATGAGGGGATGAGGGGAGGGGAGGGGGGGGCACAGCCTGTTACGCAGACGCCCCGTGCCCAAAACTTGCAGCGCCCTTTATCTGTTCGCCATCACAAATCACCAAGTCAACAAGCGACACCAAAACAGTCTCCCCCCCCTCCCTCCCACCCGGTTCCTCCGGTGCCCATCAGGTGGTTAAATCCTCCACGAGCAAGGGCGCGCGTCCAAAATGCGTCCGCGGTCAATCGTGTGTGGACATGTAGATGAGCCGAGATGTGTTTTTAAAAAGAGCAGATGGAACAATCAGGAAGAGGAGAGTGGATCACTGCCGGTGTGTGATGGAGCTCCGGTGAATCTCACGGACTTTACCCCTCTGCCGCTCTGGAGCTGCGAGAGAGGAGACAACAAGGCAACAGATAAATAAATAAAAACATTTAAAATGAGGTGATCACATTTGATGTCTGTGGTTGTGTTGGCGACCGCACAGTGATTCTTTCTCCTAATGGGAGGCAGTCAAAACTTAACAAGCTCATGAATATTATTATTATCGTTATTATTGCATGTTATTATCAGGCTGACGTGAGTTAACGAGAAGGCAGGGCTTCGGGCACGACAGCGTGGATAACATATATTTATAGTGCAGACATTACGCACGGATTTTTCTACTCGTTAAGATAGCCTCCCCTCATTCTGACATCCATACTTACATCTGAAGAAGGGGGCCAGAGCAGAGCCCTCTACAAACAGATCTGCTGGAGGAGGAGGAGGAGGAAGAAGAGGAGGAAGAGGAGGAGGAGGAGGAGGAGGAGGGAGGCTAGGTGAGGATGCAGCTGCTTGTTTTTTTTGCCCAAAATCTCCCCTCTTGATTTCAGGGGGTGCAATATCTCAAATCCCTCGATCGTATATCCAGGCAGTGTCCATGATAACATCCACTGTGCTCTGACGCACTCTAGAGCTGGAGGACACTTTTTTGGGGAGGGGGGTAGGGGGGCTGCGTCTCGACGTCTTGTCTCAATTCAACAGGATCTGTTCAGCCACTTCAGCCCCCGGCTGTGCTGCATCGCTCCCGGTTCACAAGCAGCGTTCACAAGCAGCGGTGATGGGGTTCTATCCCCAAAATAAAAATAAAACAGACAAAGAAAGAAAGGAAGGAGGGGGGGGTGCAGGTGTGCAGCGCGGGCAGCGAGTTGGCATCGAGCGGCGGCTCCGCACGGTCACGGCGCAAAGATGCACAGGGGTGGGTAAAAGTTTAGCTCCAGTGGGGCGAGGGGGATCGACCCCGCGGCGGAGGCTGAGCGTCACACATCTGTCTGTCTGCCGCCGGAGCCCTACCTACACTCCCGTATCCCTCCCATCGTGTGATGGTGATGGAGAGCCTCGGTGAGAAAGTCGCTCCCGCGCCGCAGCGCACGCAGGCGGAGCTCGGTCCTCCCCCAGTGGTTGCAGCCGGTCACTGCGCGCCGTGCTGCAGTCTCTCACACCCGAGCCTCCTCTGCCCTTCACCACCACTGCCGGGTGGCAACCGGTGTCCTCGACCCCCCCCCCCCCCCCCCCCCCCCCCCCCCCCACACACACACACACACACACTCCCACCAAAAAAGGAGGTGCATTACCTCGCCCCTGTGATGTAACGTGACCAGCGTATAACGTCATTATCCTCGGGAAGTTGGAGTTCAAAATACCCCCCCCCCCCCCCCCCCTCGACCCACAACGACAGGGCACTGCTGGGGTTTCTTAAAAATGATCTTACTCTTAGGAATCAGTCTGGGAAACGTTTCGGTATTTTGTCCTCACCCAGTTTGCACCACAGGACAAGAAATCCAAAACAATATTTCACCTGAACTTTCACAGACAGCATGTGAATTTACAGCAGTGGAGATCAGTATCACAGATTCCAACATATTCTTTCCCCCAATTATACTCTGCAGTGAAACACTGCACCAGGCCTATCAAATCACAATTAATGGTACATATTTAGATGATCAAATAATAGGTAAGATATTTATTTCAACTAAAAATGCTGTTTCCTCTCTCCCAGTGTCTATTTTCTCAGTTTTATTTCACAGTTAGCAGATTATCTTTATAGGTTTTAGACTCTGAAGCTGTCACCTTGAATTTATTTTCCAGGCTAATCAATTAACTGACAAACTCTCTGCTTCACAAACCTTTAGAAATCCTAATATATTTGCAATCTGCCCCGTGACTAAGCATCTAAACTCAATTTGGTTTTGTTGTTTTATACTTTGATATTTGATTAAGTATATAAAGCACTTATTTCAGAAGTGAATTCATGTATTTCTTCATTATCCTTTAAGTGCATCCAAGAAAAGTTCAGTCAATAAATAAACAGAGAGGAAAAAAGCACAGAATTTGTGCCAATGCTGCAGATATATCTATATCTGTTTCATTACAATATGACACAACTTCAGTGTCTTGTCATAGAGGAAACAGTATTAAACCACATACACAAATCAAATCCACATGTGCAGCCAATTAAATGTCTGTGATGTACAAACACCAACCCTGGAAAATTCCAGCTGGTTTTAAGAGTGAAGGACTTTTTTTTTATAAATGTTCTTTTTGCCCGAGGCATGAAAACATAAATAAGTGATGTTGTCGAGGAACATTAACGCTTTTAAACCGAGAGGAAATACAACTTCACCTCTGTTGCTCCCTTCGAGGTCGAACTCGTGTTTCAACGCACCTCAGATCAGCTCTCTCTCCTGAGCTGATTTACAGATCTGTTAATGTCGAGTTTAACAGCCACTGAATCAAAGGTCTGTTTATGTCATTAATATTTGTAAACGCAGCAATAGGAGGTGAAATATATTTGGAACAAAACGCAAATGAATAATTGATACCAACTCTTTAGTTACTTATGTAAAATTTATATTCAGATTAATGTTTCTGTGGAATAGAAGCCAAGAAAGGCTATGTCGCATTATTGCAACATAGATGAATGAGTGAAGATTGAAACAGTGACTGACTACTGTACTTACTGATTACCTTTCAGTAAGAAAGGATTAAATGAACTTCCAATAAAGAAATATAATGCAAATCAACTTAATAAGGGCGTCACGCTATAACCAGGAGCTCTGAGGTTTGACTTAGGTTCAACCAGGAAGTACAGGCAACGCACAACAGCAAAAAGATTTTTGTTTTCCTCTCATCCTCTACATACTGTTAACGCAACAGTGAACTTCATATCCAGGAAGCAGAGTTGTGTGACGAGCAGCTACGTGTTTCTCTCTGTTGTGTTATATTTCAAGGAAGTTTCCGAGGTGTGCAGGTTTGCAGATCTCAGCCAAACTTTGTTCCTAATAAAAAAAGTTGTATAATAAATCTACAGTTGATAATAACAACGAGCCGTGAAGTGTAGCAGCGCTCGGCTTCGGGGCCCTGCTGTGGCCAGGTTGTGTTGACGTTTAAATCACATTATAACGTCTTATTGGAGTTTTCCCCTTCATGAAGCGACATCGACAGGTGACCGCTACCAACCACCTGAAGACACATGTCCTGGGTTCCAGTGTAAACAAGCCAGTGAGTCATAATCAGACTATGAACTTGTAAATAGGAATATGAAAGGCATATCCTATCAGCAAGCAGCCTTCTCCTTATAGGACCTTGTAGAATTGGGTCAATGATTTGCCGTCCCTGTAAACGTAGTGACTGAGTCTGTCCCCAATAGGACTGAAGTGTAATGAGCTCACACCTCACTCTCTAATTAGAGTGATACAATTCAAAACCACAGCGGCACATTCACACAGTGTATAATTAAAGGTCACCTCCTTCCTCCCTGTGTTCTTCATCTTTCACGTGACCTGAGACGACCTGGTTTCTCTCACAGTCACAGTCACGAGTGTGGAGACTGGGCCGCGACACGCAGACTGACAAATCACTGTGTTGACGATGTGTTCAGGTGCTAATTAGTCCAAGAATGAATTACTATTGAAACAAGCTATTAAGAATGCATGACCTCTTTTGAGTGATGAGTATTGAAAACTAAGTTTAATGAATATGTTGGTGATTTTTTATTAATGTGGCCACATTAAGTCTTATTCATACACAGGTATTCTCCACAGTTTGTGAGAATAATGATACCTGAGGAAAGGACAGTTTTTTTGAGCATCGTTCTGTAAACAAACAAATTTGATGATTAGTGGCCCGTGAAATAAATCATCTAAAGGTCCGTGCTGACGTCTACGATTCAAAATAAAACCAGTGCAGTGCCCGGTTTTGTTGGGAATGGGCTGTTTGCTCATTCTGTGGTGATGCTGGCTGCCGCCTTCTCTTCTGAAACGGTAAACACGTCCACACAGAAAGTAAATTCTGCGGAACCCTGAAGTTCACGTCGCCACTGCTGCACAGAAAGCAGGGTGAGGTTCAGTGGAGCGTTCACATGGTATCAGCGTAATCAGGAAAAATCATCTTAAATTTGACATATACAGATCTCAGCCAAACTTTGTTCCTAATAAAAAAAGTTGTATAATAAATCTACAGTTGATAATAACAACGAGCCGTGAAGTGTAGCAGCGCTCGGCTTCGGGGCCCTGCTGTGGCCAGGTTGTGTTGACGTTTAAATCACATTATAACGTCTTATTGGAGTTTTCCCCTTCATGAAGCGACATCGACAGGTGACCGCTACCAACCACCTGAAGACACATGTCCTGGGTTCCAGTGTAAACAAGCCAGTGAGTCATAATCAGACTATGAACTTGTAAATAGGAATATGAAAGGCATATCCTATCAGCAAGCAGCCTTCTCCTTATAGGACCTTGTAGAATTGGGTCAATGATTTGCCGTCCCTGTAAACGTAGTGACTGAGTCTGTCCCCAATAGGACTGAAGTGTAATGAGCTCACACCTCACTCTCTAATTAGAGTGATACAATTCAAAACCACAGCGGCACATTCACACAGTGTATAATTAAAGGTCACCTCCTTCCTCCCTGTGTTCTTCATCTTTCACGTGACCTGAGACGACCTGGTTTCTCTCACAGTCACAGTCACGAGTGTGGAGACTGGGCCGCGACACGCAGACTGACAAATCACTGTGTTGACGATGTGTTCAGGTGCTAATTAGTCCAAGAATGAATTACTATTGAAACAAGCTATTAAGAATGCATGACCTCTTTTGAGTGATGAGTATTGAAAACTAAGTTTAATGAATATGTTGGTGATTTTTTATTAATGTGGCCACATTAAGTCTTATTCATACACAGGTATTCTCCACAGTTTGTGAGAATAATGATACCTGAGGAAAGGACAGTTTTTTTGAGCATCGTTCTGTAAACAAACAAATTTGATGATTAGTGGCCCGTGAAATAAATCATCTAAAGGTCCGTGCTGACGTCTACGATTCAAAATAAAACCAGTGCAGTGCCCGGTTTTGTTGGGAATGGGCTGTTTGCTCATTCTGTGGTGATGCTGGCTGCCGCCTTCTCTTCTGAAACGGTAAACACGTCCACACAGAAAGTAAATTCTGCGGAACCCTGAAGTTCACGTCGCCACTGCTGCACAGAAAGCAGGGTGAGGTTCAGTGGAGCGTTCACATGGTATCAGCGTAATCAGGAAAAATCATCTTAAATTTGACATATACGGCTTCTCAGGTCTGAGAGCAACAACTTAACCCCTTGTAGACGAATGTAGCAAATTTGCCTCAAACCCCATTCAGGTCTTAATCCCGCCGAGGTGACGATTGTGCCTGATGGTGCAAATACTACACATACCAAGGAAGGTATTGGAAGCTCTCTCCCGCCATCTAGTGGTCGGAGTGCAAAAATACATACTAGCCCCTAGGGACTGTGCAGCAAAGTTATTTTGAGGTATTAAGCTGTATTTGAAATACTTTTATGATGGAACAGCAATGATTGTACAGAAAACATCTGTTGTTATTCAATTTAAAGCAAAAGCAGCAGCAATATAATAATCTACATAACAAAAAAATGTCATTAAGTGTGTGCCCCATTATGCCTAATGTCGCTAATTTGCCTCATACCTTAATTTATATCTATTGTATATGCTATATTGAAATTAACAATCTCCACTTAATTTAGCATCTGTATTACAGGCCAAAAACACCAATAATATTTTTTTTATATAATTAGAAACTAATTCAGGCAATTAGGGGTTAAAAAGTCATGGCTGAAATTTTTGGCTCTTGCAAACTTAGCACCTAACACAACTTCCTCTTTCTTTGCCATTTGTCTAATCTGCAAATATTTGACAGAGGTGTCGAGGTGCGTTTTATTTAACTTCCCTAAACACACAACTACAACTTATTGTGTTCACAGTGTCCATGTTTTCTCCCCCCACATTCCAACTTCCAAGCAGATGAACACACTGAAAGTCGGAACAAGGACTTCATAACCACTTTGCACTTCCTTCGGCCCTTAACAACACACACGCCACAGTGTGAAGCCGCCCAGATGAACGCTCCTCGAAATATGTGAGTCACATACACACAGACAGACACACAAGAGAATTCTGGAATTATTAGGTCAATTAGATTGACGTCACAGTCTTAACATGAAGAAAAGGACTTCTAACTCAAAATGATGAGGCTACATAGTAGATCATTATTCTGAAATGTGACTTTTAGCTCCATCTTTTTAACAGTCTAACCACAGACGTTAGGGCGGGGGGTGTTTGTCAGTAGTTCACATAGTGAGAACGGGTGCTGACTTTAAAGAACAGGAGACATCTCTAACTGAGCTAACTGTCGAGTCACTGTTATCGATCAAGCACTCGATTGCCACCACAGATTTATTTAGATCCCCTCTCTTGTGCACTATGGGACAGTAAAGGTCTAATTTACATCGTTGGAACCTCCCAGATTTAATTTGATTGTGCCGAGAACAGTATTTTTCTGTCTGCAGGTACACACTGCAGGCCGGGAAGTGGGATATGCAGTAATCAGTGCAGCCCCTGAAGTCCTGTCCATTTGATTCAGTCCATCCATTCCACTCAAAAACTCTAATTAGGACAAGAACAGCGTGTTATTCCAGAAAAGATACGATTCTCTCTAAGGAATCCTAATCATTCCCTGAGGTGTTTTTTTTAAAACCCCTAGTTCCATTACCAGATATTTTTGGTTGCTTGTGCAGAATCTCTGAAATATGTCCTGCTTGGTTTCCATAAGAGGAAATCTGGAAATTTAAGGCAGATGGTTTTACCTTGTGAAATAATTGGTGCTGCTGATGGTGCAAGAATCACTCAGCTGTTCTTTACAGAGCTCGTTCTCTCTCTCTCTCTCTCTGTCTCTCTCTCTCTCTCTCTCTCTCTCTCTCTCTCTCTCTCTCTCTCTCTCTCTCTCTCTCTCTCTCTCTGTGTTTCAGATACTTACCTATAAGATATTAGAGGAGCTGTTCATGCCCTGCACAACATGGAGGCAATTTTCCACCCATCACACACACACACACACACACACACACACACACGCACACACACACACACACACACACACACACTGCTTGCACTTCATCGAGTGTGCTCCTCAGTCAGCACCAGGGGGAGGTGTGAGGTCAGATATAATTTGAGGTGATGGAGTGGGGATAGAAGAGGCCTTATTATACACAGGTTCACGTGCACTTGGAGCTGATTCCAGATCTGCAACAGAGCTGCATCTGTTTACAACTTCATCCTGCATCCTACTCACTCACTCACACAAACACACACACGCACACACACACACATTGAACACATCCAGCTCTGTGAGGTCAATTTATAGGAAGATAAACATTTAATATCCAGGAAATAAGTTGGTTAACATACTTTTTTTTATCATTTAAACCAAGTAAAATCAAATATCTAATAGATTTTAGTGTGATGTGCTTTGGTAAAGACACAGATATAATAACTTCACCTATAAGGAATTGCATTATTATTACAACTTTGTTTTACGTCCACTTCTGGCTGACAGGATGAGTCACTGGTAAACACTCTATAATACAGTATATCTGCTAACACCTGCATTTTGCTGCGTTTGAAATATCTTATATACTTACATACTTATAAATACGAGGACAAAAAATAAAGCTTTACTTGTTAAATTATTCAGAAGAAATGTTCAGATTCTGTCAGTGACCAGTGAAGGTGTCACAGGTGTGTGGAGGCTTGTTTTAGGTCAATTTGGATCAATGATCTCTGTGGGATTTAAAAACAGTTGAGTGAGCAGAGAGAACAGGAGGCAGTGGAGAATCTCTGAGCAGTCGATACACACAAACACACACCTACCACCTACTTCTGCACACACACACACACACACACACACCCACATGCAGCAACAGTCACCAAACAAAAGTCTTGTCCTTGGCAGCGCTGTGGAGGCGTCTGTGGAGGGAGGAGGGACGTGATGCAGTGTGTTCAAGGCCTCGGCCAGTGGGTTTTTCTTTTGCATGCGACACAATTGTCTTCCAGGATTGTGTTTCTGTCGATAACCGTGATCACGAGCTCGCACTGTGGCAGATGGAGCTGCAGAGGAGGAGAGGCGAGGAGGAGGAGGAGGGGAGCGGCGTGTGACTGAGTGGGTTTGTGGATGTTGTTAGTCCTGTTATCACTGAGTTTACGGCCTGTTGATAAAAAAGAGAGAAGCTTCTGTTCCTCAGTTTAAAACCCAACGACCCACGACTCTGATCCTTGATGTCAGCGTCAGCTCGGAGCTGTTTTATATGTGCCTTCATATAAAAACTGATTTGAGCTCTTGCGCCCTCAAAGGTGATGTTTTTTTTTTTTATTTATAGCAGAATTTTTAAAAGTTACGAAGCAGAAAATCGTTCTGGGCACTGAAACCATCACCTCATCCATCATCTCCAAATTGATTCCCAGTAGACTTTAATGTGACAGGACAGTGCAGGCCTTGTCCTCTTATGGCTGCGGCAGAGAGAAGTGAGACGCTCACTGGGGGAATCTCATCTTAATGCTCCGGACTATTGTTCTCCTTTAGCTCGCTGCAGCACAAAT
Organism: Pleuronectes platessa; assembly: GCF_947347685.1. NCBI lineage: Eukaryota > Metazoa > Chordata > Actinopteri > Pleuronectiformes > Pleuronectidae > Pleuronectes > Pleuronectes platessa. Next base: position 28,237,335 of record NC_070626.1, read on the forward strand.
TTACTATTTTTAGAAGCATTGTATTGACATGTACTTGAAAGTCTTACCTGCACTTTCCCAGGTTCCACTTTATGTGATTAGCATATCAATGCAGTGCCGGCCCGGACCTCATGTTTTCAGCTGCTCACTTAATACATCAATTTTTCGGATGCACTCATTTTATAGACGAATTACCAGCTACTCAGGAAATGACTAATGGCGTCTCCTTCTCCGAATACCAGATTAATCAGCTATGACTGGTGTTCATTAAGGACAAGCCGCGTTAGCAACAGTGATGCAGTTCAGCTGAGATCTCCTAAAGGAAGCAGCACCTCAGAGGACGTGGGGGACGCTCTGGTGAAGTCCTGGCAGACAGTCCTTGTCAGGCAGGTACAGCGGTTCAGCATGCAGGACGCTGGGGAGCCTGGAGTCCCTGGAGGCCTCAAGGGCAGACAGAGGAGCCGCCGGATGAACTGAGGCTGCTGCCTCCATGTTCCACTGTCACTGCAGAGCATCCAGCTCCTGGTGCAGGGCTCACTGAACACAACACACACTGAGGAGAGGGAGACAAGCAGGAGTATAGAAAAGGAACTGAGAGCTCAGTTTGGAGTCACTTGTTCTCAACTTGTTACTCACTTTGATATTTGAAACCCACTTTGCAGATACTTTCACTTTAGATGATAAGTTCTGTGTGGAATTGTTACTTTTTACCTCTCATTTAATCAAATCAATCAAATTCTATTTGTATAGCTCATATTCACGAATCACCATGTAACTCACAGGGCTTAACAAGGTGTGACTTCCTCTGTTCTTAACCCTCAACAAGAGGAAGCAAAAAATACCTTAAGGGGGGAAAACTGTGGATTACGCAAAAAAACTTGTGAATTAATTCCACAAAACTTGGTTGAAGAATAAGAAATAAGCAGAGAAATAAACCATACACAATTTTGGGGGTAGATCTGGACAGAAGAGGCACGTCCCAGAATCTTCTATCCCTTTCTCTGATATTGTGGGTGAGGGAGGTTTTGACAAAGAGCAGGTGTATTAATGGGACTGATATCTACGAGTGAGTGGAAGTGAATGCAGCTTGATTGAATTCAAGAGGCCTTGATGGAGGTGTTGATCTCCTGAGTGCTGTTCTGGTTACTTAATGAAACAGACATTAGGTTCAGACGCATCTTCAGCTGTGAGGAACTATATTGAGTCAAGAAAAAGTACGACTTCTACTTAACTTACTTACTTTGGATATTGAAAGTAGATTTCACAGCCTGTAACCTGAAGATTAAATTAATCCCTCAACCGTTGGATCCCAGTGAAAAATAAATGGCACCTTAGTAATACAATTTTTTTTCCTGGGTCTGATTATTCATACAGATCTGTTCCTGCTTCTCTGCAGTTGTAGACGTTGATGAATAAGTTTTCGTGAACAGAAAAGTACTTAAAATCCACTTTGGGAAACTTTTTTGTTTTACTTCAGTATCACGTCACCGGCCGTGTGTTTCTCAATATTACAGGGTCTTGAATCTGACTCCGAAGATGAATGGGTTGAAGTCAACACATTGTACCGCTTCACTTGGATGCTCTCACTTTTCAACAACAAAAAACTTTTCTCAGAACTATTTGGAAAGATGCAACAAACACATAAAATAGTGAGGATACTTAAAATGTCACATTTTTGGTGTATTGTCGGAAAAAGCTTTGTAATTAAGTTGGCCATGAATTGATTTTTTTATTTTATGGAAAGCAATGAAAAGGTTTTTTTCAGTAAGCTACGTATATTTTATAATACATTATCACTAAAGTGCATAAACATAGACAAGTTATTGCCTTTGACACATTGGAAAAAATAACACAAAGCGACACAGAGGAGGCTGGCGTATTAATTACTGTCAGTGTTTTCCATCTGGCTGCGGGGGCAGATGGGTGTTTATGTTTCTGTGATCCATCTGAACCATTCACTCGCTTAATCCAAACAAGATTTTCTGAAGATACCGACTCGCGTCTCCTCGTGTGTAGGAGGAGAGGCCTTGAGCCACGAGCCCATCCCTGACCTGTGGAAGGAAAAGAGACCAGGATTCATCCTTTTTAAGTCTCAACCGGGGAAGGAAAAATTAGCCCCCGACCAAGGCCAAACAGATTAAATGGATTTATGTGCAGCACTATTTAAGTAGCGGAGGGGAGAGTCACAGGAGGAGCGCTGGTACAGATGTTTACTGAGTAAGAGAAGGAGATTCAGAGTGACAACAGAACTCTTCAGGTACGTCTCCTGTTCAAAGTACTAAACATGATTTATTATAGGTTTATCGTAAATTGATTGCATTACTAATATTCATAATATTTATTCCGTGTATGTAGAGGATATTTAAGGTGTTTTATATTCTGATAACGATAATGTAATAATTTTGTTGGCGCTGAGGATGAAACCTCAGGTGAGTCTAACTCTTAAAAGTTTTTTTTAATATGTAAATTATTCTTATCTTCTTATGATTTATTCATCTTTATTCCCTGATCGCTTGTTTGCTACAGACTGTTCTTTAAAGATGCAGCTTCAAGAACGTTTTAACAACACTCACTACACTGAATATTACAATTTTCTCACTTATCTCCTGTTTTATCCTAATTTCATTATCTGCTTTACAGGAGACATGATTCTTTGAGGGTTTTTTCCCCATTTGTGTTCTTCATAGTGTAAAAAATACACAGAGTTTAATTCACAGGTCACGTTTGACCTTGTAAACAAATATGTTTGTCAGGAGTTTGACAAATTTTGTACCACCACCTTAAATCTGAGATGTGATTGAAACGTCCAGAAAAAAAGTTATTTAATTGACCCTTAAGTTTATTTGATCTATTAGAAAAAAAGCATTAAATCCACCTTAACTCCCTCGGATCCTCTGACACGGTTTTCAAACATGTGACGTCAGACCTGCTCCCCCCCCCCCCTCTCGTGGCAGACGTCTGCACCCAGCAGAGGATGCAGCTGGTCCTCATGGCAGCAGTGCTGGCGGCGGTGGGCGGGGCGGGGCGGGGCTGCAGCTTCGACTGCCGGCCCACCATCGTCCGGATCCCCGTGGAGAGCTGTGGCAGCACCGAGTACATCGACACCACGGTGTGCGCAGGGCAGTGCCACAACAAGGTGAGGGTCGACTCCAGCTCGGCCTCTCAGCTTGTTCACAGTGAGACGTGTGTGCACTGTGCATGTGGAGAATGTTTCCTCTTTCATTCTCACTCCTCATCCCTGAATGTCTGTTCTTGCTCTGTGATACTTTGGTGAGTGGGAACGATCTCCTGTGAGAAATGTGGAAGTGACTGAGAGTTGCAGGTCTAATCATCCCAGTAAGGACCAGTAAGTCACTAAAGCTGAACTGTGGATCGGTTAAAAAGACTTGGAAGTTATTCAAAACCAGCGTTTATTTCCATTATCAACCAGGAACATTTTTAAATATGAATTATTTTTAAATTTTATACAGAGTTTGATGGATTTGATGCAGCAGCTTTTCTGATTTAGAAAACCGGGGATCATGGGTAATAATTTTCTTTCAGTTTGATATTTTATTCCCTCTTATCGTAAAATTAATCTTTTAAGTCGTATTGATTTGGCTTGAGGGGCCAAGGGGGTAGAGCGGGCGTTCTCCAACATGAAGGTTGCCGGTTCAAACCCCACTCTTCCCCATCTGCATGCCGAAGTGTCCTTGGCAATACTGAACCCCTAAGTGGCCCCTCATAAATGTTGAGTGTACTAAAAATGTAAGTCGCTTTGGACAAAAGCATCAGCTAAATGACATGTAATGTAATCTGTGCTCTGATCCTCTACTGTACTAACCTGCACTACGTCAGGTTCATTTCTCATAAGATGTTATTAATTTGAAATCTGAGAAGCATCTATATGAAGGGTTTGTCATTCCTTCACTTTTTGTTTTCCTCTGTAATCGTTGTGTTTGTTTGTGTGTGTTTGTTGTTGTTGTTTACGACAGGATCCGGTCTACGTCAGCAAACAGGGTCAGGAGAAGCAGAGCAGCTGTAACGGTGACTGGTCGTACGAGGTGAAGCACATTAATGGATGCCCGGTGCCGGTCACCTACCCGGTGGCCAGACACTGCAACTGCTCCAAATGTAACCCGGATGACACCGACTGCGGCCCCTTCCTCGGGGACGTCCCCAGCTGTATGTCCTCCCTCCACTCTCTCTCTGTCTTCACACTGGACTGAAATACAAGTGATGGAGTTTTGTTTCCTAATCTTTGAAATGTGCTGTATCGTATATAAGCAATGAAATGAATGAAATTAAAACTACTGCCCCTTAAAGCCTCCGGATGGTACATTCTGTGTTCTTGTTCATAACCTGTGAATCTCAGCCATTGTATTGTGTCACAGTGAAATAGAAAAGTGCTCATCAGAAAGAATGGACGGTATTCGGTTCTTTTTGGATTCAGGAAACGTTCTTATGAGCAGTCAGTAGAAAACATGAAACATTCTCTCCGTGGGAAGAAACACGGACCAGTTTAGAAAAACCAGTCCCTGCCTCTGCTTTGTTTTTTTATCTCTTTATAATTTGGTGAAACTAGAATCCCAGATCCCAGCAGAGCAGAGCTAATGGACAAACTAATGGACTTTGCAGAGAAATGAGGAGAATTAATCAGCTCTCCGCCTCTAGGTCCACCAGGGACTGTCACTGCTCCTACGACACAGGACGGAGGAGCTTTGTTTCTCAGCCAATAGCAGCTGTAGCTTCTGAGTCTGCACGTTGTGAGTGTCACGTCTTAATTTGCACAGAGACACGGACGAAGCGGAGGCCTCTGCTCTAGACAGAAGTAACTCATTAACACGACCAGTCGTTAATTACCACGTTAAGTGTTGTGACTTGGAAACTTACCGATGAGAAAACCACTGTGTTCTGATTTATTTTAGTATTTCATGTTTGCTGAAAAGGTAAAATAGGACTCTGGAGTCTCTGGTGCGAGGGAGGAGGACGAGTCGTTTTTTTCTAAATGAAGACGGGAAGAAAACATATGCAGCTGCAAACAATGAAACATTAGTTCTTATTGCTTTTTAAAAGATCCCTCGTAAAAGACCCAGTGGCACCACAGGGCTTGTTGTGACAACCTGTGTGTATTTTAAGATCTGCAAAATAGTTTTTCTCATAAATGGATTCTCCAGAAATTGTGTATTTCACTTTCTGGGTTCTGCCAGGGTTCTGCCTGGGTTCTGCCAGGGTCCCTCTTCCTCACACAGTCAATAATAATTGATGTAAGTGGATTAAAAACTAAAATAAGTCAACTAGAATATAGTCAGAAAATATTGGAGACAATATTGATGTTAGTGACAGGATGGTCACAGTTTATTAAGATGAACTAATCATTTATCGTCATTTATTCACGTCACAAGGAAATTGCATTATAACAATATATGATCTTCTTCAGACTGAAGGAATAAGAGGAGAGGAGAGGAGAGGAGAGGAGAGGAGAGGAGAGGAGAGGAGACAGATTTTTAACTTGTGTACAGGCTTAGAGGAAAGTTCAGAACAGATGAAGTGATGAGTGAGGAGGACGCTGGCAGCAGGAGATGGACGGTGTCCTTCAGAGACCGTGTGAGACGCTGCCTGAACTTCATCACGGCACCAACATGTCTTATTTCAATAGAAGCAGCCAGAGGTGTGAAGGCAGCAGAGGACAGATGTGACGTGAAGGAATCTGAGAAGGTTTGAAATGAAGCAGTTCATTAGGGATCTTTTTATTTTCTGTCAGCATCGGCAGATAAAAAGCAGACGAGGAGTGGAAACCTGAACCAGAGCTGAGAAACTTGGAAATCATTGATCTCTGATATCTCAAATCCAAAACAACGCAGCAAAATCCCATGTTGATCCTAGCACAGGCAAAAACTTTATATAAATATATATAATACATAATTGTGGGGCCTGTAATGATTATTTAATTTTTTAGTGAATAGTCTGTCTGTTATTTTGGATTCATTATTTCTTTATGTATACTGTAAAATGTCTCTCATAACTTTTCACAGCCTGAAGTGATGTCTCTATATCAGGACCTTGGAGAGATATTCAATAAAAAGTGATTTAATACAGAGAAAAGCAGCAGTTGAAGATCATTTCTGTGTTTTTCACTTTTCACCGAAAACTGAAATATCTCAACAGCTGCTGTTCAAACGTTTATGTAAAATTTAAGATTGTTTTGTAATTAACTTTTTACGTCGTATCAGGTCATGTCAAATTTATTGATATTGCACATTTATGCAAGATAAAAGGAAATTATAAATTAACTTAAACTTGCATGTTTTCAATCTAATTAAATTTGTATTTATTTGATATATCATTTAAGAACAGATTCCTACAAAAGAATCAAGACGTTCCCTTCGCCCTCAGTTGTTCTTCATATTGAGTCCTAATTAGAAAATGTCTGACAGCCACAGAACTATAAATAAACATGGACGATATTTCTCCATCTCAGGAAAGAAGCCAAAATATCCTTTATACAAACGCTGCCATCTTGAAACAGACACCACAAGACAACCAACAATACACAGGCCTGACCAATCGAGAGTCAGGCTCAGCTGTTAGAGCATCAAATTACTAAAAAACAATTTTTTTTAAAACTTGAACATATGCCAGTATGATAAGAACTGCCTGAAATGACAAAAAAAAATCGGGTTCATGAGTGCTACCACAACCAGCCAGCAGGGGGCGATCGAGACGCGTTGGCTCCACTGAGTGGAAGCCGTGTTCCCGTCCGTCCTCATGATCCATCTGTAACCAGGGAGAGAAAGTTGTGACGGCTCAGTAACTTCTTCTTCTCTGTCAACATCCTGACAGACCTGAGACCTTTTCACATTCTCACATTGATTTTGTTTCAGACTTTGTCTCACGCACACACACACACACACACACACACACACACACACACACACACACACACACACACACACACACACACACACACACACACACACACACACACACACACACACACATGCTCTTCAGTCTCAGTTCGATGCACTGCATGCTGGGTATCTGCTGACAGATTTCAGTCCATTCAGGTCACTGGTGTCCTTTAATAGCAGCTTGTGTTTGTCGGGCAGCTCCCCGGAGGCGGCTGCTCTCTCCTCTCTGATGACGGCTGCGACCGATACTTACATCGACGTTTTATCAAGTTTATAGACGAGTGTGTCGCTCGGCCTCCTCTGCTGCCGGGAGGAAATGGATGCAGTCATGTGGTAGATGGGTTTGTGTCAACACGTATTATGACTTCTATCTTTTACTAACTACTACTTAAAACACACAGGGCTCAGAGGACGCAGACTAACACATGCTTTTGTTTGAAATTGCAGGGTTTTGAATTAACAATTTAAAAAAGTTTAACAAGCAGAGCTGCTGAATAGAGAAATGACACTAAGATCAGAGTTACTACATTTCCTCTGGGGACCATGAACGTCTGAAGAAACATGTAGTTGCAGTTCGTCCCAAAAAAACTAAATGTGACGTGAAGGATTCAGTCCGTCATGAATGGTTCTGGTCTGGTCCATGAGCAGGAGTGTTTCAATGGAATAGGCTCTTGTCAGGGGGTTTCCAACCCTGGCCCATTGCAGTCAGGGCCTGTATGACTGAACACAGGATTTAAAGGGGTTCCCACAAAGTCGTTGTTGCTGCAGAATTAAGTAATCAACTCGTCTCAAGGACTGAGCTGAGTTTTAAAAGAGTCCAGAGATGGGGCAATGCAGATTTCTGATGGGAGAGAGCCCCAGAGGGGGGGGGGGGGGGGGGGGGGGGTGTAGGTTCTCCGGATGATGCAGAGGCTGCAGAGCGAGAACGTGTCCGATGACAAAAGTTTCCAGGATGGAGTGACGGGGTGGAGGAGGTCAGACAGGTACAAGGGGGCCGGGGCACCGAGGGATTTAAAGGCGGGGACGAGGATTTAGTAAATGATGACTGGACGGCAGTGAAGATGGATTAGGGGGTTGGGGGGGGGCTGAGCTGCAGGTGAGGATCCTGGCAGCTCACACCGGAGCCCGGACAGGATTCTGTCGCCACCGTCGAGACGCGAGGTGATGAAGATGCGGCCGAGGGTCACAGAGTCAGACAGTGACGAGCGGAGTCTGGAAACACTTGATCGATCCCCTGCCTGCAGCCTGCAGGACGAGAGGAGGACGAGAGGAGGACGAGAGGCATCTTCAAGCATCCTCTGCTCTCTGTGCAAAGTCAATTCGCTCCGTTAAATTAAAGTTTGTAACCAAACGTCAGCCGCTGTGATGAACGACTCGCTCGCTCCACACACTGACGCGGGTTTATACATATTAATAAGCTTTATTTATACGAAGCCCTTTTAAAAAAACGAGCTTCTGTATAAGATACATCATGAAGACAACTTTACTGAAAATGCATTCCTTCTCATTTACACAACATCTTAAAAAACCAAAGCTCCCCTCTCTTGTGATTCCTCTGCCCCCTGGACACAAACAGAGGAAATGGAACAGCGGCCGGTGACACCTGACCTCCGGCCGGGCTCAAGGACGATGTGTCCAGATGAGACATGACTTGGCAGCGTGATGAAGTGCTGTGTCATGCTGCTCACCTGCTGCAGTTTGTTAGTGCACAGGGGGACGTGGCAGGACGGCTCCGGTCTGGGATAATCAAACAACCTGTCCGAATGGAAATAAGAGAAACTCTAGTGACGTTTTAAAAGGGTTTGTTTATAGCAGTAGGATTCCTGAGATGACTTTTAACAATTTAATAATGTCTTTCCTTCTTAAAAAGCTATGTGTCAAATGTAATAAACTTAGACCGGTAGGGCTTTCTGTGATAAACTTAATGGTATTATGACTTTTATCCTTAATTATAAATTAGGAAGGACTCCTCTAGACCTCTCCTCAAGACTGAGCACGGGACAGACAGACTTTTAGATTAAAGGTTTAGCTTCGACCTTTCAATTACACCTTAAATTGTTAATTTAATTATTATATTAATGACCTCCAGAGGTTGTTTTCACTTTGTCCATTGAGTTGGTTGATTTACAAACTTAATGAAAGGATGTGTGGGGGTCAGGGAGGAACCAGGAATTTGTTATCGCTCTCTTTAACAATGTCTGATTGGACGTTTTTTGACATTGTTGTTGATTTAAAGGGGGATTGTTGTTTGGGCCAATAGATGTTTTCATTCATCAGCTTCTGGAGTAGAAGTGGTCATGCGTAAGATTTAAAGTTGTATCCGGTTTATCCCAGGTCACGATACTGTCCTGACATCTCACCCAGTTTTTCAGTTTGCCTTCGGCAGGAGGAAGTTATTTGTTTTTCTTGGCTGTGACGAGCAGAACATGAGGAATCAGCTGTTTCAGGTCAGACGCAGTGACAGAGATCGTTGAGGTGGAAGAGTTTTGAAGCACGACTGTAGCAAAGACAAAAATATTTTCATCTTTCTTTGTTTATTTTGCATTCAATACGCAAACAAAACATTACAGCTTAGAATTCCTATTTATTCCTCATGAATTTAAGTGTTACTGTGCTGGAGAATAATATTTATCTGAAAAAAAAACTATATAAACACCAACAGATCACATTAAAAGTGTATAAGTAAAATCCTTTAATTCTCCTTGGACCTTCTGAGCCCCAGTGTCAGTTCCGTGTTTCTTACATAATATGATTTCATGTTTTTCCTTCTGCAACAATCCAATTAAAAATTAAGTTAATGTTTTTCAGCATCTCACCAGAACAAAGTGGAGCTTGAGATAATTTCACTGGCAGCAGCCGGACATGGAAACTTCAGTTAATCACTCCTCTGCAGAGGTTTTGATAAATCAACAGAGCAGACGTCAAATATTAAAAGTTTATTAAGAAAAGTTGTTACATAAAACTGACAAAGAAAAGAGAAAACCAGAAAAAACACATCTGACATCCAGCAGAACACGTACACTGTTCTGTTCCGTTTACTGCCACAGGGGGCAGCGTTGCAGAACGTGTTGTCAGTGGAAGATCTGTTTACACAGCTTCAGAGTCTTGACCGTAAACCAGACTGACCTGGAGCTGAACGTTTCCCAGAATCCCTCTGGATCCATCTTTACAACCCAAGAGTCACCGTCAACTAAAGAGCAAACTTGTTCCGGATGATCTCTCCACCTTCCACCTCCACCTGCTCGTAAAGCCACTTCCTGTCGCAGCGGCACTCCACCCCACACTTGCGCGAGCCGCACTCGGGGCAGGCGTAGAAGCAGCCCATGCAGTCCACGTCCAGACAGTCACACATGTCTTTGTCGTTGGAGAGCAGATGACCTTTGTTGTCGTACACTCGGCTTTTGGCTGCAAGCGACTGCCTGCGTGATCCAGAGGGAGAAAAACAGATATCAACCAGTCGTCTCTTTAACCAGAGTCTGTTCTTGATGCATTTATTAACGTCTGTAATCAGAACAATGTCTCGGATCTGCGAGAATAAAAGTGTCTCACCTCTCGGACAGATGTTTTCCTCCACGGCCACCTCTCCCTCCCTGTGACAACAAGTACAAGTTAGGTTATGTAATTACAATAGTTCACGTCACATTCAAATCCCTGATATGATCATTCAGAGGCAGCAGCAGAAATCTCACCCTCATTCCTCCTCTCCTTTCTCTGCGTAGATTGGCAGCTTCTCTCGCTTTGTCTCTGTCCGCTTGCGTTCCGAGTTGAGGAGCAGCGGGCGTCTCCTTCGGCACAACTCCTCGTTTACGAAGTTCAATCTGTGGGATTTTCACAGTTATCAGGCAGAGCGACTGGTTCTCATCACCACCTGTTGTTAGGATGGAATAACGACTTTCTTCCCTATTTGATTCAAGCGTGTTCTTTCATTTTGAGAGCATTATTTCCTCGTTCCACTTTTAGTTTTCCTGAAATGCTGGAACTGAAGCACAGAATATTAGTGCAGCTGTAAAAAATCTGAGTGCAGACAAACAGTTTTGAGCCAAAGCGACGGCAGGATTCTGAAGGGAAACATTACAAAATCTGAGCGTGAAATGAACAAATAATATCCTCAAAATGAGAAGACCAAAATAAGTTCGAAAACAAACTCCACCGAGGAATATTCGATATAAAGTTGTGAGTCTGCACCTTTGAGGAATCCTGTCCGATGAAAACGGTGGGTACTGCGTCCTCTCTCAGGAACTGTTTGCCGTTGTAGTCCCTGAAGCAGTCGGCCCTGAAGTGCTCTGAGCAGAGGCAGGTGTTGATGGTCGGGAGGAAGTTCTTCATCCCCAGGCTGTGAACCCATTTGCTGGCCAGTTGAGGTTTGCTGAGTGGGAACCTGAGACACAGGAAAGGGAGGAGACGGCTTTAGACCAGTTTAAACCGTTTTAACAAGATCTTATTCCAAATCTGTCAAATATGTACAATTTTTTCTATGTTATTTTGTATGTTATTACACTATTTTTTTTTTTTTTGGTCTCTCATTCACTGCCTCAAGTCAGATAATTTATATTTATATATACACCGTGAGTGCTCTTTGTAAACAAAGGAATAACATGAAGCTGATTGTAAAGTTTGACGTTTTCTGTCAAACATCTGCAGACGAGCTACAGTTCAACTGGCTGAATGTCAGATTTTCTATATTCACATCATCCGGCGAAATCAAGACAATTCCATGTGATTTAATGCTGTGGTCTAATTTCACTACATCAGGATAAACTAGCAATATGTATTTTTTAGAGAGGGTCAGTGACGAGCAGAGCTAATGTTTAAGATGTATAATTGCTTTCAACTTTGTGTTTTTCTAAATATATTACATTTCTTAATTGATAGTTAAGCTTTACGCTGATACAGTTGTTTGATAAAACTAGATTTCGGATCAACTTGAAATAAAAAGATTAAAATACCTTTTTTTAATATAAAACGTAGGAAAGACATTAAACAATGACTGCTGCAAATCCCCAAAACCTTTGTTAGCTTGCAAACACTTGTTGCATTTAACCAAGACTTTTCCTTATAGAATGATCGATGGATTCTCCTTCTCTTCCTGCAGGTGACTTCATGTTCTCAGGTGTTCTTGGAGTTTTCTTGCACTCGGTATGTTAATGATCTCCCCACAGATACTCAGTGGTCGTCAGGTTAGGTCAACTCTGAGGGCAGATCCATTTGGTTTTTCTACAAGCAGTTCACCGATTAGATCTGGATAATTTCTCTAGAATTTGCAGATATTTTTTGAATCATTGTAACTGTTTCCTGTTTGAAACTGACTGACACACACATCTCATCTCCAGCGAGGGAGACCAAAACTTAAACCAGCAAACATACAAGTCATTGTATGATGCCATATTGTTTTGATAATGGGTGGAAATATAGATTTATCATAGCTACGTGAACGTCTGCTAACATCAGCTCTTGTAAGTTGCACCATGTTCTATTATTGAATCGGTTATTAAAGATATTAATGAGACTAAAAACGCTGCACTGCTAAAGAGGACGTGATTTAAAGTCAATCGTGTTTGTTTCTAAGCTGCGTTTTTAATCAAATTATCATTGAAGCTAACGTGAAGCTTCTGCTCCTCCGGTGTGAACTCACCTGTAGAATCGTATTTCCGACCCTTTAACGAACTTGTTGTTGCAGCCTGTCGCCGCACAGATCACCGGCATTGTGTCACTTCTGTAGAAACTACGCGATTGTGTCAAAAACTGTGTAAACGCGCAAGAAGCAATGAACAAACATCAGTGGTTTGTGATTGTTTTCCTCGGGTTTCTTCTTCCTCGGCGGAAATAAAATGTACACATCCGCTTCAACTTCCTGTCTTGCCTGGGAAGCGTCTGCCCTCTAGCGGCGGCTCGGTAGTTATTCAGAGAGAGAAAGGAGGTGAAATCTGTTATTGCAACTAAAGATACATTATTTTCTCTGGCTCTTAAAGCTAAAGTAATAACAATATTTATAATATTAAAGTAGAGCTTCCTTAATAAGTTGTATGTCTGACGAAGTGACTGTTTTGTTTAAGGATCACTTGGAAAACAAAAGGACGTTAATAATAGGTTTACAGATAACAGAAGAATAGAGTGAAAATAATGTATAAGCTGGACATTGAAAGTTTATGTTTGACTTCCTGAACATCACCACTTACACGCACTCCTGCTGCCTGTAAAACACTCTGCAGGGCAAGCGGTTAGCATCCACCTCCTCTGCCTGCAACACTAATCGCAGGGCAGAGCACTGATCAGATACACCTCGATATTTACCACTGCTGCCTGTAAGACCTACCGCAGGGCAGAGCAGTCATCACTTGCCTTTGCTTCCTGTAAGACTAGCAGCAGGGCAGAACAGTCAACGTTTAACCCCTGCTGCCTGTAAGACCTCCCGCAGGGCAGAGCATCTGCTTCCTGCCTCAGCCTCAGACCGGGCCGCTGGATCACATGATGGATGTACGCTGGTTAGCATAGCGAGCTAACACGCTAGCGTCGGTTGTCAGAGCCGCTGTCAACACGAACCACAGCCCGAGACGGACTCGCCCTCACCGGATCGACAACTGCCTGGAAACTCCGGTAAATCCACCGACGTCACCTTGTCTCATCGTGCTTACTAGCTAGCTGAGCTAGCCGAGCTCAAGGTGTTAGCGGGGAGTTCCTCCGGAACGCGGGTGGGTTGAGCTAATGTTAACAGTGTCGGCCTTGTTCGGACTGAGCATTGAAGCTAATCTGAGCTAATCTGTTATCATGGATCCAGCAGCGCTCACTGCTCACGTTCAAACTGACTTCATCACGAGCCCAAGTTTAGGCTAACTTTGTGTTTACCTCCTAGCTAACTAGCAGGACTTCTCAACTAACTAACTAACTAACTAACTAACTAACTAACTTGGCTAGTGATGGTCGCAAGTCTGTGGATGGAACAGCCACTCGACCTTTCTCACCAGGTGTCAGATTCATCATGAAACTCATCACATGGGATTTAACTCGTTTTACTTTTTTTGGTCTTTTAAGCGTCAACAAAGTTCGCCCGGTTGCGAAATGACATCTTTAGCCTGTGGACACCCACCACCTCAGAGACAGTGGAGACTCATGTGTCCAGACAAAGGGATGAGACAGTCTGATTCTTAATGATCTGTCCTTATCCCTGGTTGTTGTCTCTGAATGTCCTTGATTCCACCCACACGTGTCTTTGAGGTCCCTTGTTTTGTCAGCTCTCTCTCTCTCTCTCTGTCTCTCTCTCTCTCTCTCTCCTCCATGTTGGTGATGCTCCACAGTGTGAGTCAGCCTGGATCCACTCTTACATCTCTATCAGTCTTTAGAAGCCGGGTGGACCGGACGTGTGTCTCCACCCTGTGTTAAACCGAGCACACGAGCTCTTCCAGGGAGAAGAAGTGAGACCACTGGGTGGGGTCTGCAGGGCCTGGCAGCACCGGATCGACCACTTCTTCTTCCATCACTGGTTTCGTGTTTCATTCATGGGAACAGTGGCTGGTGGAGCCGCTGACTCCTGAAAGCACTGACTCTTTGCTTTCACTCTGACTTGTTGCTGAGTGGGTTTGTCCGTTTTTGCTTCACATGGGCGAGTTGCATCCGCCGGCGCTCTGAGACTTTGAGAAAGGGACGATTCCCACTCGCTTGTGCTGACTGTATTTGTACAGTCAGGTGTAGTGAGAGGGAAGTAATAATCACTTTCACAAACGCCTCCACGTGTTCCCCCGGACAGTGACGGAAAATGTCACATAGATGTCATATTTTTGAGGGGTTTGTTATTTCCCTTTGCAACAATGGAAAACCTGTTCCTGATTAACAGATTCAGTGTTTGGTTTATATCAGTTAGGGAGGGGTTGGCAAAGAGCCAGGAGAAAAATCATTGACTGTCTGCAAAGATGGACGATACGTCTCCACTTGAGATGTTCCAATCAAACATTTCCTCTTCCCGGTACCGGCTGCGATACCTGGACTTTGTACCGATCCGATTCCAGTGCATTAAAGACACATAACAACCTGTAGAACATATTCTAACAGGTGTGCACTACTAAGCCTGTATGGAAGAGGTTTTATGAGATTGCTAGTGTTTTGATTGGCAACACTAGCACCACTGCACAAAACTGAAGTCCTATGTACAGTGCAAATCGCCATTTTACACGTGGAACTTTCCAGCGTGACATATTGTCAAATTTCAGACATTTTATCTAACTCTGTCTAACGGCTACACTATCCTGGAAATCACTGCTGTAAACACATAGACATATACTTAAAGGACTCGGTATCAGGACAGTGCACTGAGACGTATACTAGCTGATACCAGACCAGTCATATTTGGTTTCATCTCTAGTCTCCACATCCTCTGTCTATCCAGAAATGTAGAGAATATTTCGCTGGTGATTCATTTGTTAACAATGAACTGAGCAGTTGAGTGATTGTTTCAGCTCGTGTTGCTAAGTAAACGTTAGTCCTATATATTATATTCGTTTTGCTCACACCTGATAATCGGATGTCAGCTAAAAATTGGCTCATTAACTCATATGCAACCAGAACTCATCCGGTTTGGTTTTCATACTTATGAAGTGATGAAGTTTTTGCGCTGACTAGCAACTTACATTCAGCTGTAGAAGGTTGTAATCAAGGGAACCGGCTCATTATGAGTGTGATGGCTTTTTTTAACAACATACAAGTAGATGTGTCCTGAACACAACATGTCATTGACGACTGTGTGAGTACAGGACGAGGCTGTCAAGTGTAAAATACAATCAGTGCCTTTTGGTTTTATCCTGTGTGTGTGCGATAGATTTTTTTGTTGGTGATTTCATTTCCAGTCGTCTGTGAAAACACGCTCACGGACAAAGGTGACTGACTGATAAGATGCAGGGGACATTGGACCGGAGCAGAGGGATCAGGGTGGGGATGACATAAGGTCACAGTGAAGAGTAGAAGTTGTTTTACGACCACAGAATGTGAACTGACCCAATAAAAGTTGATACCTGTTGGATTAGCAGACAATGAGCAGCCTGTGGAAACAACTGTTTCTGTTTAGCTGCTTCAGAAAAGATCAAAATCACAGAAAAATGTCCATCGTGATCTGCAACGCTGACATGACGTCGGACATATTGATTTGTGGTTTCCCAATATATGAACATCACATTAGTCTTTTCCTGTGAACTGATTGATGCATTCAATCTAGATGTAGTATTGCTTTTGTGACATTTCGATGAGAGAGGCTTTCTGTTGCTGATAGTATTTCGTCTTATTCACTGAACCACATTAGTGGTTTTACTTTGAAAGAACTGTAGAAAGCTTGGGGTTATTTTGAGGTGTGTGTGTGTGTGTGTGTGTGTGTGTGTGTGTGTGTGTGTGTGTGTGTGTGTGTGTGTGTGTGTGTGTGTGTGTGTGTGTGTGTGTGTGTGTGTGTGTGTGTGTGTGTGTGTGTGTGTGTGTGTGTGTGTGTGTGTGTGTGTGTTTTATGAGGCTGTTCTTAGTAAAATCTGTTTGCTAAATAATCTCAGTGAAAAAGACTGGAACACCACAGGTCTGTGGGGAGTTAGGAGCCATACATGACCAGTAGTAACCTCTTGTGTTTCCTCTTTCTCTCTCCCCCCCCTCCTCCCCTCCTCTCTGTCTGTTTTCCCT
Source organism: Pleuronectes platessa (assembly GCF_947347685.1). Classification (NCBI taxonomy): domain Eukaryota; kingdom Metazoa; phylum Chordata; class Actinopteri; order Pleuronectiformes; family Pleuronectidae; genus Pleuronectes; species Pleuronectes platessa. The sequence goes on from NC_070626.1 coordinate 28,253,849, forward strand.
CCTGTCTCCCATAGGGCATAGTGGAAAGAGAGTTGTCTTCTTTTTTCTTTTTCCTCGCACTCTTCAAGATATCAAGTCATTAAACTTCAGCCCAGTGACTCGCGGTGGTTTCGGCATCGGGGCTCATCGCTCCAGCAAGTCGTGCGTCGTGGCGCGGGGACAGTGACAGACTGAGGCCGAGGACTCGCGTGGGAAAGATGCATCGGCGGTAAACAAGACATCGACTTCAGAGGTAAGATCAGAGGAAATCGATGCCTGTCACAGAGTCAGTGGAGCAGGTTCACTGGAGCTGAGTGGGGCTTAGTATAAAAATGTGGTCCTTCTGGTTTTATTTATCTGTTGACTGATGTTATCTAGAGCGAGAGTGCTTTCTCATTTAAATGGTCAAATATAGACTTTTGTAGAAAATCCTATTAGACTTTGATTCTTTCTGTCAGTTAAATAGCAACATGACTGCTCAATTCTGACAATTATATTAAAACAATACAGTATCCGTCATAATCATACTTTTCCGAATTTTCGAATAACCTATTGCAATCATTTCTATTATTGAAAAAGCCAGAAACCACCAAGGAAACTCTACTACATCCTGTGTGGAAGCTTTTATCTTAAAGCTGCAACAATAGCCTCTTAATCTCTGTTTGTTTGCTTCTCAGCTGCAACACTGAAAAACTACTGCACCATGAAACCATGCTTTGCAGGTCTGGCTTAACGGCTAATTGAGGAATTTCACTTATCGTTGAACATTGCAAGTTCAAAAGTTTCATGACAAATCATTTTTTAAATTGAGATGTAAAGACCAGACGTATTTAGGGTGTTTACATCCACAGGTTTGTAGAATAGCAGATTATCCTTTTTCTTATTTAATGAGAGCTAGACAGACATGTTTGGGATTGTTGGTGGAGGAATATGATTTCTCGAATAAGTGCTCTTCTAGTTTACCACATGAAAACCATGTTTACACGATTATCTGCTGGGCTTGGAAAGTTACTGCCGTCACCACTTTAGTGTTTTCATTCAATGTTCAATTGAAGTTTTCCTTTTAATTTGTCACCCACGTAGTCTGACCAGAGTTTAAGTGAATTTGAAACAGACATTTGTTGTTTCTTCCTGAAAAGAAAAGAAAATAAATCCAGTTGTGCAGTAAATACTACCTTTAGGAATTTCAACTTTTTTGACTTGAACCTGTGATCAGCTTTTGTGAGAAGTTACGAAATGACCCTGTGTTGTGGTCCTGGAAAAGTGAAATTGCTTGTGGTCATATATTCAAAACCACATTATTTGTTTATCTCTCCCTGTCACTATGTGGAATTTGCACAATAACATAAAGCAAATGGTGCAGCTAGCAGGTGGCCTATCGTCACAATGGTCAAAGAAACTGTTTATGTTCGATTATCAGTTTTACGTATGGCAAGTGGCCTTATCATCTGGAATGCTACAAGAGATTTGGCTGTGTTGTTATTCCGTGGATCATAAACAGGCTTGTAAACATAGTGTCCAGTGTTCACCGAAACTAAATCTGGAAAAAATACATAAAATAAACAAGGAATTCTTTACTTGAAACAGATCAGTTCTAGTTTGGATTGTTCAAAAAGGAATCAAACATTTCTCAGGTTTCTAAAATTCAAGTGAAGCAGCATGACGTAATAGATTTCTTTTATATGGTTTAATCTTAAGTACCAGTTCAACCTGTAGAGGCAGGTGTCCGTTCACCCTGTTACTGGTTGTGCAAGAGGATTTTGAATTTGTATTTCTCTCCAGTGTTTCACCCTTTCTGTGTAAAGAGCCTTAAGATAAATATGGTGTGATAAAAATAAATTAAATCGAACTGAAAGTATTTGGGCGGTGTGGCCTAGTGGTAGAGAGGTGGTTCTTCAACAAGAAGGTTGCCGGTTCCAATCCCACCCTTCCCCATTTGCATGCCGAAGTGTCCTTGGCAAGATACTGAACCCCTAAAATGGCCCCTCATAAATGTTGAGTGTAATAATTGTAATTCGCTTTGGACAAAATCGTCAGCCATGTACAGAAATGTAATGTAATGTAATTTTCCGTAACTTTTTTTTTTAGGCAGCATTGAAATGAATTGATCTTCCAGAATAATGCTTATGACAATGTTATATTATATAATCAGTTGTAGAGGATTTTACCCGTTTCATTCATCCTAAAAAAAGCCAACTAATGAAACCGATTAAACTAACGTGCAGTGTTATGATGTAATATTACAAAACCACAAGGGGCTAACTTGTGAGATAAACTTCAGATAGATGGATAATATTTTATAACCTGATTTTCTTTCCTGCAGGTTGTTTTAAAATTAACTGAAAATCAAGCACGAGTGCCCGCTGAGTCAGTTTCCTGAAATGCATCCATATGTGGCACATGACTGACTTTCATTTCTGCTTTCACAGCCTGTCCACTTTCCAGTCTGCACATATTTGTCGGCTGGGTCTCGGTTGACTACAAGACTTTTCATATTTTAGATCTTTCCAAGAACTTGAACGATAAACATCTTCCCTTTTGTCATTTAACCTCGTCTCTGTTTTTAAATCTGTACAAAGCCGATATACAGTTAAACACTCTCCCCATAGAAATCCTCTCCTGTTCATGACACTTCTGTTGGCGACAGAAAGAACTCTGTGAAATGAATTTAAATCTAAGTTAACTACAGAAGTGTTTGGTGCAACTTGACATGAATCCAAGTTGTGCACCATTAGATAAGTAACAGGTGGTTGTCAACATTGTGTTTCTGTCTCTCTCAGGTTTAATGTTGCTTCAGGAGATTTAGCTTTTCCCTCGGTCAGTGGTCGTACTCACGTTAATCAAATCTGCTTCTGTTCTGTGCTTCACAGGTGCACGTTGGTTTCGTAATGACAAGCTGTTGTGCAGAAGATGTCCACGCTGTCTGTGACTGATATCCCAGATGTTGGTCATGGTGAGAGACGCTTCTCTCACATGTTATCAGCAGGGCCCGGCTCTTTTATCAGTTGGCTGATGATGTCCACTGATATGAGACCTTCACTGTCATATCAGTATCAGTCGGCTGATATGTGCCAATATGAAAGCTTTGATTTGACAGGATTAACAATGCAGCTAACATGTAACACATTTATGTTTAAAAAAAAAAAAAAACATTGAAAAGTTATATACACACACACACACACGACTGCTTTGATTCCTACAGTCTCGAACAAAAGAATTGCAGAAATTCAAATACTACCCTTCACATAAATCTTATTTATTCCATGAGCTTTGTGTGTTTGTTGTGTACCACCTCTTGGTTAATGTACGCTAAACGTTTATTTTGGACAATAGCCAAAACTGATAAGGACCAGTGTAAACTTGTGTTGGAAACGTATCAGTGTAGCGTCACAAGGTGTTTGCAGATGGTCCTGAACGTGTTTGTGTGTCTCCTCTGTCAGATGAGAGTAAGGTGTTTGAAGGGGCCTCTGAGCTGCAGCTGGACTGCCTGGTTGAGGAGAGCAGCGGAGGCGCCACAGTGAAGCGCGGCGGCCTGCTGTCGCTCGCTGACCTCTCCCAGCCTGATGACTTCCATGCCCCCCCTCACAACGGCCCTTCACTGACCAAGATGAGCAGCCCCCTGCCGGTGGAGACGGGCGACATCAAGCTGGACCCGGCTGCCGGGGACACGTCCAGCAGCAGCATAGGTGAGAGGGGGGGGGACTGGCTTCAATATACAACTTGAGCCGATGTTACATCTGAATCCTTTGTATTTTTGAAGTCTTTAAATAGTTTTCTTTAAGTTTCCCTGTATGAATCTGAACTGCAGTTCCCGGTAATGTCACTGCCCTTTGTGTTTCTGAAAATGACAAAGTCAGAGCAGGAATGACTCAATGACTCCAGAACATGATTCAGTTTGATCTTAATTTGGTCAAGATGCTTTGTGTTTTCTGGCAGATTCAGTCTGCACCTGATACAACAGTGTTGTCGGGTTGTGCGTGTGTGTGTGATGTGTCATCCAGTATCTTTCTGTGTGTAACTGGTGTGATCTTCCGCACTGTACGAACCTGTTTGTAACAGACATGATCTTTTTGTAACAACACCGTGAGCTCGGGAGTTTGATTTTAATAGTTACTCTTTTTATTATTATTATTATTATTATTAGTAGTAGTAGTAATTTCATTAGGTTTTACAAGTGCACAGGGAGCAGTGGTCTTAAATATGTCAAAATATTTCAATAATTTAGGTAAATCTTAATTATATTAACGTCAATTTAATGCTGCTTCCTTTGCACCTTATAATTGTTGTTTTTATTTTGAGAGAAATATTTTGGTGGTCTGCTTAGTTTGTAATGTCTCCATGTGTTGTACTTCTGTCTCAACAATACAATACAATTAATCAAGCTGCAATAAAACTACAAGACCAACATTGAACTGATCGTCAGAACTGATCTCAGTACAGCCACCGTGTCTTTCTGTAGATTGAGAGAGAATGTAGCACATCAAGTGTTGTTCTCTACTCTGTTCTCTAAAAGGTCTAAAGTTTAAACGTGTTGCAACCTGCAGGAACCCTGTTTAGTCACATTACTGCCTAAAGGAATGTCTCTGACTGAAGTGCTTCAAGGTTCTTAATATGATTTATCCCCTCACTCCATGCGTGTAGACGGTCAGCCAGTGAAGAGGAAGAAGGGGCCGGCTCCGAAGATGTTGGGCAATGAGGTGTGCAGCGTATGTGGTGACAAGGCCTCGGGTTTCCATTACAACGTGTTGAGCTGTGAAGGCTGCAAGGGCTTCTTCCGACGCAGCGTCATCAAGAGTGCCCAGTACTCCTGCAAGAACAATGGCCGCTGTGAGATGGACATGTACATGCGCCGCAAGTGTCAGCAGTGTCGCCTGCGCAAGTGTCGGGAGGCCGGCATGTTGGAGCAGTGTGAGTTGTCCTTTTACCAAAAGTGTCAAAGATGTAGAAGATGTAAATTCCACTCTGACATGAAGAGTGAATAACACGAGAATGAAATTGATCCTCTTCATTGATCCTCCCCTCTGACCTTTAGGTGTCCTCTCCGAGGAGCAAATCAGAATCAAGAAGATGAAGAAGCAGCACGACGAGGACTCGGCCCGCACGTCCACCGTGGTCACGCCCACGCCTCCGCAGGAAGTGGTCACGCTGGATCCTCAGCAGCTGGAGATGATCGAGAAGCTGGTGACCATGCAGAAGCAATGCAACAAGAGGTCTTTCCTCGAACGCCCAAAAGTCACGGTAAGTGAACGCCTCGAGGAACAAGATGCTGCATTTGCGTAGGTGTTCAGTGTGGGTGGCTGTTAATCTGCTAAGACCTGGCAGGTGAAGGAGAAGATACAGCTGCTATGTGAGCAGAAACTTCTTGTAAAAGCCTCGATGATTTGAATACTGGTTTAACCCGGAATCTGTGGCTGCTGCTTTCAAAACATATCAGAGGAATGTTTACTACATGTCAACCAATCCATAACTACGCTTGTGTTTTGTTGATGTATATATTTGTGCGTGTGCATCAAACAGCCGTGGCCTCAGAGTCAGGACCTTCAGAACAGAGAAGTGCGTCAGCAGCGGTTCGCCCACTTCACCGAACTCGCCATCATGTCGGTGCAGGAGATCGTGGATTTTGCGAAGCAGCTTCCTGGTTTCCTGGAGCTCACGAGGGAGGATCAGATCGCTCTGCTGAAGACGTCCACCATTGAGGTTTGTCCTGATTTATAGGGAATGCACCTCAATTGATTTCTCAATTTGGATACTGACACCTGGGCTTTTAGGGATTGGCTCGATTTCAGGCCAGTGTTTGATAAGTAAGACTGGAATCATTCTCTTGAGTAAGGCAACATTAGAATGGATGTAAATGTTGCTGTAAAACAAACTGAATGTGTTCGTCTCCCTCAGATCATGCTGCTGGAGACGTCACGCCGGTACAACCCTACTATCGACAGCATCACGTTTCTGAAGGACTTCAGTTATAATAAGGATGATTTCGCAAAAGCAGGTGAATTTACTCATTTGTGTTCATGGAGGATATGAATGTTCATTAACCCTCAAACTGATTGTCCCATTTGTTTTTAAATGCCTCAAATAAAGGTTGAGCATCTGTAGCCATTGTTGAATGTTTTGATTTTGTAACTCAGAGGTGCTGCATCTTGTTCCCTGATGGTATGGACCTGGTACGTCAGATAGAACATTTGTATCTCAGAGGCCTGTAGCTATACTTCAAATCGGTTAGGTTTCAAACAATAACCTTACTCTGCTGAAGAAACAGTGTACCACTCTCTCTTCTTTAATTTCCCTGTGTCTCTCTCAACCTTCCCCTCCTCAGGGCTTCAGCTGGAGTTCATTAACCCCATCTTTGAGTTTTCAAAAGGAATGAATGACCTGCACTTGGACGAGGCCGAGTACGCTCTGCTCATCGCTATCAACATCTTCTCTGCAGGTCAGAATTCAGAACGCACACAATCTACAGTGAATCCTCCATGTCCACGGCTTTAAAGATCAAAGCAATCTGATAATCTGTTGCAATTAGAGGATGAACAGGTTGTAAATCTTTGTTTTGTTTGTTGTACTATGTTTAGATCGACCAAATGTGCAGGATCATGACTTGGTGGAGCGGCTGCAGCAGCCCTACGTGGACGCCCTGCGCTCTTACATCATGATCAAGAGACCGCATGTAAGTGCTGAGTGGTTTACATAAGCACTTCTCTTGTGACCGGCAGTATGTCAGCATAGCCCGGTTGCTGTCATCACAACAAGCACATTGGGTCAGGGCTGAGGTTAAATCCTTTGGTTCAGACTCGGGGCGGTTGTGTGTTAGAGGAGAAAAGGACGCATAGAGGAACTGTTTTAACTTTTACTGCAGCTGCAACTAGAGCCTGTGTTACTTTGTGTTTTTCTTCTTTGAACTAAAAGCCACATGACTCATTGCGACACTCATTGTTGACTTGATCAAAAGGCAAGAAGTCTCCTCTCTTCCTTCTTTAAAAACTGTTTTAAACGTCTCCTCAGGATCACTTGATGTTCCCCCGCATGCTGATGAAGCTGGTGAGCCTCCGCACGCTGAGCAGCGTCCACTCGGAGCAGGTCTTTGCCCTTCGCCTCCAGGACAAGAAGCTTCCCCCGCTGCTCTCGGAAATCTGGGACGTCAACGAGTGACTGCGAACCTGGTGTCGCACTCCCGTGGCTTTAAAGTCCGAGACTGACCCGACATCCAGCCGGGACCCGGACCTCTTCCCGCACGGACTGGTTCAAGGAGTGGAGATTTAATTTTTTCTCGTGACAGGAGAGCATCATTGCCCTTCGCTCTCACACAGACTGCTGAACGGATTTGTGTTCATGAGAAGAAACCTGGACACTTAGTTTTTCTTTGAGCCTTTTGTTGATCTTCCTCTTGAGTAGATGCTGACATGATTGTGGCAATATTGAACACCAGCATCAGGCTCCGGAGCCGTTTATCTGATTTAATATTTGTTGAAAGTCTCTCTAGTGCAGTTCTGTACTCATCCTCTAACAATCATCAGAAGGTTTGGATCTGGTTTGAGCTGTTTTCTGTTTCACAGCTGAAGATTTGGTCTAAAACAAACAGGGATTTGCAGTCGTGCAATAGGTGGACCCGGATACTGAGTTGAGCTCCGGCAGATTCGTGTCTGATATTCACGTTATTGATGTTGGGGTGAAGCGGTGGGTCATCTGGACGGTATTGTGCATCGTGATATGGCAGCAAATAGTTTGTTCTCTTTGATGTCAGTTCAGAAATCAAAACATTTGGTGTAGTCGCTCAGGTAAAGTAATGTGAAGTACACCTCTGGGAACCGGGGGGAGGGGGCGGGGGCTTCTTTAATTTCTAAGAGAGGACTTGAGTTTTCTTCCAAGTGCATAAGGGACCCTTTTGGTCATTTCTAGATGCCCATAAAACGTTCATGTAAATTGTATATTTATTTTCACAGGACAAAAAGTGTTGTAGTTGAGTGCACGCAGGGGAAGTTTCCACGAGATCGTACAATCACAAACCGACGCACAAGAAAGCTAAAACTGCAGGTGACAGAGAGACCGTGCCCTCGTTGACAGGAAATGGTGAAGTGACACGTTTTCTTTATTTTCAACACAGCGCACTGGAACCTCGAAATAGACGAGTGTCTCCAAAATTCCGTGTAAAGATGAAGAGTTGGTTTAAAAAAAGGAAGTGAGTTTGAAAACCCTGCTCCCACAAAGTTTATGTTCATGAATCAATATAGAAAGAACCTCTATTAACACCTAATTCGTCATGATGCATATGTAAGAAGTTTCTTTTATTCAATTCATAATTAAACCGTACAATCATTTTCATATTTCGATCTGGGTTAATCATCGTGAGTGAGAATTTATGAGCAACACAGTTTCTAACCGGATACATAGAAATAGGCTGCCATTTCATTTTGATAATATACGAATGATACTGAAGAAAAAACATCTGTGATTGAATTACGTTTGAGTCTCCTCCTCCAACTGCTACTCAACACAAACAGCTTTAACTGGTCAGACTTTTTCGAAGCCTTCTTTAAAAGAAAAATTCTCCGTGGACGTGGAGCAGAGGACATCAGGAAATGAATAGAAACATTTGTAAATGTCGTAACTGCAGAGATCTAGATGTTTATATTCATTCAGTGATTTTCATGCATCTCTCCTGTGCAGTGCAAACTTGAAATTCTGCGTTAACAGCCGATAGAGGAATATTAATGTAAATACGTAGCTTTGATGTTTATTCTGGCTTTAAAAAACAGAAACTGGACGAGACGGTGCTACTGCAGCGTGTTTTCAGAAGTGAAAACATTTTCAACCATTTATATGAGCTGCCGGTCAAAATCAGAGCCTTTACATCAGTGATGAGCTTTTTTAATCATGTTTAGAGACAGTTTCATTTGGGCTATTGTTGAATAAATTTGCTTTTAACAGCTAAAATGGGACGATGATTCTTCACATGAGCAGATAAAACTGAACTGACATTAGCAAATAGGTGAAAGCCGTGTGGTTACAGGGGCATCAGGCAGGATGAGGTTTAATTTGATCTGAATTGGTCTCTTAAAGCACTTGGTGACAGATGAATTGAATTGCAGACTTGGGTTTGTCCCTTTTTTGTTGTTTTTCTATTTCTACGTAAAGTTCTCACCGTGTTTGTTTTCAGTTAAAAACCTCCTAAAAGATCAAATCATTCTTTAAATCATCCTTTTCTCACAGCAGATATATTCTTGGCACGCTGCAGTAGCAGAAACGTGTGTGTTGCATATTGTGTTAACAATGACATCATCAACTTTCTACTGTGACTTGTTCAAATGTCTTGTCTGAAAAGGATTCTACTGTTTCATGTCCCTCCCCGTTGCACAGGAGAGGAGTGTGTGTGTGTGTCTGTGTGTGTGTCCTTAAAACCCAGTCTGAAGAGATCAATGGAAAACCACAGGATTCACTGATCAACTCGTATCATGGCCAAAAACATAGACCTCTGTGTAAACTGCCATTCAATCCATCTGTGATATATATATATACAATTGATTTTCTTCATTTGATTGATTAAATGACAAAATGGCCAATTGAGCAGCATGTGAATGGGGAAACAACCCTCCTGGTTGGTTGATTGAATTCAGATGTGCTTTGTTTTAACAGTGGGATGATTTTCAACCTGCAGAGTCGTCACAGTAAAATCAGCTTTAGTTCATCCAGGTGGACTCAAGACATCTAGAGCTCCATGCCCATGAGCTGCACTGTTCATTCGATATCACAAACTTTATCAACCTAAACTTTACTTCACCCTCTAACACACGGTGATCTGGCAAAATATGACCATGGATTGTATGAAGCCTTCTGCCTTCCCTCTCAAAGACCTGGTTTTGTTTTTTTATTAATAGCTTAAAAATGGGAACACATTTGTTTGTAATGGATTTTTCTGACACCCCCCTCTCTAACATTTGTATTAATGTTTTTGGATTTGTTTTGACAGATGGATCGATAATTAAATGAAGCAGATTATAAGTGATTTGTTTCCGTTCTGCAAAAAACTTAACTTTGGGTTTCAGTGAAATGTAAAGTTTGCCTTTTTGGTTTCTGGTTTGCTGTTTGAGGCCAAATACTTCAAACCACTGAATTTAGTTTGAGCCTTTGCAAGTTTTCCACCATGTTCTAATGACCCACAGGTCAACGGACACAAATGCTCTTGTGTTGTACTCGAATCAAACGAGCAGAAAGCTGTTGGTTCTGAAATCTTTGTTTCTCGGTGTACATGTTATGTTAATGATGTAGGTATCAGTTAATTTTGCTGTATATACTGTAAGTGACATCTGATCTCATTTAATTCCTGTCCTCAAAGGGTGACACTAAACAATATTGATATATAGAAATGCAAACCTATTTTAATACTTGTAACTCCTGAAGACCTTCTGTTTTGTATGTACAGTATAAATTAAAGCTATGCTGTAGTGCTTCTGTGTTTGGAACTGGAATCACTTGTTTGCCCGTCAGACTTTAGACGTGTTGATGCTCAGAGACTTGACCTAAAGGGTCAGAATTATGAATTTGTCTTTATCACACAATGTTTTCATTTATATTATGTCACTCAAAGATTTCCTCATTGATCTCAGAAGATGTTGTAGCGCACTGCACTGTAATCACGATACCTGAAATATAAAAACACCAGATTGTGTTTAAAGTAAAGACCTTTATATTGAACACTGACATATATACAAGATATAATTGTATTATATTTCAGGTTACTTTGTTAGAACTGGCCTAATAGTAAAAACAATCTTACTAGAATAATTAACACCTGAATATACAGTTCATCAGTGGGACAACAACTTCCTACAATGAACTTTGTGAAAAATGTATTTAATGTTTATTTTGACTTTTTAAATTTGGTGCATGAGTCACATCCACTAATACAGTTGAGGCTTGACTCATGATCGATACTGCAGCCGACCACCAGGTGTCGTTTTTATCACTTAAAAAAGTGTTATTACTAGTTACTGGTAAACAGAGGTTTTTAACTCACTATATAGTTATCTACACCAGTGGTTCTCAACTGGTCTGGCTTCGGGACCCACCATCACCCCTTAATGACAAGCCGGGACCCAAATCTAGGAAAATATTCAACTTCTCAAATTTATTTAACGAAAACATGTTGCACTTTGAAGCTGAGATAGAACAGAATATCATAGTATGCCAAGTTAAATGATAAACCAAAACGACCAGCAGGTGGAGATGCTAGAGAAAGAAATATTCTCTTATACACTCAATTGGCTGCATTTTAATTAAAAACCCCAACGTGCATTTTAAGGACACAAGGTAATCCAACATACATAACAATTCAGTAACTTAAGTAAGTACTTAGGTAACTTAAGAGAGGAGGGTGAATAGACAGCAATCTGCTGCATAAAGAGGTCTCCTTCAAAATAAACCTTTTGCCCAGGCAAAGGCCGACCAGTTGGGAATCACTGCTCTACACAAAGGTTTGTTGTAATAGAGCCCCTTGGAAAAGGACAAGTTATTATAAAGGTTCCAGACTCGTTCCTACAAATAAACTGCTCCTGTGATGTCACAGGCTAATAAATCATAATCTTAATGAAGCTTCTAACACGAGACAGACGCTAAAATTGAAAACAAAACAAAAAGAAAACTAATCGCCTCAAGTGTTTGAGGTGATAAGATCTGACCACTGTCTGGGCGCTAAGTTATTACATCACTTCCTGTCTCTGTCGTCCTGCTCCACCTCTCGCATCAGTAATAATATGAAGGTTTTTGATATTATTGTGCAGAAAATCTATCGTTGTGTTGTGCATGTGTCAAAAAGACAAACTCTGGGTAAAACGGCCATAGTTCAAATGGAGGGGGTGGGGGGCCGCCATACGCACAGGGCCCCAGAAAGGCTGGGACCGGCCCTGTCAGATGATAAAACACAGTGAAAACCTGACCGACACATTCTCGCTGCTGTCCCCGTCACCAACGACTCTGATGACCGCTTCTGCTGGCAGTGTCCCCGCTCGTCGCTTCCCTCCTCTGGGACCGTGAGTATGCGGAACTCCCTGCGGACTGACGGAGCTGTCGGAGGGGATGTTGTGAAGGAGGCAGGTCGGAACTGACCGAAGCAGCGGAGCGGAGAGGCGGACCCACACACACACGCACACCTCCCATCTGTCACACACACCTCTGCCCGCCGGACACACGGACGCAGCTCGCCCCTCAACCCGACCTCCACACCGGATGCTACACCGCGGTACTCAAGAGAAACGCCCGAATCCAAGACGCCCCGCGCGGCCTCTCTCCCTCCGTGACCGAGAAGGACACCCTCCGCCCAGGCCGTCATCAGCAGCTGGCTCCGCAGCGAGCGTTAGCGGCTAACCGGCTAACGCAGCCAGGTGAGGACGCTCTTTCACACCGACACCTGAGCCGCTCATCCCCGCTGGGTTTCATTTCACCACCACCACAGAGCCACCTCCTAACAATCCACCATGTTTCATCCATTTGTGTCGTTTATCCGCGGGGGGACGCTAGCGCTAGCAGCTAGGTGGCTAGCTAGCTAATCCACCCGTGGCGTAGTGACAGCGTCGAGCTAGCGGAGCGGGGGTGAGAGGATGGATGTTCGGGGGAAGGGATGTGGAGGACGAGGCCTGGGTCCTCATCACGGAGCTGGGGACACGGACACACGACCTGCAGCTACAGGCTCAGATCGGTGGGATTCACCGGGAGATGCTAGCATCGCCTCATCCCAGTTATTAGCCCAGTTACCTCCAGCTCATCGTCTGTAATCTCCATAGGTTGTAGGTGAAATTCCCTGTTAACCTCCACTAACCTGGTCTCCTGTGTGGGGGAGTGTTTGTTACTGGTTTTAACCTCCCACACTGGTCGAAACGTGTTTGTCATTGAGGCCTGATCCATGTTGGGTTGTTTTTACTCAATGTCAAACCTGCAGTAGTGCGAAGTAACTAAGTACATGCACTCAGTTACTGTGAGAGTATTTCTACTTCAACCAGCATCTGTCTTTCACAGTTGGTACGTGTCAGAGGAGCCAGTATATTTATCTAGAAGATCCCAGTTACTCATTCAGTTTATTTTGGTCCACATAAACAATTTCCACAAGAGATTGGATAGAAAACACTGAAGCGATTTAAGTAACTGAAAATAACCAAAGGAATAAAAATGTAATATGGATGGATGGATAGATGGATGGATAGATAGAAGGATAGATAGATGGATAGAAGGCTTCATTGCTCCTGAGGGAAATCAAGGTATCCAGTATCAAACACAAGAGCATTAGAATTATAAAAGGTCAAGATGGGTCTAGAATAAGTTCACTGCAGTGAAATGAAAGTCTCGCCACTACTAAGCACTACAAAGCTGTCACTGTAAAGAAGTATGTGATAATGGAGATATTGACAATACAATATCTTAAGTATAATATTTATATTTGGAGATATGAAAGGTGTAGACTTCACGTATAATAATAATCGTAGAAAATACAGTGCGTCAAAGCCATTTTGTCTGGTGACTCCTCCAGGTGTCTCTATAAATTGTTGGCATCCATATAATAGAGATGTTTATCTTTGCTTTGAGGCCTTGGTCACTGTCATGGTAATGAAATACTTTTTTTTTATTATGACTGATTTATGCATGACCACAAAAACACCCTAATATCCCCCGAATCAAAAATAGTCATCCATCATTAGTTTTCATGCACAAGTTTTTATTTGTATTTGATAACTTCAAAACAAAGGCCTTCATATTGTATCATAGTTATCGTGTTATGACACCGGGATAATGTCACATGACAGGTCAGGTACATGTCTGGAATAAATATCAAATTTGAGAAGGTGACCCCCAAAAATACCAGGTGATGTTCCAGCTAATCATCTGTAAACTGTTAATAACAACTGAGCTTTTGACAACTGCCTAAATATGGTCCTGGTTGATTATTCAACCCAGAAGGACATGTGGATTGACAAAGGTATCGGTACACGGTTAATTGTTAAACACCCAGTTTGTATGTGAATGTCTTCATGTGGTAAACGCTGAGCTCAGGCCCCTCCCTGTTCCTCATGAGAAAGTACCAGCTTGACATGACAGCTTGAGTCATCGCACCCGGCCCCGAATGCAACCTGTCACCACATTCTACTGTTACTGTTATGACACGAGTGACACGTGTACAAAGAGGAATGTGAAGCAGATTCAAACACATGAATTCATGTTCATACAGACTCGTGTATATAAACATGTACGACGCAAAGTCTTGATACGAATGCTAGCATCTTGCGCCAAAGGAGTGTGTGGGAGTGTGATGAGATTTGCCTAACATGAGAGAAACCATCTTTGTGACTTGTATCTCGATTTTTTTTTTTTTTATTGAAGTTTGTCTCACGTCCCACCCACTTACAGTGAGGAGGAGGTTTCGCAGCCAGCCACCAGGGGGCGATTTAGACACTTTCGGCTTCACTTTAAAAGGAGCTGTCGTGTCGTGCATCATAATGTACCGTCCATGAGACAAACACACAACATATCACTACAAGTGAATAATACAACCAAGATGGGGGTCAGAGCCCGGACGACGTCTTTAAAACATCGTACATAATAAGAGAAGTGTGAGGTGGGGGCGGGGCTAAAGAGGACTAGGCTGTAATTTTGTGCTAACCAGTTTTATTGACAGGGTAATAAATCAGTTCTTAAATTTGTTCAGGCGTGTAATAAACAAACCCGGCGTTGGAAATCTAAATCTCATGGTGAGTGCGCAGCGAATCAATACTTTATTATTAATCTACACTTCATCTCTCTCTCTCTCTCTCTCTCTCTCTCTCTCTCTCTCTCGTTTGTGCTTTGTCACTCGGCTCAAACAAATCCAACAGTCTCCATCGCTAGGTACTGTCGGTCGCTGTGACTGGCAGGAAGCACTGTGAATCATATCCATCTCCCCCCCCCCCCCCCCAGTGCTTACATAACCAGCGAGAGCGCAGATTCATGTGTCGTGTTAACCTGCATCATTATGTCCCCTTTTCAAGAGAACACACTGTTGTTGTGGTTCTTTTATCTCGTGTTTTTTGTTTTAAAAGAGAGAGAGAAACAAAGCTTGCTCACTCAATACAGCCGGTGAAGTGGTGAAGTCCTTCCATCCTCATCTAAAAGTAATGATGCAGTCCTTGCTTCAGAAAATGGCCATTTTGGCATCGCACCAGGAGGCAGTTACGTTTCCAGACCTGAGATAAAAAGGTTTCGAATGTGCGTACTCTGCGATATGTCGTGATTACTTCCTGTAATGAACCCATTTCTGTGAGTGAGGATGAACTGTCTACCCCTTTAAACCCCTTCCACGTGCTCAGTAGTATGCAGAAACACTGTTAAATAGAATATTCCCACACGGGGGTTCTGTGCTCCGACTAGCTGCTTAGTGCAGATATCCTCGTTAATGTTAAGTGACAGTTTACTGTGGCCTTCTTGTTCATTAACATGCAAAGAGCAGCAGGAGACTGTCGGGCTCGGGGAGCACTTGAATAATTTTACCAAGTGTGATGAGCGGGTGACATTAAGCTCCCTCAGAACCACTTGTTTCAGCGTTTCACTGTGTGGTGCAGCGTGAGCCACATCTTCAAATACTGTCGGCCTGTGCACTCTTGACTTTTCACTGCTGTATGTCTCGCTGTCTGTCTGTCTGATGGCAGGACTATTCAAATACTGCTGAACCAATATCCCTGAAATGCTGTGGAAGGGTTGGGTCATGACCTAAGAAAGAATCAGTAAAATGTTGGGGTGGATGCTTGAGAACCTCACTTAGATTGTGTCCAATTAAGGCTATAGTGCCCAAAATATATCTCTACCCTATCGAGTATGGACCAGCTTTGTTTTCTTCTTCCGTCAAAATTAGTCTGGCCGACGTTTAGTCTGTGTCAATACTCAAAAGTAGAGCTATTAGACATAATTATACCCATAATGCATCTGAAGCCTTCTGTGGTGAAGTCACCCCCACTGGACGCGGCTGCATCACATGCCATGGCTGTCGGGGGAAGTCTCCCTCTTGCCACATAAACACAAACACTACTGTCATTTCCCTTGTAGCCTTTGTGGGTTTCTTGTTTGTGTTAGATAGTCGAGCTGCTTTAAGATGCGCCCATGTGACATTGATAGGGTTTTTGGAAACGTGACACAGTGATGGTGCAGCCGACACGACCGTATCAGGTTGACGTTTCGAAAAAGCCGCAATAACAACACTGTGTCTGGATAATTTCCAATGTTAATAGTTGTTTATTTCACTTTTAATGTCAAGATAATTATGAGGCCTTTTTAAATATTTCTTTTTTTCATGGGTTGTGGCCTGTTATTTTTTTAATTGAATAAATTTAAAAGTAAATAAAATTACTCGAAGCCACAGCGGACCTGCCTGATTATTTAAAATGTCAAAAGAGATAATATTCAGTTTTTTATATTAGTGTGTGTGTGATAGAGGGGTGGTGGTTTTAACAGTGTGATCCCCGCCCCCGCCCCCGCCTTGGTTCCTTTCAGTTGGAATGCATTACACCTACTAGGTAAATTACTGATCCTTTAGCTTATCAGTGCAGGGATAACAGCCCTTAAGAGACAGTGGAAAGCTGCGTTGGTGTTTGTGTTTCAGGGTGGAGTTTGTGAAGCTCAGGCTCGTGTGGCATTTGTTGACCCTGGCCCTGTCGCTTCATCTCCAAACATCTGTTCCAGTTGCTGAAGGAAGCTCACACTCACAGATATGTTTTAGCACCTCAATCTTCCCTGTGACAGATCAGAATTCATAATATAACAATGTGTATAACACTGTATGATATAACAGAATATGTACAGTACAATAGAATCTACTCATTCGCATGCGTTTTGATTTTTTATTCGTCCCTCGGAACCAAAGAGCCACAGCTTGTTAGTAGAGCGGCCATTTTGCAGCATCGTTTAACAGTCCTGCTGAGTGAAATCTGTCGTGGACGTGACAGCGACTCGATGCTGGTTGTGTGTGTCCCTGCTGGTGTGAACCACAGTGGGGTTAACAGCAGGTTACTAACAGGCATAAACAACACACATGGTTTCTTATCATCTTGACCTATGACCTCCGTTTGTGGAGCAGTGTACGTCAGTAACACAACATCACATTATTGCACCACAGAGCACAACATGATATCTCAGTGGGAATGAGTAAATGATTGTGTCGCTGCAAGTGGTTGTAGAGTTGAGCCCATCATAACTCCCCCCCCCCCCCCCCCCCCCCCCCCTCCTGGTTTGTTATTTTTTTGAATGGAGCTGTTAATGCATCCTCATCACCTCCACGAGAGTACTTCTACTACAAGAGTACTTTAATTTGGGGGGGTTTATTATACTTTCTCTCTCTAGTGTGTTTTTTGTTGTGTATGTAAAAGTTCAGCTTGAGAGCTAAAAGGCCCGAAGTCAACAGTAAAGTCCCCCCCCCACAGAAAACAGTGCTGCTCCAGCTCCTGAAACAGCTTGTGTGCGGCCGGGCTGTTACTGCCGTGGTGTATTTTGTGATGTCACGTGACCCACATTTGCATGAGATACACAACTAACGCAGCCAGGTAGAGGGAGGACAGACGCTCGGCTGTGTGCACGCTGGAGGCAGTCGACCGATCGTCTCCTTCATGTAAGCTCTTCACCAGATTGAGTGTGTTTTGGTAATCGAAGGTTTTGATGATGCTTTGTTCCCGTCTCATGTTTTCGCAGTCGAACATCTCAAGGACTTGCTGGTTTCATATTGAGTGAAGCCAGGCAACCTACCCCCCCCCCCACCCCCCTTTATCATCATCCACCCTTTATGTAAATGTTTGGCTCAAGAACTAAGCAGGTCGATGAATTGATGTGAAATTCAGTGTTGCCAAGTTTATGGAGGAATAAATGGATTCTGACTATTGATGTCGAGAAAACTGATTCTTCTTCAGAACACCATGTGAGCAGCAGAGCAGCGGCTGGAAGAGGGTCAGAGAAAGAGAACATGTAATCGGCACCTGACCCTAGTTTATTTTTATTTTTGTATTTATCTCTCCATAATTCAACCGTCGTCTCAGTTTCATCATATGCTGCAGGAGCCTGGCGTTATGCGGATTCCCCTGATAGGCATTGTATCCAGAATCGAACACGAGGTGCATAAAGTTACTGTTAAGAGATCTGTGTGAGTTGATATGAAAGACGAGCTTTGTCTGTAACGCAGAGAGGGAAACTGGAGAGGGCAGAGAATGGCCTTGTTCACTTGCCAGAGGAAAAACAGACCAAAAGAGATCTTAAACGTAGATCTGAATTTTATTTCTAGCAATAGCCTGCGTGGTAATTTAAACAACAGTTAACCAAAAATATATTAAAGCTTTATAAAGATGAATTGAAACAACGAATTTGTCCAAATTCTAAAGCTTAGAAAATCACATCCAGATGAAGTTATGGCTTATTGTTTCTGAATCATACATGAAATACAATTTGCAGAGAGAACCGAGGGCTTTGTGTGCTCCGATCAGAGCTGGTGCTTTGCCACTGGCAGCTGACGTACGCAGAAGTAAAAGACATTTCTCATTCCTGACGGGCAACGTGTGTGTGTGCTTTTGTGATCTAAGGGTTATTGAGGATAAATCCCAGTTTGTAATTCTTTGACGGAGCGAAGGAAATTTGTGTTTGACAAGATCCAGTAGAAGAAACCAGATTTGTTTTGATTTTTGATGCAAAAAAACGTTGGTTTTTTAATGACCAGATTTGTTTTGGCAAGAGACGCAGCAGATGCTTGGCAGCGGAGACGGAGGACTGAGGACATTGCTTCAAATACAATAATTAAATTACACGGTTTTGTTTATTGTGTCTCGGTTTGTTTGTTGCATGGTTTGTTTATTAGCAGGATTACGCAAAAAACTACTGAGTGGATTTCCGACAAACTCAGTGGAAGATTAGGACATCGGATCAGGAAAAATGGACATTGCCAAGAATTAGATTTCAATTGGTTCAACATTATGAGATGGGATTTTTTTTTTCTTTTTACACTTTCACCAAAGTCAACAGGCTCCGTGCTGGTGGAGCTGCTGCTTGTGCTTCACTCACCTGTCAGTCCCAGGCTTGTAAAGACCACCACTACAAGTAGAGAGGGGTTGTTGCTTGTTTCACCACTAAGGCCCCTAAGCTGCTTATTATATCAGTGAGCCGCTAATGAAAAATCCTTATCCCCCCCCCCCCACACACAAAAACAAGCAGCTGAAATAACGGTCAAAACAGAATCTTAAAACACTCACAGCTAGTTTAATAAGAACGAACCGTGCATTTTGTTTGAGGCATCTTTTTATAAGTTCAGTCGAACAGTGCTGTTTCATAACATGAAATCTCTGGCATGTCCCCTTGATCCACATTTTTCTGTGAATAACGAACTCTCCCAAATCATTTAGTGCGGCTTCATTTTATCTTGTTGCTGATCTGACATTGGTGGTTTGTAAAATACAACAGTGACCATGAAGGGCTATTTCATGTTTTCAAAAACCATGGACGAGTACTGAAGAATCTCTCTTATAAAATATTTTTTTTTGTTTTTGTTTGTTTGCAATTGGATAAATAGAGATTTTCTGACTTCAGTAGACTTGTGTTTTACGTGTTTTCTTCTTCTCTGTGCGTTACAGGTCTGACTCAGTCGTTTCTTTGGATCAACACGATGACGAGCGAGTCGCAGTGGTTCCACTCTACGCTTCAACTTTCCCAGTTGTGATGGAGACACAACACTGACTCAAGACAGAACACATATCCTGGATGCCCTGACAAACAGGACGGGTTCAATCCAAGATGGAGAAAAAGAAAATGTGCCCTCGCCTGCTCGACTACTTGGTCGTAGTTGGAGCAAGGTAAGAACTTAATCTGACTTTAAGTAGTAGTTTTGGTTTAAAGTTATCCTAAGCTTAGACATAAGGGTGGTGCTGAATATTGTTGTGAAAACTGAAGTTAAGTGATGTCAGCTGAGGACATCTCTCAGGTTGTAGAGACGCATCGTCTGTACTGTCTGAAAGTTTCTTGAAATTCCATTTAGTAGTTTTAGGCATTATCCTGCCTACAAACAAAACCTCCTTGGCAGAGGCAATAATTTTATTTATTTAGCTATTTTCAAAATATAGTTTAAAGCCAAAGAGTTATCCGTAAAGACGAGAGATGCTTCTCTGAGTGATTGTAGACATTTCTAAGATGAACTGAAATACAATCTCTTGATCTACTTCTTCTTATTGGACGCTATGTGAAATCTGATTCCGACTGTGCTCCTGGCGAGCAGAGTCCCCCTCCCCCCCTCCCCCCGCAGCTACAGAGCTGATCAAATCAGTTTTATTGATACTAAACATATCAGATGTCCAAATCAAATAAACCACAACCACTGCTGTCCACAAACAAACTGTTACTACATGTTTACGGCCTAGGAGATGGCCTTAAACATCTCCCGCCCCCTGTGGTCGTTCTGTCTCTTGTAAAGCAGTCCTTTGTTTAGCTACATATTTATTAACAACCTGTGACTGGGCGGATGGATGGGTCGACTGGTGCTACGTCAGTTCATTTCAGGTTTTGCTGTAGACACTAAATTGCTCTGCTGTGCTCACTAGTCAGCACTGGATTCCCTTTGCCATTTGCTGATACAATAATTCAAAAAATAAATCTGTAAATATATAAACTATTTAGTTATTTTCTCCCGGGAGGCATCCTGGAGAGTATCTCTGTTCATCATGTTTTGTTGTTCCTGAGAAGACGTGGTGCCGTGAGCCTTGAGTCCTGGTCATGAGGGTTTTAGAATTCATTAGTTGCTCTTTTTATGTATTTATCTCGGGGGCTGTAATGTTGCCTGCAGGCCAGAGGTTCCTCCACCGATGTGTTAACACTCTCAGGTTTTTTGCTTTGGAATTGATGTAGCATGCATAATGTAGCGCATTGTTTCAAGCAGAGTATCCACAGGAGAAAAGGATGATTCATATAAACACTATTCATTTAGCAAACAGTCCAGGGTGATAGTGTTTTTGAAGTTAGCCACCGAGCAGCTCTTCTATAACATTTATGGATTTCAAGCGATGTGCTTCAGGGGCAGTTTCAGAGTTATTATGGGGTGAGATGCATGTATTTTGTGAAGTTTCCCTCATTAGATTTTTTTTCAAATCAGTTCTTGGATTTTAAAAGCTAAATATAGTTAAGAATTTGCTTTTGTAACCACCAGATTACTGTTGGGACTTTGTTTAGACGTTGCTTTTTACTATGAAGTGATCAGAGACTTGAATACTCTTTTATACAATACTTCTCACAAGTTGATGGCCGTTTCAAATTCAATTTAAAACTATGAGGGGAAAACAGATTACATCAGAGGTGAGTTATGAAATGCCCAAAGCAGACTGAGTTATTCAACCACCTAGAGCTAATGATAGGTACAGCGATAAAGAATAAAGAATAGAGAATGGCTCACAGTAGAGCACTTACTTTAGTCACGATCCAGATTTATTGTTGGATCTGCTCCAAACTGCACCACTCAAAATCCCAGAGGATCCAAGTTAAAGAAAGTGAAATAAAATACCTGAAGTTTTAATAATTCTTTCTTGGCCCATGTCCCATCATTCCACCAAGTTTCGAGGAAATCTCTGCAGAGGTTTTTGCGTAATCGTGCAGACAACAAAAACAACCCACAAATAAACAAATGGACGGAGGTGAAGAGCTCATACCTCCCCCAAGGCCAATGCCCCTTTTCAGCAGTGGTTCCCATTAATTATCAAGACTGTGGCAGCCCGTCACTGTGACACTTCACATAATCAATCTCTGACTTGATGCATTGTATAGCTGTGTGCTCAATCGTGCTATTGTCCATAAAGTTTTTACTGTCCATGCAGACAATCTGCCATACTGTGGTTGTTCAATTTAAAGAGATCTGGTTTAAATTGCTTCTCTAAAAACCTAACAAATGTTTTTCTATCTCCCCTCCAGGCAACCTAGCAGTGACACTGTGGCCCAGACACCTCAGCTCCTTCGCCGCTACCCGCTGGAGGACCACCCTGACTTCCCACTCCCACCAGATGTGGTGTTTTTCTGCCAACCGGAGGGCTGCCTTAGCATCCGCCAGCGCAGGGTTAGCCTCCGTGACGACTCCTCGTTTGTTTTCACTCTTACCGACAAAGACTCAGGAACGACCCGCTATGGAATCTGCATCAACTTCTACCGCTCTTTTCAGCGAGGGCATCACCGTGCCCGCGGGGACAAGGGCAGCCATTCAGACACAGCCGCACAGGCAGCAGACACCGCTAGTGAAGGGTCTGATGGAAGTGTCGGAGGCTCATCCTCCGTGTTAGCTCCACCTAGCAATGCTGAGTCCGGAGCTCCGCCGGCCTCAGGAGAAGAGGGCAGAAAACCGGGTGCCGAGCTAAATGCCAACAAATCCCCACAGCACAGACGAAGCGCTGCTAAGATGGCGGCCAGGAACCGCAACAGCACGCTGACCTCGCTGTGCATCCTCAGCCACTACCCATTCTTCTCCACCTTCAGGGAATGCCTATATATTCTGAAGAGGCTGGTGGACTGCTGCAGTCAGAGGCTTACGCAGCGGGCTGGGCTCCCTCGCGCCACCCAGAGGTGAGGGTTGAGATTGCCTCTACAAGTTGTTAACGCAACTCATTTGTGTTGCTTGCCTTTAAGTTATTGTGATTCTTTTGTGTTTCTTCTTTACTCAAGTGTCACTTAGCAAATCTTCCACTAGCTCGGTTTCCAGCTCATGGATAATTTCTCATGTCATACAGTTTAAACATGTACCAAACTTCTAATAGTTAATTGCTATGAAAATGCACATGCATGCTTGTCAGATGATTAATGCTTATTAGTGTTGACCACATATGAACTTCTTTCTTGTGCCTTAAGTCTTAACTTTGATAACAAGAACTCATAAATTCCCAGGCTAATTGCCATTAAATTTGTCGAATCCATTCATACCACCAATGAAGCCTTTGATTGTAATGAACACATAAACTGTCACACCATCAATTTGAGGTCCCTAACTTAGTGTCTACAATCTGTATTTCTTTCTTGTATTTTAATACACAACCACTATGGGTTTGGAATCAAATCAATTAAAATCAAATAAAAAGATGTATAGCCCATATTCACAAATCACAATTGGCC
Organism: Pleuronectes platessa; assembly: GCF_947347685.1. Taxonomy (NCBI): domain Eukaryota; kingdom Metazoa; phylum Chordata; class Actinopteri; order Pleuronectiformes; family Pleuronectidae; genus Pleuronectes; species Pleuronectes platessa. The sequence goes on from NC_070626.1 coordinate 28,276,940, forward strand.
TCATAGGGTTTAACAATCTCTACAAAAGGAGACATCCTCTTTCCTTAACACAGAACTAGGGTGTGGAAAAACTTTAGAATAAATAACAATAGGCCTTAATAAACAATTTTATTTCATGTACATACGCACCTGTAAAAATAATGAATAGTGCTCATAACATACGGAAATATCAGAGTCCAACTGATATATGGATATTTTTTTGCTAACCCAATATTAGGCAATAAAAACTGTCCACTACATTATATAACTTTGGCTATTATTCCTTAGATATTTTATCAAATCTTAACTTGAATTAAGAATACAATTTTTTTTAATGTAAAATGTAAACATAAATGCACATATTTTTATATGTAAAATAAAATATTTCACATCGGCAAACATAAATTCTGATGCTGATATTCTCATATCACCTAATTTATATCTGCCAACAAATAAGTCAGTTGCTAGCTAAATTCAATAACTATCTTCATCATCTGTTAGCTATTAAGTGCATTCATTCATTCATTACAAACAAAAGGGCTGTATCTGTTATTTTAAATCATTGTTTGCTGTAATTCAGCTTCTTTTATGTTTTAGAAAAGTTCACACAAGTAGACGACTAAATTAAAATGTGTTGGTTCCAAGTTATGCCTGCCGCTGCTGGTCGTCCATGTATATGTTTGTGTTTCAGAATTATAACAGGAGCCTTTGTGCAGCTCTGCAGGCCATCTGCAGCTCGTCATGCTTTCACAGTTCGCTCTACACTCCACCTCCATGATAAATAACCAAAGTGTTCACAGTGCGTCTCATCAGATTGTTTTGAGAAATTTGCGTTACGGGCAAATATTATTTCAGCCAGTGTCACGGGTTGAGCTGGAGACAGTTTCTAAAGGTTAGATGTTATGACTGTGAAGGTGTGTTGATCCTTGTGCTCTATAAATAATGTATTGTAATAATAAGTTATTACACTGAGAAGGAAAACCTTGGAGCTGCATGGTACACTGCGAAATGAAGAACTGGCATTTCTCTTTGTTAGACTTCAGGCAAAGAATTGCTCATGTGGTAAAATGGCCGATGATTCATATTTTATTAAAGCGGCAGAAATGAAGCAGTTACAAAAAACAAAACAACAACAACAGCGTTTGGTTATGACTTTGTGATGCGGCAGTTTGCAGTGCTCGGTGGGTTACTCTGTTGCCATGGCTGACTCAATAGGTTGCAGCATTAGATTAGATTAGATTTCTTTATTTATCCACACAATGGGGAAATTCACTTGTTACAGCAATAAAGGAAAACAGAATTAAAGTAACAGTGCCGAAGCACAAATAAAAAAGATCACAATATGTACACTACTCAAACTACACATAATAAGAGTACAGATAACAAACAGATAACAAACAACCTGCAAAACAGACACTGTGCAAAAGCAGGTGCTGGGGATAAAGTGGAATGATGTAAGTGTTATTGTAATGAAAACAAAAATATTATAAGTAATATTTCAACAGTAGTGACCATGATACAGAAAAATAATTAAAAAGTAAGTGACCATAATATAAATAATACTACAACATAGCATACTGGAAATATAAATAATGCAATGTAACCATTTTAAGTGACCATGATATAAATATAGATGTAAAGTGTTGTAAATAGATGTAAAGTGTTGTAAATAAATAAATATTGTGCATGGTAGTGGACTGAGTAAAACAAAAATACAAACATAAATAAGAAAAATAAAAATACAAATACAGCTATGGTGAGAGGTTGAGTGGAGATGGAGATAATCGACAGGGACTACAACATTATCAGGTGGTGCTGGTGTTGTAGAGCCTGACTGCGGCCGGGATGAAGGACCTGCGGAACCTCTCCTTCTTACACCGTGGGTGTAACAGTCTGCTGCTGAAGGAGCTGCTCAGGGACCCCACAATGTCATGTAGGGGGTGAGAGGTGTTGCCCATGACGGACGCCAGCTTGGCTAACATCCTTCTGTCCCCCACTTCCTCAATGGAGTCCAGAGGACAGTCCAGGACAGAGCTCGCTCTTCTTATCAGTCTGTTGAGCCTGCTCCTGTCTCTGTCCGTGCTACCCCCCCTCCAGCAGACCACCGCGTAGAAGATGGCTGAGGCCACCACAGAGTCATAAAAAGTCCTGAGGAGAGCCCTGCACACTCCGAAGGACCTCAGCCTCCTCAGCAGATGGAGGCGGCTCTGGCCCTTCTTATAGAGGGCATGTGTGTTGTCCAACCAGTCCAGTTTGTTGTTGAGGTGAACACCCAGGAATTTGTAGCTCTCCACCACCTCTATGTCCAATCCCTGGATGTTCACTGGTGTTAAGTAGGATGCTTTTTTCCGGAAGTTCACGATCATCTCCTTCGTCTTGCTGGTGTTCAGCTGAAGCTGGTTCAGCTCACTCCAGCTGACGAAGTCTGTGATGACCGCCCTGTACTCCAGGTCATTCCCCTCCGGAACACATCCAACGATGGCTGTGTCATCAGAGAACTTCTGGATGTGGCAGTGTGTGGTGTTGTGGGTGAAGTCGGAGGTGTAGAGGGTGAAGAGGAAAGGGGAGAGCACCGTACCCTGAGGGGCACCTGTGCTGCAGAGCACCACGTCAGACACACAGTGATGGAGCCTCACATACTGTGGTCTCTTTGTGAGGTAGTCCGTTGTCCATGCAGCCAGGTGTTGGTCCACTCCCACGTTCTCCATCTACACTTTGAGCAGTGAAGGCTGGATGGAGTTGAATGCACTTGAGAAGTCAAAAAACATGACCCTCACAGTGTTCCTGCTGTCCTCCAGGTGTAGCAGGGATCTGTGCAGCAGGTAGGTAACTGAGTCGTCCACCCCACTCCCAGGCTGGTAAGCAAACTGCAGGGGGTCCAGCTGTGTGCCCACCAGCAGTCGTAGGTGTCTCAGGATAATCCTCTCCATCGTCTTCATCAGGTGAGAAGTCAAGGCAACTGGCCTGAAGTGGTTTGGCTCCTTGGGGCGCGGCGTCTTCGGCACCGGGACCACACAGGAGGTCTTCCACAGGGCTGGGACTTTCTCCAGGCTCAGGCTTAGATTGAACAAATGCCTGATCACACCACAGAGCTGGTCAGCACAGTCCTTGAGCAGTCTTGGGCTGATACCATCCGGGCCCGGGGCCTTCCTAGCCTTGATCTTCTTGAGTTGGCTTCTCACCTGATCATCTGTTATAGAGAGGGGGGTGGAGGATGATTGGGGTGGGGGTGTGGGGGTGAGGAGTGGTGAGAGTAACAAGGGGGGATGATGATCTGGAGATGGGGTGGGGGTGGGCTGGTGGGGGTCAGGTGTCGAAGGTGGCAGGCTGAGGAGGGGGGGGGGGGGCTGGCCAGGAGAGGTGTGAAGAGGGGGCGGGGGGAGGGGAATCAAATCTATTGAAGAACAGATTCAGTTCGTCTGCCCAGTCCTTGTCCCCGCTGGGTTGTTGTCTTCCCACACCTTTTCCGTGGCCTGCGATGGTCTGCAGCCCTCTCCAGACGTCCCTGGCGTTGTTCTGTTCATTGGAGTGACAAAGTGATAATTAGGCTGTCACTTAACACTGGCTCCGGCCCAGTGTGATTGCTGGTTTTCACCCACACTGGTGACCGTGTTCTCTCCTCAGTCCTGTATTTATAGGTGTCAAAACCAGTGCAGCTTTCTCCTCATCATCACTTACAGTAATTGAGTGTCTAATGCACAGCTCATCTCGGACCATCGCTGTATTTGTCTGTGGTAAAATGCTGCCGTGGATCAACATGTGTCATTTATCTGACAACCTCGGAAAGAAGACATTCTAACCAGCGGCTGAAGCGACCTGAGAATCCTTTTCACCCAGACGTGGTTGGCTGAAATGCGGTGTGTCGATGATGGAGAGAGAGAGAGAGAGAGGGAGGCCATTGCATAATGGCTGCAGGCGCGTTGTGCTATGGCGGCTCTGACAGATTGAGGTCTGTGGCTGCCTCTGGGTAGCAGCTGCAGTCGGTGGGAGGGCTCCGACGGCCTAATGATTTATCTCCCACTTTGCCACGCGTGCAGAGAGCATACACTTGAGAAAGGGTTTAATGACACCATGTGTGTGCAGAGTGGAGGGTTTACACATCAATACTTTGCAATTCACAATTGCTTAAGAGCCTCTCCTGTGTTTCAGTCTCATTTGCTCTTCACGTTAGTGATTTCAGCGGGTGTTTGTTCAGGCCCCGTGGTCGCCTCAGTTTTTAACCCTTACATCACTGTCGAGTGCACGTATTAGAAAATACAATATTATTGAAACATGTAAAAAATGTGGCTGTGGATTATGTGATAAACTAAACGAGCAATGCAGGAACATCACATTGACGTTAGGGGAAAACCTGTTGCTCTTTTGGAAATGAATTAATTTCTCCTTTAACTTGATCTGAACAAATGTAAAAACAACCCTGACATATGCACTGAGCTCGGATTTATTTATTTTTCTAATCAATTTTTTCCCATTTTTCCTTCCACTTTCAGGGACACCATGTGGAGAGTGTTCACTGGGGCGCTGACGGTGGACGAGAAAGGCAGCCAGCTGCTGGCCGACTTGCGGGAGATTGAATCCTGGATGTACCGGTTGCTGCGTTCACCAGTCCCCGTGCCCGGTCAGAGACGTGTGGACGTGGAAGTGTTGCCCCATGAACTCAAACGGCCGTTCAACTTCGCCCTGCCTGACAACTCCCGCTTCTCGATGGTCGACTTCCCCCTGCACCTGCCCCTGGAGCTGCTGGGGGTGGACGCCTGTCTTCAGGTCCTCAGCTGCATACTGCTAGAGCACAAGGTAGGGACTTGCTCAGTGGGGACTTCAGGATGCTGACAGCCGCTAATCAATTGTCACTCAGGTGCATCTTTGCTTTCTGCTGCAATGAGATGAGATGTTGAGTGGCTTCAAACTGCCACTCTATCCCCTGTGGCATTTTATTAAAGACCAGACTGAATGCTTCAAGGAGAAAGGATAAGCAGAGCTATATTTATTCATACCGACCTCCTTAGAAATGTCCTGAGTGGCCTTCATCAGACATTTTATGTTAGATTGAGGCTTGCTGAAGCAATTTGATAGCGGTTTGGACAAAGGATTGTGGGTAAATAGAAGACTGAGTACACAGAGAGAGACTTCATTTCTGTCTGTCCTCGCTCCAACACTGGAGGCTTTCGTAGGGACGCTATAGGAATCTGTGTTTTTCTTAAGTGATGTAGTGTAGTGTTGTGTTGCTTTACAGTGACACTGATGCAAAGGCTCATTTGCAACCAATCAAATCTCAGCTTCACAGCCTCAGTCACACTGCGGAGAGACTTCAGTGTCTGAGAGATACTGGTTGTTTCTCTGTCAGAAAAACAACCAGTATCTCTCTTTTATCATTTTCCATTTTTAGTCGACGATTTACTGAAGAAAGAAAATAGAAAGCCTGAAAAGCCAGAGAGTATCATTCAGTGTTTCAGCCTAATTGTCCGATGAGGAGTCACTGGTTGGTTTCATTGCTGTTTGCAGCCTCTGCACCTCTCTCCTCCCTCTCCTCCACACAGTCGACCATCTGTATGAAACTCTGCCATTTTGTATTCATCCATTTTCTTTTATTCTGAAGATAAATTCAATGCATCATTAAATTCAGGCAGTCTGAACTAAGTGCTGCAGAGAAGCTGTCTGAGTTTTTTTATTTTTTACTTTCAAGCACTTCATGCTGCAGATATAAGTTTCTCATAAAAGCTCAGTTTTGAATATTGCTGTTATGAGTCCAACGTCAAATGGTTGTTCACATCTTAACATTACACAAGTAATAGGAGGTGTTGATAAACCATCATATTGTAATAAAGGAACAGAAGAAGCCGTCAAGAGGTGTTAGTGTGTCTGCTCATTTAAATATAGAGGAAACAGGCCAGTGAACACCCAGAAAGATTGTATTGAAACACAGTAAAATAAAGATAATAAGATAATAACACCCATATATTTTTTTTCTTTCCCTCAGGTCATTCTTCAATCCAGAGATTACAATGCTTTATCAATGAGTGTTATGGCCTTTGTGGCCATGATTTACCCTCTGGAGTACATGTTCCCTGTCATCCCTCTACTGCCAACATGTATGGCCTCAGCTGAACAGGTAAAGATATATTTCAATTAAGCAGATGTTTTTTTTATGTGCTTTATAATCGTATTTGTTGCTGTTTTAATTGCACATGCAGTTTGTGGTTGTCACCTCGAGCTGTGACTGACTGATGTGTTTACTCGTCAACTCCTCAGCTCCTTCTTGCCCCCACTCCCTACATTATTGGCGTACCTGCCAGCTTCTTCCTCTACAAAGCAGATTTCAAAATCCCGGATGATGTGTGGCTTGTGGACCTTGACAGCAGCAAGGTCGGTACATCAACATTAGTTTCCTCTCCTCCTTCTGATCTCATTTAGTCTGTTTTCATCATGTCCAGGGGGAAGCGGACAGATAATGTCTAATTAACCTACTCCTGGAGGGACGTTTTCTAGAATTGATTTAAAGAGGACTGTTTGTTTGCCGGCAGGTTGTTGCACCCACCAATGCAGAGCTGCTACCACCTCTTCCAGAGCCGGAAGCATGCGAGCTTAAGAAACATCTGAAACAGGTACCGCAAATCGGATTCCTCTTAGTTTCTGTGTGACCTTTCTCTGATTCTTTTACACGATGGCCGTCGGCACAAAAACCAGTCAAACTAGCACATATCAGCATTTTGCGGAGCGGCTCTAGAACTCAGGGACTCATGTGGAGCCACCGTCTGCTGCATCTTCCTGTGACCTTTGATTAAAGTCTTATAGAAGCATAAAACTTCTCTTTCAGCAGTGAGAAGAGTAGGGATTTCCTTCCTCAACACAGTTGTATGTATTGAACATGAGTGTGGCAGCATTTGAAAAGGGTTTTGTCGTGCACTAACATGAACAAATGTTTGTTTTTTGTCCTGTTCTCTCTGCATGCTGTAGCTCTTGGAGGTAAAAGCAGATGTTAGGACCCTGCTCCCCAAGCAAAAACCTTTAGAAACACTTGTAGATACTAACTTACCCCTGTAACCTCATTGTCTAAAGGGACCTATTATGCTTTTCTTTATTTCCTGTCCTGTCCTGTATACGACAAACAGTTTTTACTAGCAATGCTACCTTTTGATATTTGCACACAGCAGACATTGTGCATTTCTGAAAAAGATTTTACACACAGCTTGTCATTGAAAGACAGAATAAGCAGCGTAATATGAATCGAGTAGAATCATCTTTACTTGCCCTGGATGTTAGTGCTGCCCACACAAGATCAAACTCGGGATCCATCATGTTCAGAGTAGCCGTTTCAAATCAATTATTTTCCTGTTAATTAGCTTTGGTTATTAAGTACTTTAAAATACTAGGTGGTGCTCTGGAAAGCAGGCTTTTTAAGGAGGCTTCTTAAGGAGGCCTGAGCTAATACAGCTGGTTTGAGGCTGAGCTGACGGGCGGCCTACAGGGAGTTTGGGATAAATAAGGATTTATTTGAAAAAGCATAATCAGGTCCCTTTAATAAAGCATCTGGTTCTGATTCATGGAAAGACCTTTTCATGCGTCTAACATGTGAGTGATCCCAACACCCTCTCATACAAAGTCCCTTCACACCTTTGCCGATAGGGAAACAAGTGATCATTCAGTTTGCATATTGTCCGTGGGCTGTTGATCATCAGTTAGATTACCATGTACCCAGGCATTGTTATTCCACTGCAGTTCTAAAACCAATGCTAATGTTATAATCCTTATAATCCTTATAATAAATCTACTTTTAATCATCAATTTAAATGATGCAGGGGCACAATTTAAGCATCATAATTTCCAGTATCATAATTCAGTTGTTTTACAGATCCCTCCCTAAAGCTTCACAAGCAATGTAGTCAACACCCTGAAACTGTTTTAATCTGTAAACTCTTAACTTTTATTTGACCTTTCCTTGTGTGTTTTATTCAAACTTAACTTCATGTCTTTTGAAACTTAAGTTTTTGAAGTTAGAATCCTGTGCACAGTGATTCATTTTGTGTAACTTGCCTTGAATCAGAGCCGGTTCATTAGCTGTGTGTGGTTAGCAGCTCTCTCCCTGTGTGCGGATGTGTGACTGAAGGCTGGTGTGTAGGAGTGTGCAAAGCCTCAGTTTAGCAGTTGTATATTTGGAAACGAGCTCACAATATTGAATATCTGTGAATGGAGAAAATGTCGCTGAAGATGGTTGAGGTGATTATCAGATTGTGATGCCAAAGCAGAACACCGCTGATTTGAGAGCCACTTTAAAAAATACTTGCACCAGGAAGTGAGACATCTATTTTTCTTTTGGTTTGGTTGAATTATTATTTTTCCCGCTCACCCAACATTTTTCTATCTGAATTATCAGTTACAATTAAGCCTTTTTTAATTTTTTTGCTCCAGGTACTTTTGTCGTGCAAGTATTTTTATTCTCTGTGTCTGAAAAGATCTGCTGTTTTTGTTTCTTGTCATCACCACTCCATTGTAATCACTGGTTGGTTCCAGTTGGTCACCATGGATGGTCTTCATGTGTCCTGTAGTGGCCGGACTCTCTGGGTGAAGTCTGGTTTTTTTGGTCACCTGTCTGTGTCCCTCACTGTCTGTCACGTTAAACATTCAAACCAAACATTTCTCCTTTCCTCACATTCATTTCTCTCTTTCTCTCTTGATCTCACTCTCTCAGACAGTTCTCTCTCTTTCCTGTCGGACACTCTCTCTCTCTTTCCTGGCTGTCCATCATCTCTTCAAAAGCAAATACGGATTTACCTTTTCTTATCTCCTTTCTTCAGTGAACTGTAGACAAAATGGAAAAATGGTGAAAACAGCAACAGCAAAAAAAGAAATTCCATTATGGAATTTATTTTTCTCGCGAAGCCATATCTATTTGATTCGGTGAAATGAAAGGGAGTGCTGTTGAAAGGAGGTAAAGAAAAGAAAGGGAAAGCGCCACAGTTGTGACTCTTCCGTCATGTGCTGTTCCAGTGTCAGTCACAAAGTTGTCATCCCAGGCCTTCATGTGATTCTCCTCGCATCTCTCTTATCCCCTTCCTAGTGTCTGGTTAGGTTGACCGTGATCACCCAAAAGCAGATCTTCTCCTCTGAAAATAAGGTTACTTATTTCTCCTCCTGTGGAATGTGTAATGCCCCTGCACGGATATTATTCTCTCTCTCTCTCTCTTTCTCTCTCTCACACATTGTTTTTGCTTGTCACTACTACTTGTCTCCTCCTCTCAAGACTTGAATTAAAATGCATTAAAAGCGTCGCAGAATGTTTCGGACCAGTCCTCTCGATACACTGCTTAGCTCTGGCTTGCGCATGACTGAATGTGCGTGCATCTATCTTGGCATCAGTGAGTGTTCTCGTAACCAAAGCAAGATACGATGAAGCTAATCACTCTGACAAAGTTAACATTCATCCAGACCCCAGCAACTAAATGTTCCATTATGCTAAGCTAAACACTGACACTTGAGTCTGCAGCAGTTCCCTCAAAGCAAAACCATGCATAGTGACTTACCTCCCTTGTGCTCTCCCTCTCCAAAATGACACACCCACTACAGGCATCAATATGCATAAAACTGAGCCTTCAGCCGCTTTATATAACAAGTCAAATTGGAGAAAACTTATAGTTTGGACCATATAGATAATTATCCTCTTCCTTTTAAACCTTGCAATTACTGGGATTACCATTCAGATAAATTTTAAAAAGTTGAATAATCCTCTAATATCATCCCATGAATCATAATCTCCATATTTAACCCTCTACAGTTTTGCAATCGGATACTTTGGTCCCAATTGTTTCCCCAAATTATGATATATTGTCCCATTAATTGTAAAGTAAATGTTGATGCCAAACGTGGGGGTGCTCCATCGCAGTGCTGTGTTGTTTTTTTGTTTATAAATCCACTGCTGCGTTTGTAACTAGTGTCACCGCTACCTGTCGTAGGCCTTGGCCAGTATGAGTTTGAACACCCAGCCCATTCTGAACCTGGAGAAGTTCCAGGAGGGCCAGGAGATGCCTCTGCTCCCACCGGGACGGGACAAAGCCTCACCGTCCTCCACGGAGTTCAACCCTCTGATTTACGGCAATGATGTAGATTCAGTGGATGTCGCCACCAGGTGAGTCCTCACTGTCTCTTTCCAGGGACTGTCTGTCTGCCTGCTTGGGAAGTCAAGGGATATTAAGCTAACATAATTCTGTCTTGCAGGGTGGCCATGGTACGGTTCTTCAACTCCCCCAACGTTCTCCAGGGGTTCCAGATGCACACTCGCACCCTGCGCCTCTTCCCCCGACCAGTGGTGGCTTTCCAGTCGCAGTCTTTTCTAGCGTCTCGGCCTCGGCGCTCTAGCTTTGCAGATAAACTGTCCCACACGCAGGCGGTGGAGTTTTACGGAGAGTGGGCTCTGAATCCCACCAACCTCGCCTTTCAGAGGATACATAACAGTGAGACCCATTGAAGTCGATTTGAGTTGTTTCGTATTCTTTACTGAAAATGTGTTGGACAAACATTTCTACTTTTGTTGCAGATGTGTTTGACCCGTCCTTGATCGGAGATAAGCCCAAGTGGTACGCTCACCAGCTCCAACCAGTGTCGTACAGGGTGTATGATGGGAGCTCCCAGCTGGTTGAAGCCATGGCCGGTCCCTTGGAGGACGATGGCAACGACTCTGATCCCACAGACAGGTAAACAAGAGCAATCTAACCATAGCAATCCAATCACATCCAAGAGTTCTTGCTTTATGCACGTTGCCAACAGTAAATCACAACTTAAACTGTATGTAAAGATAGAAGAAGGAAATCCACTTCCACTGGTTCTACAAAAAGGAATTGTGGTGTATTGAGGTCCTGCCAATACATCTATAAACTACCTGAAGTGGCAGAAACCATATTTGGCATAAATGTATTATAAGTGTACTTTGACTTGTTAGTCCATCTTTATGTTTACAGTCTATAGTAACTTTATTTTGGCAGCTCTTCAATCAGTTTTATTTCTTGCAGTGGAAGTGACAGTGAGGCGTACGATGACTCCAGCTCATCTTACTCCTCGCTCGGTGACCTGGTGAGCGAGATGATCCAAGGGGACATCCAGGGAGATACGCCCAGTAAGTGGTTTGACCTAAAAGATGCACATTGACCGTGTTCATGCTGTTTTCCTCCTCATGGTGTTTTACTCTGATGTCTCAGGCTTGGACCCTCCTACCCACGCTGCACTGGGAGATGCCAGTGAGGTGGAGTTTCAGGACTTCCATGAATTCAGGGAAGGCCCTGGCTCCGAGGGTCCACCTCTTGGGGAGGGACCTGCTGAAGCCTCCGATGGACAACCGCTGCGCTCGAGCTCCAGCACAACTGCCAGCTCCAGTCCCAGTACAATAATCCAGGGAGTCAACAACGTGTGTGACCTTTCTAATCAATGTGTTTCCTCTAGAGACTCTATTTTTCTCTCGCCTTCTTCTCTTTTGTTATATTTATAGTTTTTGTAGATGCAACTTGTCCATCGTGAGCTTTTCAAAGTCGTATCTATCAGAAGATTAATTGGGGCAAACGAGGCTTCCATTAATCCGTGTGTGGTTCTTTTCAGGAGCAGGGGGAAGCGCCTGAAATTGAAGCATCGGCGAGCGCTGCTTTACAGAACCCTGTCCCCGCACTGGGTAGCCAGGCGTTCCTCAGGCCTCCAGCTGATCCTGGCCTGCAGGACCCAGGCAACAAAAAGCAAGAGTATGATAACCCGTACTTTGAGCCCCAGTATGGCTTCCCCGCTGAGGATGACCCTGATGCAGAGGAGCAAGTGGAGTCATACACCCCTCGATTCAACCAGAACCTCAATGGCAACAAGTGTGTTAAACTTGTTCATCGCTTGAATGAATGTTTGATCATCATTCAAATGGGCTCTGACCCACCATGCAATGTTCTCTATCCAAACCCAGCATGCCATACGACTCTCTCCATTCATGGTGGTCTTGAATCTTTGGTGGTGTGATGTTGTGATGCCGTGTGAATGCTTGACAGTTTCCCATATTGTAAGTTACCGGTATCTAGTCCCGGACACACGCTGATGTCTTTTGGTGGTTTCTTTAGGACGCAGCGTCCTTTACGTCCCAGTAGCTTGAGGCTTCCAGGAGAGTCGGACGGGGAGGGAGACTCCCGGAACAGCTCGCCAAACTCCACCATCTCCAACAGCAGCAATGACGGCTTCGGGGGCCTCATGTCCTTTGCCAGTAAGAATATTTGCATTAAATTTTCAGCTAAAATCCAGGAAAACATTAAAGTGGGCTGATTTATGAGGAAGATGATGAATCATGGCACCAAAAGCTCTTATCAGATCGATGTGATAGGTTCTTAAAGACATAACTATGGCTCTTATCACTCCCACTACAGGCAATCTGTACAAGAACCATGGCACCAGTTTCAGTTTGTCCAATCTCGCCCTCCCCAACAAGGCAGCGAGGGATAAATCCACTCCCTTTCCCAGCCTGAAAGGTAGGACATCCCAGCTGATGTGACCATTTTACTTCTGTTCAATGTAAACTTCAGGAAGTTGGTGTTTGTTCCTGTTGCTCAGTGTGGTTTCAGAAATTATTCAGGTGAAACGAAAAATGGTTTGTTAAAACATACAGGTACCTGAGGGAAAGTTTAAGGGTACTTTTCAATAAATTAATATTCTTTACCATTAATGTCATTTTTTTTCATCACATTACATGTTTGCAGTTATTTACCTGTTTTATTAGGATATTTTTAATATACTTCACATGCATTCATAAATTCTAACAATTTCAAACCCAACGTCATATATTTGTTTAAGGCAACAACCATAACTAGTGACACTGTGAAGCTTTATTTTTCTATTTAATTAACTTACTGTTTGTTTGTATTTCTTTTTCTGTGTGATGTTTGGGGATAAAAGAATATTTCAATATTGATATTGAGGAGGAAATGGAACAAGCAGGTTGGTAGAGCTATTTTTAAAGCCTGACTTCCTTCCCTCTGGATTGCCAAATGGATATGGCACTATTTTAAGGGAGAATATTGAGGATATATGAAACAACGTTTTTCTCTCTCGAGCCTTAAGAGGAAAATCCACTTGAAAAAACAGACTTCAATTTTGTTGTTGAGATGAGCTACAGCTACCTTTTCTACCAAACTATTAGCTGCTGGTGTAGAATACATTCAGATTGTGTAGGTTAAGTTCTTCATATATATATATTTAAGAAAAGGCAGTTTTTCTTGGGAACCAGTAAGTAAGCAAATCTAAACGAGGACTCTGAGGTCGGTATCAGTTTTATATCAAATGGGATTAAAAAGCTCACTCGACCATTCACATTAAGTGCGACGTGATTAGTGAAATTAGAAGGATTTAACCCCTTACTGCCTGAATTAATTTCCAATTATATAAAACAAATATTATTGGTGTTCTTGGCCTGTCATAGAGATGCTAAATTAAGTGGAGATTGTTAATTTCAATATAGCATATACAATAGATATAAATTTAGGTATGAGGCAAATTAGCGACATTAGGCATAATGCGGCAAAATAATAATAACTGTCAAAATAACTTTGCGGCATAGTCCCAAGGGGCTAGTATGTATTTTCCACTCTGACCACTAGATGGCGGGAGAGATGCTTCCAATACCTTCCTTGGTATGTGTAGTATTTGCACCATCAGGCACAATCGTCACCACGGCGGCATTAAGAGCGGAATGGGGTTTGAGGCAAATTTGTGACATTCACCTACAAGGGGTTACAAAATCGCAACTCTCGGAAAGAAAGATGGAATTAACATTAGACGATGATAATTTGCTCCTTTTACTTAATAAAAAGAAAGAAAAATAAACCGGGGGAGTCCATTTAACTGTTCTGAAACAAGTTAATTCTGCACAGCCCCATAAAAAGGTTAAGATTTGCTTAAATTACAGGGAGTGCAACTTGATGGCTAATAATCAGACGGAAATATGAATTCTGTTTTTCTGGATTTTCCCTCTAGCTGAGAGAAAAAGAGAAGTGGAGCATGGTGCCCTAACTCAATAGCTCCACTCAGTGTGGAATAGCTGCCATAAAAAAAATGTTCTGTTCCTTTTGCACATGATGTGTTTTGTCTTTGTCGTTCAGATTCCCCTGACAGCCCGGGTATGTTACGTCTGGTGTGGTAGTTTGTTTCAGCCCCCTGACTTTAGGCTGTTCCTTTAACCTTGAAGTGACCTTTTTGTCCTATCTTACACCCTGTTCCTTAACATAGGACTAAGATAGAAGACCCCCTTAAATGTCACATTCATGTTTATCCATGTCCTCCCCTCCCGTTCCTCTGACATTCCCCTGTGTGTGACTGGTGGGAGTCTTTTGGATGCATTTATAGTCGGAGGATTTCACGTGTGACGACAAACTGTTATTGGTGTGGCATCTGCACATCCTTGCCACAGAAGGATGGTTTAATCCATGTTACCTGCATTTACATGATATTTGCATTTGGATTGTGTAACCAGAAGGATCTGTCCTCAGTGGATGAAGCTCAAATCCCACCTGCCCCCCCATGCTTGTGTGTTCTTGCTTTGCTTGCGTGTGTTGTGGCTTCCATTGTTGTGTGTTTCTCTCCCTATTTGGAGGTATTAAGACTATTTTAGCAGAAACTGTGTTGAATCTTTTAAGATCACACTTTTTACTACTGTTAGTCATGATTATATTTTCTGTCTTTGTGCTGAAAATCTGATTTCTTCCCAGTGATTGAAAAACACCTCCAGTCATTGCTAAGAATATGAGCTCATACACAGCTCCTACTTGATCCTGTGAATGTTGAACATACAGCATCAGGCATCTTTTCAAACAGTGTCAGGGTTGACACACCATCAGTGTGTATTTATTCTATTGTCTGTCTTCCCCTTTTCCTCTTTACTTTCTTTTTCTTTCTCTGTTTTGGCGCCATGTTGCTTGTCTGTTGAGGGTTGATGTTCAGACTGGTTGTGTCTGGGCCGGTGTCCCCCTCTCTGTCCCCCTCTTTCACGGCACTAATTCTGGGTTTTGTGTGCAGTATTTGGGCTAAATTCTCTAATGGAGGTTATTACTGAGGCCGGCCCGGGGAGCGCAGAAGGTGGGTTCTGCCCTTTAATCGAGTGAGCTGCATGCTTCTCCAAGCCAGGCAACTACATCTCCCAGCATCCCCCTCTGTCTGTCCCTCATCCCAGTCACTGTGTGTGTCTTCAAAGATCCAGTTTAGCATTGAGTCCTTTTGTCTTTCCACGCTGCCATTCATAGTGATTGTTGTTTTTTCACTCCACAGTACGTTGGGTTCTATTTGTTGAAGTAGCTCTATCACAAGTGACTCTGAATAGATTTCATTAGAAAAATACACCTGAACCAACATCAGGAATCACACGAAAAATTTAAAAAGCCACAGGGAGGCAAATGAAGTACAAAACATGGACGCAGATGTTGGCGTTACAGGATAAGAATAGCCACATCCATTGTTTGCCATTGTTTTCTTGTCCTTTACGCTCCCACAGAGTACAGAGGGGGGTTGGGCCTAATCAACCTTTTATTGTGCTGAGCACAATGAGCAGTGAAATTATGCAAATTCTGAACCTGAATGATGTTTTACATTTTTTTATCAGTGAATGTCAGGCTTTCATCAGGCAACATAATGGTTATCTCAATGGTTCCGGGCATTGCAGTCATTTGGATAGCACAGCAGATTCTATAGATGAGGCATGATGTTTCATACGCTCAGTTGGATATGTATTGTAGGCACCCAGCTAAAAATACATCCTACAATAAATGCTCCTTCATGAAGGATTCCGAGATGTGTCAGTTGAACTGTTTCTGCTGCTGTTGCATCATATGGACACGTGTTTATACTATTTGCCCCATTTACAAAATAGTGAGTCTATGCTAAATAACACTTGTCGATATAATGCATTACAATTCAAAAGCTCCACAGAATGCATTCAATAGTGTTATTATTGCATTATAACGTCCCAGAGGGGTGAATGTAGGAAAGAGTATTATATCAGACTGTATCAGCTCAATATGCATTAGGGGGGAGTTGATACAATTGCAGTCCTGAAACTTAATACACAATGAAAGCAATGGGCAGTACTTACAAATTTAAACGTGTTTAAACACACATTAACATGCATCGACTATTGTGAGGCTGATATGACCCTCTGCCTGACAACCTCCATCCATCCAAGGTTAGATAAGTTATGTGCTACACATCAGGGTCTGACATCTCACTAATGTGGGAGTATGTGTGGCATCTACAGGTGGCTTGAGGATTCACTGTACTCTACATATGTAGTTTAAAATAAAAACATGAATCTGTGAATTAATTTAATAGCTCAGTGTTGTATGCAAGATGTATGTTTATAAATGGCAGTGGCATGGCCATCCTATAACTTGCATATGTTTAAATTAAAAACATGAATATATGAACCCGTGTAATATTTGAATAGCTTAGTATTGAATGCACAATAGCTGGGTAGTTATGTTTATATATGGCACTAGGCCCAGTTTAATATAAAACCCAATTTTATACAATATATATTGTAGGGGGTTTCTGCTCCATCTCTCCACCAGTTTGGGGCCTTGGCCTGAAAACGTTGAATACTCCTGATGTAGAGAATAACCTGGATCTCTGCACATCCAAAATCCATTTCACAAAACAAACAGGAGAACATCTCCAGAACGACTTACCCAGCCCTCCGCCCCCATACCTGCACACTGCTCATCAGGCAGTGCTTCCATTATCGTGTGGTTCATAAACTGGGACAATCCAATTATAAAATCAATGCAGCGGGCCAGCAGGGATGGAAAACTTACCTGTGGCTTCCGCCGAAAGAGTTCATCCACTGAGTCTATATCTTCCTTTCTCTTTTCTTTCCATTAGATTCGTCTTCCAGTGTAAATGTTTTCCTATGCATCAAGTTTAACCAGATAATTATCAGTAGGGCCAGTTTGCTCCTTAGAGCTGCTGATATCCGGTATCAACATAATTTAGTCCTTAGTCCAGAGGAGAATATAATTATGTGACAAAGCCAGAGAGAGAACTGGAATAAAAAAGATGAAATGTCACACATGCATTTGGAATGTTCAAATCCCATTAGATGGTGCAGAAAGAAATCCCCTAACTGTAGACATCATACAATTTGATGAATATATACATTTTCACATATTTAATAATGAGTCATCTTTATAAATAAATATTTAACATGAGTCAGAGACCCGAGAGTCTGTCAGCTTGACTTGCTATGATTCAGCTTGACCGAGTAGGATGAGGGGTTAAATGTGACCGATGTTGTTACCACAGAGATTCTTTCTATGTCTGTGATTCTCTGAGCTTCCTGTCGCTTGTGGTTGTGTAAAGATTCTGAAACAACGACTGAAAACCACAATACAAACGTTAGAAAGCTTGTGTCTCCACACAGGAGTGACACAACAACCACTAAATGCACTTTTCACAGTCTGGGCAGTAGTGATGTGACTGACTGAGCTTGGTTCACCTGCATTTTTTCAGTGTCCTAAAGAAAACGTTAACTTCTTGTATTTCACTTCAAGTGTTGTCTAGAGTTTATTGTATTGCAGTGAAAGTGAAATCATGGTCATAGAATTGCTTAATTGATTCTCTAAAGATCTAAAGACATCTTTAGTTGGGAAAAAAGTATTGTAATCAAGTTGCATATACATACGCATCAAGTTTAGTTTCCTGAAAGATAGAAAATTAAATAATTTTTTCACTGATGCATAATTTTCTAAATGAAGAATGGAACTAGAATAGAAGGCTGTGTTGTCCTGAGAGGACGAGAAGTCGTTTCTAAACCACTTCACAGAAACGGGGCCAAATGCCTGAGGTGGGATAAGAAACACCAGCATTCACAGTGGATGAGATTCATGGCAGGAACAGAAGGGGACTGGGTGGTGTGTGATGTTCTAGTGTGTGGGTGTTGCTCTGCTCTGGAGGTTTACAGCTGACCGAGGAGAGGGACCACTTCAAACACCAACCAGATGATAAAACTCATCTCTGTAAAATGAAGAATACATCTCGAGGACCAGAGAGTCCTGTCATGGAACCGTGATGACTCATCATAAGGGCCTCACATTTGCGTAATGCGCGGTTAGCTGCTAGCCTGACACCCCCCCGGACAGAGCCAAGTAGAGCAGAGGCAGAAAATGACATTTCCTACACGTGCTGGAAGCAGTTGACTAATACCAACAGAGTGGGTCAAGTGGCCAATCAGAGCAGGCTTTATCAGTAGGGGGGGTCTTGTAGAGCCAGGAGCTAAATCAAGTGCCTCAGACAGAGGCTGGAAAGAGGAACTGTAGCAATGGACAGTTTGTAAACATTCTCATGTAATAACACTAATTAAAAGTATCAACCTGTGTATGAGTAGAACCTTTTTACTTCATAGAAAATGTGAAAACAAATTCCTGGATCGGCCCGTTATTCCAAACTGCTTAAGTTTAATGTGTCCTCCACTGGGTCCTGATCCAAACCCCCTCACAGGAACAACATTTCATGGAAATCGTTTTTGTAGTTTTTGAGTAACCCTGCTGACAGACCGACAAAGACATGACAATGAAAACACAACCTCCTTGTTGGAGTGAAATATAAAATAATGATAAAATGATTGACCCAAGAGGTTCACATGCAGATGCTGAGCACCATCAATTCAATGTGTATTATAATAAGCTCAGGACCTTGTGGTTCATCTTCCTTATCATCCACTCATCTCTTTATTTCCTTCATGCATGACTTCAATGATGTAGTTGCTGGTCACACTGTCCTCTGTCTGACCTCACATCTCTATGCTGCTACTGTGTGATGTCACCACCAAGAGCACCATTGGGACTCGTGTGTGTGTGTGTGTGTGTGTGTGGTGTGTGTGTGTGTGTGAACAATCCCAGTTTGATTTGCCCTTCCCCCCTCTTGTTGTAATAATAGACTCTAGCACCTCCAGTAATTTGTCTGATCAGCATTAGATAACCTTCAGTAGATTCCAGGTGTGTGTCCTCTTCACACAGTCAGCTGCTCCCTTGTGTATTTGACGTGTTAGCTTTAAAAACAACGTAGTTTCTCTCGTCCTGGTTCTTGGTTCCTGATGCGTGTGGTTCTTCCTCCAGGCGCACGTGCACCGCGAGCACTCGTTGACCAGAAGTCGTCGGTGATCAAGCACAGTCCCACAGTGAAGAGAGAATCCCCGTCTCCTCAAGGTCGAGTCAACAACACGAGGTAACGGATCCTTTCCGAATGTTCCACGCTACTTTCAGACACCAACACCAGAAAATTGGGTCCAGACAGTTTGCAGAGTTTGTTTTTCTCACATGAAGAACGCAGCAGGAGAGGGTGCAGGTCAGAAGCTTCACAACAGAAGAAATAATGTCCAGAAACATTCAGGCGAGCGGTGGTGTTTGTGTAGAGCAGCACGAGTCAGGACAGGACGTATAAATTCCCCTGTGGAAATAACTTGTTTGTGTTTACAGCACATCAACACCGGCGTCGACCCTTATGACCAAAAACTCTCGAATTTCGTCGTCTTTCCAAGTTGACATCTTCGTCCTCTCGTAAATGACTCCTCTTTTTCATCCTGAGATATTTGCATTCTATTTGTTAGACACGCCCACTTGCTCGCTGTGAATTTTCTGGATGTTTCCCGCTGCACTCTCACATGGGCTCAATCTGACAAATGTTTTCTGCACATTTTACTTGGAGCGGGCAGGAAAAGTCCCTGTCCAGTTGAACTGAACACAAACTGTTCTCTTCCCAGTGAGAACCAGCAGTTCTTGAAGGAGGTGGTGCAGAGTGTTCTCGACGGCCAGGGGGTCGGCTGGCTCAACATGAAAAAGGTCCGGCGTCTGTTGGAGAACGAGCAGCTCCGCGTCTTCGTTCTGAGTAAACTGAACCGAGCCGTCCAGTCGGAGGAAGACGCCCGACAGGAGATCATACGTGACGTGGTGAGATGCTTGTTTTTCGACTTTCCAGGTCTTCTATCGTCAGACCAGGAGCTTCTTGTACTGTCTCT
The DNA here is from genome assembly GCF_947347685.1 of Pleuronectes platessa. Taxonomy (NCBI): domain Eukaryota; kingdom Metazoa; phylum Chordata; class Actinopteri; order Pleuronectiformes; family Pleuronectidae; genus Pleuronectes; species Pleuronectes platessa. The sequence continues at coordinate 28,296,921 of NC_070626.1, forward strand.
CGTCTTGTTTATCTCATTATAAGCTGTGTCCCTGTGTCTTGCCTCCAGGAGGTGAGCAGGAAGGTTTACAAAGGCATGCTGGACATCTTGAAGTGCACCGTTTCCAGTCTGGAGCACTCGTACACAAACGCAGGCCTCGGAGGAATGGCCAGTGTCTTCAGCCTATTGGAAATAGCACGGACACACTATCAAACCAAAGGTGCGTCACGCAAAGGTGTTCAGCACAGGAATGTTTACATTTGACGGATTTATTAGAAGTTGATTTTTAAAACTGTTTGCTGGGAACCATAGTAGCAGTGGCGCTGTTCTACTAACACATTTCCATGTCTTTGCATTGTGTTTAATATTAAGCTTTAAGCTGCATGCAAGATTTTGACTCTTAAGATTAACTCTAACTACAAAGCTAATGTTTCGTCGCTGTTTTCCCTCTTTGTGTAAATCTGCTAACCCTCTCCCAGTTTGAACCCCCCACACATTTCTCCCACTTCTCTTCTTAACTTGACCAACTCTGTCTTTGGAACCTTAATCCCGGTAACTTGGTGTAGACCCAGAGAATGGTGTAGACCCAGAGAAGCGCAAGCGAAGCCCCACAGACAGTGCTGGCAGCCCGGGGAGTAAAGAGAGTCCGTCTGGTCGTATGGAGACGGCCAGACCCCAGGGCCTCCTGAATGTTCCCCACCTGCAGCTGCCGCACCACCCCACGGGCAAGGGGGACCGCCATTTTGATACCCGGAGTCTGAACGAGGAGAACTTTATTGCCTCGATTGGTGTGTACACCACTCCGGCCCCGGTTGCATGTGCACTGTGAGATCCCCCCCGCCCCTACCCCTACCCAGCCCCCTACAGGCTCATCAACCTGAATACCAGTCCCCCACCCCACCCCCACCCCAACCCCTTCCCCCCTCCAACCGTCTCAAAGAAAAATCCCTTTTAGATAGATTCTTACAGGTGTTAGATATTCCACACACTTTGACCTCAAACACTGGAGCAGCAGCACAACATGAAAACCCCCCTATAAAAATACTTCAGGGGGATTTCTGTGTCTAAAAAATTCATATTAAATGAAAAATCTAAAGTCAGAATTTTCAAACTTGTAAAATGTTTTTGATGTAACATGAAAAAAGTGTCTGGAATATTTCCCTGTCCTTCAGCCTGGACTGCGTGTGTTTGTCTCCCCCTCCCTCAAACATCTGTGCCCCTGTTTGCCTCCCCTCTGGACTTCAGCCTCTTAGCACCTTGAATGCATGTCTTTGTTTTGGTCTCCCAATACCCTAAATCTGCAGTAGTGGGCGAGGGAAACCGGAGGTACGTGCATCGATAAGTCAAAACATCGGTGCCGGTCTTGTGCCTGTTACTGCAGGTTTCTGCGAGGCGTGCTGTGGAAAGCAGCGGCAGCTCCTCTGCTATTAGCATGGAGGGTGGAAGCATCGCTCCCCAGTAAACAGTCCCAGTAAAGAGACAAATTTCACTGCAGAAAGCTTCTTGTATTGGTCACCAACGTACCAATTGATTGAGAAAATCTTTAACACTCTCCTTCATCTCTTAATTCTCTGAGAATTCTCCTGGGTCTGTATACGGGGGACACTCTTCAGTCCACCACCCTGACACCTCTCCTACCTGCACCCCCTTTTCTTCCTGTTTTTAGAAGTTGCACCTTCAATTCTACAGAATGCTTTGAGACTTGCATCCCGGCTTCTGCAACTGCTCCATTTCACCTGCTGGCTAGTCGGCCTCTCAACCCCATCCCATGCTCCTTTTTTCCGGATCATCCAGCTCTCTCTGTCTCTTTCTCTCTCTCTCTCTGTCGCTCTCTTTCTCTCTAACCTTTGCTCTGGAGAGCCGCACACATGCAGTCGATGGCGTCAGTGTCCTGCGGTCGGAGCCGAGGCTCGGCCCGGACTTCACTGTGTGGCTCTCCGGGACTCTGGACCCGGAGCTCTGGGTGTTGTAATGTTACCGTAGTAGCTGTCGCACACAGTGGACCCACACGACGAGAGACCAAACCTTTCATCTTGTCCAGATTTAAAAACCACGGCTACATGCAAACATTACAACACGCCTGTGTTTAGCGATGACAGATTCTAACTGCTTGTTGAGTTCTTTGTTTTTGATTTGAATGCTCATCCACCATACATGCCTTTTCAAAATCCGCTCTCTGACTCTCTCTCTGTCTTTCTCTCCTTGCTTGCAATGCATCTTGGGTAGAATTGTGGAGCAAGCACCAGGATAAGCAAAAAGCTTTGGAAAAACCACAGAGTAAGACACTTTTCACACACCAGAAAAATAAATAAAGAATAACGAATGGGGTGCTCGGCTGTTGACCTTTTACCCCCCCCCCCCCCCCCTTCTCTCACCTGCCTCACCCGTGTCTTAACAGATGAACAAGTAAAATCTAATCAAGCTCCTAATAATCATGTACTCAATGGATAACCCATAATATACCAGCTTAAAGTCTTCATGTGAGAGAAGAGGTCGATAGGGGTAATTTCATTTTACAATAAGAATATATTGATGTTTTGTACAAAGTGAACATGATTCTTAATTCATCAGATTAAGTACTTTTCATTGAATTTGCAGTATTGGCTACACGACAACTAGGTTCGGACAATTTCTCACAGATGAAGTGTTGTGAGAAATTGGAACACAATTTGAAATATGTTTCATGTTGTGTTTAATTAAGACTTAATATCACGATGTCTTGGTTTGTTTTCTCAGTTCCGTCAGCAGCCATGACTTTAGTATGTGATGGTTTATATGAATCCTATTCGGACAAGAACTTTATATATTTTTATCAGCGTTTAGAATCAAGTCTTTGCTATTTTTAGTAATTTTTTCAGCTTTAGCAAAGTGTAAGTTTATTTTCCAGTGTGTTTTTTTTTTTAAATTATTTTGATTTCCCTGCATCCCGATGAACAGAAATTAAACTTGCCGCCCTGTCCCGCTCTTTTAACTGTATTTTTTTCCAGTTTCAAGTGGCTTACTGGGAATTACCGATTAACAGCCAACATTTTTATTAAATATCGTCCAAATTCAAATGTCACAAATAAACAAAACACACACAGATAAACGAGGAAGTGTCAGGATCGAAGTTCAAATCACACTTGAAACAGAAAATGTCTCCTGTACCGTCCACCAGTTCGTCTGCATGCCTAACTGCCTGTGTCTGTTGGTTTTGCTGAAACTTGGGCCCGATCTGCAGCACTGACTGAGAATTAATGTCACGCTCTTGCAGTTTTATTGTTTTATTTATTTAATTTGTAACTTTTCCCCCGATTTGACTGCACTCTCTGCTTGCCCCTTTGTCACTTCTCTGTCTGGTCATTTTAGAAAGAAAACTAACTCACCATTGGATAGAGAAAATGTAAAAATATAAAGTGTACAACTGTCTGTATTTTTTTACCTGGAGGAGGTTAGTGTTAGTGTTCTACTGTTTGCTTCGCTGTGTCTCCGGTGTGATGCCGTGTTGAAATGGAGGCTTTGGCACTTTTAGATGGTTGTAGTGTTTCTGTGCTGTGGGTGGTGGCTTTGAGTGAGGCGGCTCCTCGAGGTAAGATGGTCGTGTAGGTTCTGTTCACGACGACCTGCTGATAATCATGTGTGTGCCCTGCAGGGTCTGAAGGAGCAAAGCAGCAGCGCCCCCAGGTGGCCGACGCCGAGGAGAAGAAATCACAGATCAGTGCCGACAGTGGCCTCGGTGTCACATCTGGATCTCAGGTTAGCAAATGGGGGGGGAAAAAGAACAGCTGCATGTTCTCTCTTGAATAGAGATATATCAAACAAATTATTTTCTTCTGTCTTTATGTTTTCTAATTATAGAAGAGCGACACTGAGTCAGTAACGAGCTCGGAGCCACCGATCCTGACCAGGACAACCAGCCAGGACTCAGAGGCCAGCACAGTGGTAGGGCACAGCCAACTCAGATACCCTGTCCCTTTGTATTCTAAAAACATATGTCACAATACTAATATATATCTGTAAAACTCAGATACTCTATCCCTTTGTATTCTACATACATATGTCACAATACTAATATATATCTGTAAAACTCAGATACTTTGTCCCTATGTATTCTAGATACATATGTCACAATACTAATACATATCTGTAAAACTCAGATACTCTATCCCTTTGTATTCTACATACATATGTCACAATACTAATACATATCTGTAAAACTCAGATACTTTGTCCCTATGTATTCTAGATACATATGTCACAATACTAATACATATCTGTAAAACTCAGATACTTTGTCCCTATGTATTCTAGATACATATGTATTTCACATTACTAATATATATAGTTAGCTTTCAGGATATTTGTGGTCAATTCTTTTGTCTTTCCTCTTGAAAATCTATAATTATAAAAACATTTTGCCACGTCTATAAAAATCTATTTCAAAGAAGAGCTGGAAACTCAAGCTCATAGACAGCACACCACCCATGAAGGTTTCAGATGCTGTTAGTTTGAAACCACTTTATTCCACACAGAGGGATTAAATCAGAATCCCTGAAGCTCCTGTTCTACAAAATCCTCTGCACTCGTGTTTCATCCGTACACCTGGATCTTTATGTTTAGATAAGCAACAGCTCGGGGGAGACTCTGGGAGCCGACAGTGACCTGAGCAGCACAGCAGGGGACGGCCTCGGTGGGAGGAGGACTGCTCATCTGACTCAGTCCAGAGGGACGCTCTCCGACAGTGAGATAGAAACCAATCCAGCCACCAGCTCAGTGTTTGTAAGTCAAAGACTCGGGGATAAAAGGGAATATGCAGGTTATACCCCCTCTTAGTTGAGATAGTGAATCTAATTTGGTTGTTAGTTAATTGAATTATGAGGTTTATATGAAGTCACAGAAGGCGCCTGGAGATTAATCACCGGAGGGTTTCTGCTTGAATTAAAAAAATGGAAAATTAAAAGCTCTTGATTATTCTTTTAAAAACTTTCCTTGCAGCTCAGGTGTCCAGTTTCAGGGACTTGAATCCTTTAAATCAAATATTCATTTCCACTTTTTAGTTCCCTAAAAGTCCCCTGTCTTGTTTTTTCAGGGGAGGACTCACACTCTGAAAAAAGGCGTCAAAGATCCGGTCCCAGCTCCGTCCAAGGGGCCGCCCCCTCAGCCCATGGAGGACCTGAGCATGAGGATCTACCTCTGTGAAGGCCTGCTTGGTACGTTCCACCGTCTGCTTCAGTCAGTCAATGTGTGATTGAACATTTATTCCTCCATTTACTTACTCCCTCACTTTTTTCTCTCACGGTAGTTTTGCTCTGATTTGTTTCTGCATCGCTTTTTCTAACAATATTAAAAGTTGCTTTCCACGAAGGTAAAGAGTCATTTGCTTTGGTTTTCCTTAGAATTTGACCACATTGAACTTTTGATCATTTCATTTTCAGAGGAAAAGAGTCAGACATGTGACGACAGAGAAGTGGTGAAATGTTAATGAGCTGTGTAATGGTGAGAGGTTACAGCCTGATGTAACTGTCCAGCTTTATATAGTGATGAATAGGAACTCAGTAGGAGGAGGTTGTGCTCACTGCCTTCTGAGAATAGGTTTCATAGTGTGACAGGTTGGATCAATTGAAAAATATCAAATGAATTAAACAACACGTCGGTGAAGCGTGAACACAGATTATAAAAGGAATAAAACATAATAACTGTGAATGAACGTTTAAGGAAACACAATTCTTTCGTTGATGAACACTTATAAGATCATTGCTCTTAGAATTCAATTCATTGTGCTTATATATATATATAAATATTTCCAGTTTAATATTCTGAGGTCAAAGTCTGAAGATAAGAGTAATTAAACGTGGTTTGTCCTTGTTGTTGTTCCTCTTCTGGTTCTCTGCTCGCTCTGCTCTCGTTAAACCTCCTCGACTAACCTACCCCCCCCCCCCTGCTCTCGCTGCTTCTCTCTTCCCTCCTGCTGCTTCTCCTGGGAAATATTTCCAGGACGCGATAAGAGCTCCGTCTGGGATCAACTAGAGGATGCTGCCATGGAAACCTTTTCTCTAAGTAGGGCTAATCTTTTGCCTTTGCCCTTTTTTTCCCTGTGTGTGTGTGGGGGGGGTGGTGTGTGTGTATCCACTGATCTGCCGGGCTCTGTGTGTTACCTTTTGATGTGATGTGGGGTATTTCCTGTGTTGTTGAGGAGCTGCACGTCTGTGATGGAGGTGGAAATATGAGCTCAGCTGCAGAATCCCAGTTTCCCCTCTCAGATCGAGATGTGTTCAGTTCCCACTCACTTCACTCTCACCGCTGCTCACCTGCGTTTTCACAGTCGTCCGACCGACTTGGATTAAAAGCTTTTTTCATGGCCTTTGCATATCGGATGAGTGCACGTTGCCTTCAAGTGCTGTCGGAAATGTCATGACTCGAGCTTAAAGTTGAGACGTGAACTTTGTTGTACGGTTTTATAATTTTGTATATTTTTTCAGACTTTCTAAATTACAAGGGCCGCAAACAAAAAATAAAACACACTATTGACTGAGCAGCACTTGAAGGCAGCATCAGATTCCTCTTATGAATACAACATTGCTCCTTTTATAAAACTCTGCCAAACCGTTAAGGTTAATTAGAATAAATGTTTTGTAAGATCTGTTACGAGCTTCACCACGAACCCCCTTAATAAGCATCATAATGTGTAACTGTAACGGGTCTAATTGATTTTAATGTGATTTTCTTGCATGTCTAATCCATTTCCTTTCCGTGATTGAAAGCAAACAAAATTTTAATACAATTTTCCAGTCAAATCTTAAAACATCATTATTTGATTACCTGCAGTAAAACTTTTAGTAACAAAACTGTGCAAAACATGAAAAATGAATAAATAGTCTTATACAGTTGTATATTTACATTAGCTTATGTTTTACATTATTATTAAATTCATATTGATTGCATATGCATGTGCCTGTTTTGTGTTACTGACTGTTTTCAGCACATTTTAATCTTTTTAAAGTCTATTTAATTAACTTGATTCGATCGGGACAGAAATCTTTGTCAAGGTTCTCTTGTGGCTGCACCCACGTGGTCTAGGTTGTATTAAATGGATCAGCTGTGAGGATGTGGAGCTGAACGTGCTCTGTCCTGGTGTGTTCAGGTAAAGAGCGCTCCACCCTGTGGGACCAGCTGCAGTTCTGGGAGGACGCCTTCCTGGACGCGGTGATGCTGGAGCGCGAGGGCATGGGGATGGACCAGGGGCCTCAGGAGATGATCGAAAGGTTCCACACGGCTGACGTTTTCTTTTCTGCCTCATATTTGGATAATTTTAGCACCTTTTGTGAGCTTGATCCCTGCACCTCCCTTGATCTCTTGATTCTCCCTCCTGTGTGTTACAGATACATGTCGCTGGGGGATCATGACCGGAAGCGTCTGGAGGATGACGAGGACAGACTCCTGGCTACTCTGCTGCACAACATGATAGCGTACATGCTCATGATGAAAGTACGGAGCCCTGTTTGTTGTTCATATCACACAAACCGTTAAATCACCCATTCAATTTCCTGTTTGACTGTTTTTTCACTGCTGTTTGTTTCCCCCTTTTTAATATTTGTGTAGTTGACCACAAACGACATCAGGAAGAAAGTGAGACGTTTGATGGGAAAGTCCCACATCGGCCTCACGTACAGCCAGGAGATCAACGAGATGCTGGACAAACTGGCAAACATGGTGAATACCTGTCCTGTGTGTGTTCAGTTGATTCAGCTGCTGCGGCTTCGGTTTATTGCTCCGTGCGTCCATGATTGTTTCCTGGGAATTTCTCTGAAAAAGAAATGTGTAATCTGGTTCTTATTAAAGATGAAAAGAGGGGGTTGCTTTAACTTCCAGTCATTGGGGGTGTGGGGGGGGGGGGGGGGGGGGGGGTCGCTGGGGAGATGAACATCTGTCTACAAACAAAAATTCATTAAATTAAACACAAATGTATAATAACTGTGGTTTAAATTGACCTTTTCTTTCCCGGACACGCCTCAGATAATCGGCATTAATTATAAAATCAACTTTCATAACTTTATCACAACTTTGTCTTTGTCTTCCTGATAATTAGAAACCTTATTACACGGTTATTTCCAGGAAACCTTGAATGTTCCTCTTGTGCGTGCACACTGTGTGGTTGGTAATTGGACTGTGCTTTATTTTCAGAATGGCCGTGAGTGGTCCATCAGGCCCAGTGGAAGCCGTCACATCAAGAAGCAAACGTTTGTGGTTCACGCCGGCACCGACACCACGGGAGACATCTTCTTCATGGAGGTAGAGGAAGTTTACCAACTATGAATGGAGCTTTATTTGTGACATAAGAGACCTCTGCAAATTATCTTTCACTTACGTCAAGAGTGGATAAAGCCATAATTAGTTTTTAGTAAAAAATTAAATAAACGTTCACACTTATTTTAGGATTTTCACGTTAAATGTTTTTCTGCTGTCCCTCATAAGTATGCTTTTAATTTGAAAAATAAATAAGAACCAACCACCAAGATAATAATTTTTATAGTTTTTTGTAAGTTAATTAAATAATAAATGAGGTGGAATAAATTACAGCATTAAAACACAATTTCAGGTAGAATGACCTTGTTGTACTGATGAATCAGTTCTGTGGATGTGAACTCATTTAACTCTTCACTGGTGACTGGTCTCAGGTCTGTGACGACTGCATCGTGCTGCGCAGCAACATCGGCACCGTGTACGAACGCTGGTGGTACGAGAAACTCATCAACATGACGTACTGCCCCAAGACCAAGGTTCTGTGTCTGTGGAGACGCAACGGCCAAGAGACGCAGCTCAACAAGTTCTACACCAAGAAGGTCAGAGAACCTACCACCTGTACTTTTAATCCACTGGAGGAGGACGTTGCTGATTCATTCTAATAACTTCTTGCTTTTTTGCTTTCCAGTGTCGTGAACTCTACTACTGTGTTAAAGACAGTATGGAACGAGCTGCAGCCAGACAGCAGAGCATTAAACCAGGTGAGGAGAGAGTGGACTCGCTGAATTGTTTTTTTTGCTTATTCTTTCTTTCCTCTGTCTTTATTTCTCTTAGACTCTTTCAAACACTGTCCTTACAAGCTGCTCTTCCAACAAAAAGAAGTTTCATATCGACCTGAACAAATCTTAACAGACAGTTTGGGGGAAGCTTCAAGCTCCATGACAGCTCTGTGCTCTCTGTAGTCCTGTGAATTCCTTTAAACCTTCTGTTTCATTTTTATATCAAAATAAAAGCACTCATCCCTGCTTGGTGGTAGAACTTTACCTATAGGGGTGGGGCGAGTAGTCCTGAAGATGCCTGATTGGATGATTAGTCCAGTGTTTTATTTCACCAGGTCAATCTCTGCAGTAGATACTTTAAGTTTTGTACTTTCTACATTTTGAATTAGTTCTTCTCATCAGCATCTTAACTTAAATCCCCTCGATGTTCAAAATCCACAAATAGAATAATCTCAAAGATTTCTGCATCCCGGCAGCATGTGGTTTTATTGCAGCTGACCTGGGCTGTGGTTTCCTTCAGGGCCGGAGCTGGGCGGAGAGTTTCCCGTCCAGGACATGAAGACGGGCGAAGGTGGGCTGCTGCAGGTCACCCTGGAGGGAATCAACCTTAAGTTCATGCACAGCCAGGTAAGAGGGCGGAACCAGCGCAGAGAGAAAACTGCTTTTCATCTCAACACCGGGGCATGAAAACAAAGAAATCCCTCCTGATGGTTCAGAGCTCATCTCGTCCTTCTGCTCGTCTCACGTGTTTGTTTCATTTCCCGTCATCTCGTCAGATCTTCCTCTATTGTCATTAAAAACTCAATCTCATTCAAAACAGCAGAGACGACTGAACGCTCAATATCTGATTGGCCTTTACTCCCGTCTGATGTTTTTTTTTCCTTTAGAGGAAGACGTTCCGTTTGTGCTTTTTTTTTGTTGCTTTTATGGATTTGCTTTTTTAAGTTTTCAGATTGTGTTTGTTTTTGTGTGTGTGTGTCTTTGTGTGCATGCGTTTCCCCAAACATGAATTAACACATCCTTCCACACGAGTTTCTTTTTTGACATCTGTGGTGTTCAAACCTCATGTTCATTTACTGTGTGGGAGGAGATGAAGTGTTAATGTGTGTGTGTGTGTGTGTGTTGTGCGTCAGTGGTACGATGGATGATCTCCAGCAACGACTTTTCATTAATAATTGGCTCTTTAAAAGCAACTTCCACGTTTAAGTTGGGACCCTCGTCGTGTGTTGTCTTCACGTCTGTGCAGGTAGCGATAGACGCTACGTTGTTCTCTCAGGTGTGTGAAGCTGTGATTGTGACAATGTGCGGTAGGTGAATAGTCTCGAGGAGCGACCGTGCTGTTAACACACTTCAGAAGTGTCTCGGCATCTTTTAACACAACAACACAACAGAGTCAGATAACAGCAGTGTTCCTCATCGCACGTCCTGCGTCTTTAAACTGGTTTCTCAACAGTAAAAGTCATTTTCAGGGTCAGTTCACTCAGATTAGACAAACATTGGGTTCTTCAGAGCTCGTGGTGTCTGTCCACGACAGTTTGGGTTAAATTTGTCCTGGTCTGAGTCTCACACTTCATAAAAGTGAAGCTGAAATATCCTGTTGTGATCTCTAGGTGGCGCTGCAGCGTCAAAGTCCAGGGTCCCACATCTCGATTTGGTCTCAGCTGTCAATCAAGTTAATCAGTCAATTAACTGATTAAGACCAAATTGATCAGAAACAGGAACAAGCATATTCATCAGTGGGAAAAGAAATGACAGAAACCATCTTAGCACAGAGGACTCTGGGTTTATAATCCATAAAGTGGCGATCCAGATGATTTGGCTCAAAGGGTTGTACTAAGTCTCATAATCAATCAGGGGTGTGTTTTGGACATAACATGCCATTAACCAGTCAGAGAGCTGGGCCCTGACTAAATGCATATTGGGGGATTGTTTATTATAAAGGTTGTTTTGCCCAGTATAAAGAATGAACGCTTCTCTGCAGAGGAAATAGTTTCACTTGGCACAAAAGCAATTCAGCGTCCCTCAGCTCATTCTTTAGACTTTCCGTTGTTCACTCTCTCCTGGTGTTTGTTGTCGTAGCTTGTTTCGGGAGACGGGCTCTAAGAACCCAGTGTCCTCGACCTGTCCCACATCGAACAGCAGGAAGACAAACACAGCAACTAGCTGGTGAGAGTAATGGTGAAGGATAGTTCACACAGGACTTGGTTTGAGAGATAAGAAGCTGAAAGAAGATCGAATATATTAAAACAAGGGCGGATAAAATCAGATTCAGATTTATAATGATGTCCTTTTTATAATTTGGGTGAACTGACCCTTTACTTGAGACACTGGTACGATTCCTGCTTCTACATTTTCACGTTAAAGTTTTGTGCTTCACATTTCAAGGGCTCGAGTTGTTTCTATTCCTAAAGAGGCTCAGGTTTGCGATTCTGCAGCAGGAACGTCTTCATTAGGATCAAAACCCCAAAACTAAATTCTTCACGATATTGAATGAGCAGCGATCGTGGTCGTGTCCGAGGTGACGTCCTCTCCATCAGCTGCCTCAGTGTATCGGTGCTGCTGTGTGAGCGGGTGGTGTTGGTGCCAGCCCTTGTTGCTGGAGGAGGAGGCATGGAGGGCTCTGGGGGACTGAGAAGTTTAAAGTCCAGAGGGTGAATCCAGCCCCCCCCCCCCCCTAGTCAAACCCCTAGTCCTCTTTTGTTATTTTTCCATTTTCTAGCTCTACAGGGCCGATTTCGTCTTGTGACCTTTTTGGTTTTTTATTTTTTATTCTTCTCACATTGGCTCTGGAAACCTCTGAATCCGTACGAGGCTCCAGCGGATAGCGCCCTCTCGGAGTGTCGTCGAGTGTCTGTGCTCTTCTGTCCGATAATAATCCAAACCATTTCTCTCCCATGCTCTCTCCCCCTGCAAGGAGCGGAAGGTACACAACCTCTGCTGTGTTTGCTGATTAGCAGTTACATCTTTATTCGGTTCATTCTTTTGTTTTTCCTCTTTTTCTTTTTTCTTTTGACTGTCGTAGCTGTTTTTTGGCAAAAAAAAAAAATCTAAGTTTGTGTCCTTGTCTACATTTTTGTGTGGAAAATTCCATGTGTGCATCATTTGGGCCCATACTGCATCACTGAAAAAAAAGAAGTGTGTGTGTGTTGATTTTAAAAAACAGTTTAACAATATAAGTGTAATCTTTAAAGTTGTGACACACTTCATTGATGAAACGAGTCATTAGCCCCCCCCCCCCCCAGCTTTGAGCGGACTCGTGCATTTCTCCTCATTTAACCGTCGCCCATGTTTGCGTTGGATCATGGAAACTTCTCATAGTGTGACTTTCTTTTCTTTCATTAGCCGTTAAAAGCTTGCATCCATGTGTAGTCGTTTTTCTTATTTTATTTTTGACCTTTCATACTGAATAAACCCAGTTTAACATTTCTTAAAATATCAAAGTGTTTACTTCTCATCCAGTGTTGTTGAGTTAATAATGTTCTGTCTTGTTTTTGTTTGTTTTTTTGTTTGTTTTTAGGTTTTCATAGAGCTGAGTCACATTAAAAAGTGCAATACAGTGAAGGGAGTCTTTGTCCTGGAGGAATTTGGTAATTACACCATCTATTGATTCTAGGCCTGTACTCGGCACGGCAGTAACTCAGCTTCATGGCAAACGTGTTGACGGATAAGGGTTCGATAGATTGGATACTGGTTCTCCTGGAGGAAACGCTGAGACACACTGGTGTCTGCAGGTGTTAGAGTGATGGATGAAGTCTGTGCAGGACGGGGTTTTCTTTAGTTTAGAGCCAGTGGCTGTTCCTCGGAGGCGTTAAAGAGGGACAGACACACGTCTCTACCACGTGGAGACAAGTGGGAGGACACCACAGCCTGGCTTCTATTTAAATATGTTAGTTTGACTTCACCACAACAGGAATCAGAAAAGTTTCTCCAAGAACAGCACAAAATCATTCCAATGCTTTTAGGTTCTTAAACCACAAAATGTTTCTTTTAAATAAATCACAAAAACTTTTAAAATATGAGACTTTGAATAGAAATGAAAATATAGAAGATCAGCAGCCTTAAGAGAATTGGATAATAAGCTTTCTTGAGCGAGATATTGCACCTGAAATAAATTAGTAAATCAATAAATGCAATCAAGTTTAAAAGTGTGTCTTTATAATTGTTTTCAATGAGGTTTAATGGAAATCACCATTTAACCATGAGCAAAGAAAATATAAAGGTTTTAGTTCTTAAACTAAGAAAATCACTAGTTTCACCTACATTGAAAAAACATATCCAGGATTTCTTCATTGTAAAAGCCCTGAGAAATAGATATAATCAAATATAACAATAATAAGAAGCAAACAGTGGTTTCAACGTGTATTTTAAAAGACCTGAGTAGAAGAGGGTAACAGATATCTGATCAGTAGATCCTCAGGTACAAGGAGGAGCAGGTTGAGGAGTGAGAGCCAGGCTGGGTTACTGTCGTGTCTCTGTGCTGCTTTTGTAATGTTGCCCTCATCTTTGCCACTATGAAAACCTTCATTCTCCAGCAGGTAAAGTGTCGTCACCTTTCTCCTTTCTTATTCAAACCAGTTCTGTGCTGAATATTTCCTCATCCGTCCTTTAGTTCCCATCCTTTCTCTCACTTTCCCTCCGCCTCTCTTTTTGTTTCTCGTTTTCTTTTGACGGAGCTAAACCCCAGATTCCCTCCTCCCTCACGTTGGTCCTCACTCTCTCTCTATCTCTCTCTCTCTCTCTGACGTCTCTGCCTCAAGTGGAGATCTATGATGGGACTGGAGTTTTTATATTTATATATAAAGATATATAATTATATATATATCGATATATAAATAAGGGGGGAGGGGGGAGGATGTTTTCCCGGCCCCCTTCATCGCTCCAGATCTCTGCCTCCTCATCTCTGCTCTGGATTCACAGTTACTAATGAAAAGTCCTGTGGACGGGGACTTGGTCCCGGGTCAAAGGTCAAAGGGTCTTTGGCCTCGAAGCTGCTTCTCTGTTCGTGTCGTTTGACTTTCAGTTCACTTCCTGTTTCCCTTTTTTTATTTGTCTGTTTGTTATTTTAGAGCCCGACCGACTCTGGAGTTTATTTTGGGGAGAAAAATATACATATATATATTAGCTTAGCATAAATTAGCATAAAGCTCAATTAGGTACAATAATATTTTCTCTCTATTTACCCCCGATATATATATTTATATACTATAATCTAGAAAAAGAAAAAGTTAAAGCGTTTTTCTATCAGAATATCTTTGATTTACCAGATTCCACAGATCGGGCTCTGGTTTCTTTTGGTTTGTTTTGGTTTCTTTTGGTTTCTTTTTCCTGTTTGACACTTCACACTCTTCAGTCTCTTGTTACAACACATCTGTGTTTTCCCTTCGTCCATCTCGTGGGTCCTGAACGTCTCACCTCCTCCAGTGTCTCGTTTGGCAGATTGTTGATCTATTTTTACCACGACCAGGATTTTACTGCTTCTTTTAAAAGTAGAGCAGCCATTTGTCAAACATCCGACGTGTGGAGCTCCTCTTCCGTTCTTTAACCACCTTGTTGATCCATCTCTGTGAAAAACCCCAGACGTCTCAGACATGAACTCACTGAGGTTCCTGCTGCCTTTGAACTCTGTGTTTTGTCTCTTGCATCGGCGTAGTTCCTGAAACTAAAGAAGTGGTGATCCACAAGTACAAGACGCCCATGGTGAGTCCTCTAGTGTTTGATTGCAGGAAACTTCCCAGTGAGATAATCTGGGAATAAACTGTTGATTCTCTACTTGTAAATAAAGTGTTTACATGAATTCCACTTGGGAATCGGAACGTTTTCTGAGTTGGAATTCAAGCAAATGTGGAATTCAGATTTAGGACGGATATTAAAAGATGCCCTGTGGAGATTTCTCGTGTCTTTGATGTTGAACACACAGACAGAAATAACTGGAGAGACTCAAACTTTATTTTTAATTGAGCTGTCTTTACATCCTGGTTTGCCTGATGGTTGTTTTTGCTCCACCTCAGTTCGGACTTGAAATCAACATCTGACCTGATGTGATCTGATCACAGGTTCAGGTCTGAACTCACCTCTGAATGTTTCCTGACCGGTCAGAGCCTCCACAGGACATCTTTTTATATCTTGAGTTCAGAGACTTTGCACCTTGTGATGTTTTACAGACCTCAGCTCACCTCCTGGTTTCTCTTCTGCAGGCACATCAGATCTGTTACTCCGTCCTCTGCCTTTTCTCCTACGTGGCGGCCGTGAAGGGGAAGGAGGCGGAAGGGAAACCCAAGATCATTTCGCCGAGACCCCTTCACAGCTAGTCCACACCTCCCTCCTCCCCCCCCCCGTATCGTCCTCTGTGTGCCTCGCTACTTGAAACGGCATCTCGGCTCTTAAAACCACAGACTTCTGACAATCCATAGTTTTACTCTAAGCACATGACTCCTGCCCCCCCCCTCCCCTTCCCCCCGCCCCCTCTCCCGTGTACATACAAGACCCTCGTTCCCCTTTTAGATCTTCTTGTGATGGCGTGTTTGCTCCGTGATGTCATGTAAATACTTCCAGCTCCTGGTCGCTGTCGTTCTGATGACTCAGCTAAATGTTTGCCTGCTCCTTAAACTCCAGAGACTCTCCTCTGTGAGACGTCTCCTGTCGCTACCTGCTGCCAAGACTCTACAGTTTGTGGAGGAGGAGGAGTACCACCCCCCCCCACTTCCACCCTGAGGCACACAGTGCATGCAGGTCCCATGCACAGCCTTGACTTCTACTGCCCCCCCCTCTCGTCTCGTCTCCGTACGACCGTGTGACTTGTTCTGTGATTCTGTGGTTACTGTAAAGTTCCAGTCTGTTCCAAGTTTAAACTGGTGAAGTGTGGGGGGTCGGGGGGGGATGTCCTGCGCCCAAAAACGCTTCTGTAAACCGGAGCTCCGCATGTACACGCTTCTCTCAAGGTGTTTGAACCCCTCCGGTCATGTGACGTGTTCTCAGACACGTGTTCTCCCACTCGGCCGACCGGGCGGAGTTAACTGTTCTAGTTCTGCTGTAAAACTTCTCGTCCGTGGTCTGTGATCAGCTGCATGTTCCCCTGTGACAAATAAATATTATATATATATATTTCTATATATAGTATTTATTTAATATATACATTTATTGACTGTACATTTTCCCTGAAAAAAAAAAGTAATGTTACCAGGTGTTCATTTGCTAGATGTGCAATACTTGATGAGTAGTTAGCCATGGCCAGAGCTAGTGGAGTTCACTGGCTTTTCACTTGGGTGGAGAATGTAAGATGTGAGATTTCTTTTGTTCCTTTTTGTTTTTTACATTTCGATTGATGTGAATGTGAAGATTCAATGTGACATGAGTGTTTAGTGTTTGTCTTTTTAAAAGTGAATCTGCTTCGGATCACAAACAGGAAAAAACTGCACAAACCACAGGGCGCTTTGCACTCAGGCCACGCCCCCAAACAGTGATGTCACAGCAGGTGGTTTTTTTAAATGAGCGGCGAAGTTAAAACTTTATTATCTTTAGAGACTAATAGATAGTAGATGTTATCCAAATGAAAATCAGAGTTTAAAAGAAGTAAACTGGACCTAGTTTCACTTGTTAATGAAGAAAATAATATCCAGGTATTTATTTCAAGCAACTTTCTCCACATCCATCCAAGAATGAACAAGAATCTGTCATCACATTCACAAAGTAATGATTATTTTCCATTAGCAAATCATATAAAGTCAGAAAAGTTCACTTTTTCAAACGTGTTTTGTCCAAACTAATGATGTAAAACTCAAACAGCTCAGAGGACGAACACCTCGTCTCACCATGTTAAAGAGAAACTGGTCAACAAGCTCCTGGATCTGCTCGTTAATCCAGATGTGACCTAACAACGTACCGGGGTTCTTCCTGGTGGTCAAGTCCCAACGCTCCACAAAATTCCATAGAAATGGGTTCAGTAGTTTGAAAACATGAAAACCTGACCCAAAGGTAAAGATGATCAATATAATGGTAAACAAACTGTAACCAGAGTGAACAACAAAGAGAAACCAGCTGCTGTGACATCACTGACTCAAAAAGTTAGAAACAAACTTGGCCGACGCCGAAAGTTTGTTCTCCTGCTCCCTGCGGAAAACACACACATCTCTAAATGTCTCTGTTTTGTGTTAAATCTGGTCCCATCGCAACGAGAGTGAGTGTGTGTATGTGTTTGTGTATTTGTGTGTGTGTGCACATGTGCGTTCCTGTGGTGAACAGTTTTCTCCTGATCAGCAATATACATGTATCGGTACAGCCATGTCACTGGAAAGAGGTTTTATTTTGATTCTGACATGCTGGTATTTTTTAGTAACTTAACTGTGTAAAAGGAAACTGGATCAGTGGGATGTTGATGACATGTTGTTCCTCTCATGAAGTGACACCGCGTGTCGGTGTGAACGAGACCAAACCGGATCTGAAGCTGGTGTGAAACTGGTTCGGGAACAGGACACGGCTCTTTCTGCTTAAGTTGAAGAGTTTTCTTTTGTTTTAAAACTGGATTATTCCGGCTCATCTCTTGTCATTGTACTTGGCCAGCTGCTGTAACGAGAAGTCCCAACTACTGAGATGCAAGGTGGAAGTATTCCAGCATCTGAAAAAGTATTTATAGAATATATACAGCTTTGGCAATATGAATAAAAGTTGTCCCAAATGAAGCTCAGTGGATTCATCGTGGTTTTTTAGTAGAACTCAGTCGAACCTCAGTTTTCTTTCGGTTAATCAAATCTCACCCATAAATATCAGTCATTTAAATAATCCAGATGTCCAGATGCACTTTTTTCATAAGGATCCATAAAGTTCCTCCAGGCCTTCCAGAACATGAGGTCACTGTGACCTTGACCTTTGACCTCCAGGCACCAAAATCAAATCAGTTCAACCTTGAGACCAAAAGATTGTTTTTGTTAAACGACAGAACTCCCTCGAGTTATTCTGGAGATGTTCACAACGCAACAAAGAAAAGTGAGGTCACAGTGACCTTTGACCCGAGAAATCTCTTCATCTTTGATTTAAAGTGAATGTTTGAATCTTGTGAACACAACATCGCATCAAGGGAATTCTTCAGACGGACGTGGAGGTGGAAACACGTTCCTTCATCCTGGTGACGGACGGATGAGAACATGAACTCTGTGACGAGGTTAAGAATCAGACGTGGAGAAGTTCCTTTCAGCTCGATGACATTTATTCAAGCGAGTGATGCCACAGTTTCACAAACGTTTGTACAACAACTTAGATCCTTTATGCAACATAGACAAGAGAAGAAGAAACAAAAACATAAAAACCAAACACACAAGGAGCCGCAGACGATGAGCTGTCAATCAAACACAACATTCTCAATGTCAGTGACAAATTAAAAGACTTTTTTAAGTAAACTGAATTTCAATCCCTTATCAGTTAGAAAATGAATTGATAATAAACTGGCCATGTTTTTTAAAATAAAGACCCTAAAACAGTGAATGGGTTTCAGTTCTATCGGTTTATATATTTTACAAGAATCGATCTCGTATAATTTCATATAATTTCGCTCTGAAACGTTTGCTCGACTAAGATTTCTTTCCATGAAAAGTAAAAATAAATCAAATTTATTCTAATAAAAACAGAAAATGCGTTTTGTTTTTGTAGAAATAGTTTTTATATTTAACAGAAAATCATATTCAGGCACAAGAGTTTTAAACCAGCATCATCCTGAGAATCTGAAATCTCAGATTAAAGCAGAAACAGGAAACTTGTATTAATTATAATGAACTATGATTTGACTCCTGGTCGGATGCCACCAGGTTATTATGAGAAGTTCTTAACTTCAAACTAATTTACAAGGGTTGAACAGCGACAGTTTGGAACCATTAGCTTCACGCTCCACGACTTCCTGTCTCGTGATCCGGACTCTTTGAGAGTTCACACCACACGACCACAACCTCAACTTTCACCAGGAGTAACCTCGACTGGGAGGACTGGTCTCCTGCGCTCTGATTTGCTGGAGCTGTTGTCGGATCGTCTACAGACATCCTGAAACCTGGAGTTTGGCGATTGATTTTTCAGCGAGTGAAAGAAATCCGACTAAAACAGGATTTAAGCCAACATCAAGATTCAGACTGACGAAGAATTCAGAGCTTTAAGTGATTTGAATGTAAAAAGGATTAAAAAACAGAGGAAACAAGATTCTCAAACACGCAAGAGAAAAAAGCAAAGCTTAATTCAGCCAGAGATCATTTCTGAAGAGAGAGTAAGTTTCAACACCTGATCCTTTCTATGTAGCGTTATCGATATTTAATATCAGAGAAAATGGCCGACTGTAACTTAATTCAGGTGCAAAGTAAATTGAGTTATTTCAAACATTATTAACAAGCACCAGGAATATGTATCCACGAACAATTTACTCAATCATCATTATAATGATAATATGAAGGAGCCGGATCAATGTAGAAAACTATACACAAACAATATTATCTTATAAAATGTTTTGTCAATCGTCTGGGGCCGGTTTTTCAAAAGTAATCTGATCGGATTACGGCTATCGGATTGGATCAAATCTTGAAAATGGGTATTTCAAAATAAAAAAAGAATCCAGAAATTGGATTGGATCACGTAATCCAATCTTGTTGTTGATCCGGATCAAATCTTGAGTTTGGGTTTTTCAAAAGTTTTTGGTAGGATTGGGATCATTTTGATCCCAAAAATCAGGATTGAACTGATCCCAGCAGGAGGGTGGATTCATGGTGGATATCAGTAATAAAACTAGGTAACTAAAATTGGTTAGTTAAATAATACAACATTTATATCATGCATTTTACAGTATTTATATTTATTCATCAATTTCACTTGAATGTGTTAGGTGCCATTATAGGTCATTGGTAAGATCTTTTAGTTCTGCCAAGGGTGGTGAAGTGACTAGTAAAATGAAGAAGGAAATTTGGGCTGAAATCACACAACATGTGAATGCCATGGGGTTTGGCCAGAAGAGGACAACAGAGCAACTAAGATTTCGATGGAAGAATCTTAAGGCCGGGCAACAAAAGACCAGGCTGAAGCCAAGAACAGCCAAACAGGCAACAACCCATATAAGAGGGGTGAATACACAGACATAGTCCGTGATATTATTGGAGGTGAAAATCGGAAGCTCTGCATGGGATCCAAGATGTTGCAGAGGATGGTGAGCCTGTGATGACAGCAGAAATCGAGCCTTCTTCAGAAAAATGTATTCTTAATCTCAGCCCTGTAATCGAGGGAGAAGGTCAATCACAGGTGGAGCCAGAAGGCCTAGTTCCCACAGGACCCCCAGAGAGAGGCTCAAAGCACCCAAAGAAAGATGACGCCTATAAGGTACTTCTGCAAAAAAGAGACTGAAAGGGCAGAAGTACAGATCCATCTAGCAGAGAACAGCTTATTCTTGCCCGACTGCAGCAAACCAAGGCCAGACTTGAGATCCGCCTCCTAAAGGCCAAGCTTGGACAAGCTGGTCTCTCCACAGCAGACGAAGCAGATGATGATGATGAAGAAGGAGGAGAACTCATAAGAAGAACTACTCAAAACAAGAACTAAGAAGTAATTTATTTTGTTAAGTATTGGACATTTAAGCCTTTTTTTATCCAGTCCAATTCAATTAATCTTTGTTTGAAACCTGTTCGAAACATCCATAATGTATTTGTGAGTAAAGTATGTATTTATTTATTTATTTGTTATAGGTCTCAGATGAGTGGACTGCCTGTTTCCAAGAAATGGACAATGGAGGGGGATGTTTATATTGTTTGTTTGCTGATCCGTTCAGTCCTATTTTCTGTTCAAATAAAGCATATTGGAGTGACTCCACACTATTCTACCTGTTGTTCTTTACATAGCTACATTGTGATAGTCCCATTTAGACCACAGGTAATCCAGATTTGGTAATCCTGAAAAATTTGAATCCGGATCAGAGTAATCCAATCCCACATTGCTTTGAAAAACCAGCATAAAAATAAAATGGATTACGTGATCCTGGATAGCAGAAAAAGAGATTTCCAAATCTGGATCAGTTTGATCCAGATTAAAACTTTTGAAAAACCGGCCCCTGGTGATGAGGGGGCTACAGCACCCCCTGCTGGACAGGACAAAGCAGTGAAATGATCATTAGAAAAACGTTTGTCTTTGCATTGTAGTGTTGCCGTTTGTTTGCTTTATAGATTCCTGGCGTACGACTTTCAGCTCTCCACTGTTAACAACATGAGCCTTTGCATGTTGCCCCGTCACCTCAGCACTTCAAGACCAATATGTAGTTTAGCTCCTTTTCTGTAGCTAAGGTTCTTTTTAAAAACTGCAATGTCACCGTTTAGTTTGCCGAGCTCATGTGTGCTTGTGGACGATGTTGCGCAGCAGCCGGAGGCGGGACATGACCTCGTCCCAGTCCAGGTAGGCGCCCTCCAGGTGTCTGGAGCTGTCGGGCCGGCTGACGTAGCTCCTCCGTCCGTGGAGCAGACGCCAGTTATCAAACGTCACCACTTCACCTGAAATACAACAAAAAAAGAAAAGTTCAGATGTTTCATTTGATTCTCAGATTGTTTTGATATAGGATAAGACATTTTATTTTGGCGTTTTCATTCCACTTCATTCAGATAATTCAGTTTGTGTCAGCTCCATGTTTCCAACTGACTTGAAGCAAAGGATCTCAAGCACTTGATGGTTTCATGCTGATATTCTTTTATGTTTTATCATATAATATAATCTATATAATTATTAAACTACTCTTGTGTTTAGAGATCAGACTGACAAACTGGTTGAAGCTGCAAACATCAGCCTCACAAGGAAATAAGTGAAAATATGAGTTGGATTTCAAATGTTGAAAAAGTTTCCAATCGACTGCTTTTCAGTAAATATTAGGAGTTAATTTGTCGTCTTTAACATTTGTTTTTAATTTTCTCTTCAGGTGCAAAAGGAAATTAACACTTAAAATAGAGACAGAAGTAGAACTTGATTTAAATCTTTGTTTGTTTCTTGTGTTTCACTTTGACGTTACAGAGTCGACACAGATTTCAGGTTTTTATCTGCAGCTGTTTCTTCTCTGGTTTTTGATTCAATAGACAAACGTCTCCACTTCGGCCGAGTTTCAATCTTTCTGTGACAGTTTGGTTTGTTTTTCAAATTTTCCGTGATTACACAACGACAGACGGACCCACACCTCCTGTTGTTGTGTTGCATTTTGGAGCCTGTTGGTCTCGTTATGAGCGACACAGGAATAATGTGACTGTTCTCACTTGTTCAGCTGTTTCCACTGTTCTTGTTTCCAAACATCCTACAAATGATTTAAGGATAAGAACTAAGTGGAACACTAAATCCCAGGAAGTGCAAAAAATGCTCTGCTAGCTGGAAACGAAATGTTATAATTGTTAAGGCCATTTGTTGCTTGTTCTGTTCCTGTTCAATCTCTTTTCTCTGATGAACTCACACTCAAACTCCTTCTAACCTTCTCAAACTTGTTATATCGGTTTGAAAGGTGTGGTCCACTGACCTGGCTCCATGGTGTAGCAGACCACGTTCTCCGGGCGGTTCATGAGGTCGGTGAAGGCCTTCAGGCCTCGGTAGAAGGGCTGGACCTGGTGGACGGGCAGGTCCAGCACCGAGTCCCTGGTGGCGTTGTTAAAGTTGATCCTCTCGACTCGGCCTTTACGATCGACGCTGATCAGGAAGAACGAGGGAGACCAATCAAACACGAGAGTTTTACACTCGACTGATCAATTCATTCAATGTTTAACTAAAACAACTTACTGACTGCTGATCAGAGCAAACACGTCAAAGTCAGTAGAAACCAGTGATTAGTTTTAATAATGGATTCATCTGATATCATCTGGAAGAGGTCGATTTTAAGTTTCAGAAGAAAAACTACTAACTATTAACTACTGAGAATTTTGTTAAGTTTGTTAAGAAAAGTGCCATAAAAATACAGTTTAATATAATAAAAGACAATGAAAATATAGAAAATATTCATATTATAGAAGTTACACACATTAATATTATATTGTAATGATATATAAAGATGGAAGACGTAGGTGAAGCGGATCGCCACCTGGTGGCTAGCTGCAGAATACATCATACTACATAAACTTGGTCACAGGAAAATGTAACATTTGACAATTTTCTGACATTATTTATTAATCATAATTATTTGATGCACTTGTGTGATTATTAAACATCTCAATGAGTAATCACAAATCAGCTGAAACACACAGCTGCTCTGAGTGTAGAGGCCATGTGGAGAACATCTCCCAGCCAGCAGATGGCAGTGTTGCATTTCAAATCACACATCCGCCCTCGCCGGTGAGTTACACATCTTTCCTTGTGATTCATGTGTTGTGTAGGATCTGAATTGTTGCCTCAAACACACATGCTACATGTGTGCGCACATGTATGAGAGTAAAACCACAACATGTGGTCTCCACTCACTCGATGATGTGTTTCTTGGACTGCAGCAGGAAGTCGCAGTAGTCCCTCCCCATGTCGGTGAAGTCCACCTGGGTGGAGGTGAGGGTCCTGAAGGCCTCCGGGTCTTCTCTCTGCAGCAGCTCCACCATGTGGAAGCCGTCCACCACCTCGCTCTCCCCCCCCCTCCACGGCCTGGCTGATGCAGTGCACAAACTGCACCTACCACATCCAACACACACACACACACACACACACACAAATTATCATTTTGCAACTCTTGAGGCCATAAAAGCCAAAATGCCAGCAGTCAAAACAAGAACATGAATTCATGAGTGATGCCATATCAGTGAAGTTTGACTCACTCCTGGTGAGAAGTGTAGAGCAGGGTAGTCCGTGTGGAGGCTGAGCCGATTGGACGTGTAGGCCAAGTTGTTTGCCATGTTTTTGTCCTGGACCTGCCACGTGTGCCTGAGGACAAAGAGAATATTCATCAATAAACTCCACGTTCATTATTTAACTTTGGCTTTAGAAGATCAGCAGCGACAATTAGGCTGTGAGGAGAAAAAAAGAAGATGAGATGAACTCTGCAGGGCTCCCTAAAGGGGGGGGGGGGCTTCACAGGAATGCTCCTCTGCAGTAGATACTTCATTGAGATGCAGCAGGAGTCGAGCGCTAATGAGGTAGAGTTATCTTCCCTGTTCTGTGTGCATGCCTCGTTCGGATGCCCGGCTCGTAAAGCAGTGGAGTTCCTGTGATGGACTTCAGCTCCAGTCTGCAGCCGCCTCACTTCCAGCAGCATGAGCTCATCTGCTGGCAGAGGAGCAGCTTCACGCTCCAGACCCCTGGTTCTGACTGAGTGCACCAGGTAATTCCTCTGGCTTAGAGGAAAAAAAAAACAGAAAAAACGCTGGAATGCTTTTAGGTTGTTTTCTCCGTCTCTGTCCTCCAGTAATCAGCTCTGCAATAAGTCAGAGGGATGAACTGTGGAGGATGAAGGGAGCAGCAGACGCTCACTGAATCGATGCTGCAGAGAATCTTCCTCAACATTTAACGTCTTAAATCAAGGATCTTATCAAAAAACAACCTTCCTGCCTCGTTCAATTCCCGGGATAAAGGATGTAAATTAAAGTCTTTTGTGTTTGATTTTCTCCAACAACGTTTCCCGGGCGCCGCTCCAGCTAAAATATGAACGATGGAACATTCAAGATTTAGAGGCGAGTCAGATTATTAACCAGTGGCTTGGCTGAAGTCGACTGGAGAAGAGAAGCGGATGATGCCCGTCACGCAGACTTACCCATAGAACGTGAGCCTGAGATAACCGATCCTCTCGGCGAGTCTGGCCACTTGGCCCCGCTCCCTCGGCGCCCCCTTCAGGCGGACGATGCCATCGCGCCGCAGGGCCAGCAGCCAGGCCAGCGCCGCCTGGTCGTCCTGGAGGACTTCCTCGTAGTCGCCGGTGGGAATGTTCAGCTTGGAATCAAAATAATAACGATCTGAAATGAGAAGAAGGACGAGGAGGAAATAATTAATAGTTTAGAGTTTGAGAGTTTTACGTGTTTTTGGTTGTTGTGCGTTTGCCAAGGAAATAAAACTGCGTCTGCAAGGAGCCGACTTGAAGCTTCTCCTCCCACCAGTGCATCTGTGTTCTGACATGAAGCTGAACTGTTTCCTCACTTCATCAGAGGGTCATTGTTTCTTCACCTCAGTCTCAGCTTCTCCTGTTAGAATCTATTTATTTCACTGAGCATCGATCCAAAGCCTCATAACCACCACGAGCTCTCAGGCAGGGTTTTTGTTTCTGAATCATAAACGATAACTACTAATTTACATTTGAATAAATAAAGATAATAAAATGCTAGAGTTAACATGGTCAACATCATCACTCTGAAAGTTCAAGTGACCAATATGGACCTTATATTTACCTTAACACCCATTGTTAACCCTAAAGGATGAGTGATAAAGAAAAGTCCAACAATGTGTGGAAAGTGCACTATGGGAGAAATATAAAGATATACTTATATATATATATATATATATATATACACACATTACAGGTCCCTCAAAGCCAAAGAATCTCGCCACCTGGTGGATGGTTAGAGAATTGGTCTTGAACCCTGTTTCCTCCATGTAAGTGGATGGGACATGGCTCAAACTAAAAAGTCAAAACACTTCTCAAAGATGTTTTCTTGGATTTAAGGTAGTTTTTGTCACACTACCTTAAATCAAGTGTGCATGTTTCCACTAACTGTTGGTTTCATTGTGTTTAGATCATTAAAATATTTCACAGATATATTTCAAAACAAGTCAAATTCCGCTAAAACAAATCGACTCAAGTATGAATGAAAACTTTCTATTGAAAAAGACATCATCAAATTGTAGATTTTTCACTAAATTTAAATTGCATTCAGATCCGTCAACAGTTTGACAGACTTCTGTTTGTTTTGCAAAATGGAAGCAATCAACACTTTACTAATAGGTTATATTATTGGCCTCATGCTCATTGGAGCTGATTTGGTCTATAAACAGTGAAACTGGACGCTGCACGCCAGAGTCCTCACACTTCAAGACGAATAGCTGGCTGAGAAAAATCAGCATGTCTCCATCAGACGGACAGAAGTGGAAAAAATCCTCCCACCGCTCTCCACCCAGCTGGCTCGCCTTCCCTTTTCCACTGAGTCTCTCTCCAGTGACTTCCACAGAAAACAGCTGCTAAGTACATTTGGAGGAGGGAGGGGGGGGGGGTGGTGCTGAGGGGGGGGTAACTGAGGGGATTGTGTACCTGTCTGATGTTTAAGGCCCCTCTTTGTGTCTCATTTCCATCCCCTCCGACTCACAACAACACAACAACTCTCCAAACGGCTGCATCGCAAACGGATTACAAGGCTGAGGCCAGGACACACACACACACACACACACACACACACACACACACACACAGACACACACACACACACACACACACACACACACACACAGACACACACACCTAGGACGAGCTCGCTGGAAAACGTCATGCATAATTTATCGTCCTCCGAAGCGTCTGCAGCTTTTAAAGCAAAGTGAGTGTTGGCGCTGAAGGCCACGAAGATTTACAGACGCAACAAGCAGAGTTTAATCCGTAATGAGAAGTTTCAGCGGCGACAATCTTTAAATTAAACATTTTGCTGGGGAGGTGGGGGGGGCAGGGGGGGCCCCGAGCGCTCCAGATGCAACACTCAGACTCACAGCGATCCTCAGGAGTCACTGACCTTCCCTCCAGGCTGTTGTCACAAACAATGAGTTTCTGGCCAAACAGTTCAAAGGGTCAGGAGCCCCCCCACCCCCCCCCGGCACCACCACCACCACCCCTGCTTGTTAAAATCTGTCAAGCGGTCAGACGGAAACTAAGGCTGAGAATGAGGAACTAGGGCGAAGGTCAAAGCAGAATGTTACAAATGACTCTTGTGAAACTGGACCTGGACGTGAGGTGCACAGCTGGCTGCCCGGTGTGTTTTCAGCTCCACAGCTTCACGGAGTCGGCCGGGACCAAGAGGCCGAGGTGTCGGGCGCAGCGTGACCATGCCTCGGCCGAGCCCCCCCCACCCCACCCCCCCGGCTGTAGCTCGGCTCCGTTCTCATTTTGAAAACCCCTCTCACGTTTTGTTTTTTTGCTTCTGCAGAGCGAGTTCACACAGAGGTCGAATAAAAAGAGGAGAACTGAGCGTGAACGTCTGCCTCCTTATCGTGTGACCGTCTCCTCTCCTTGTTTTATCTGAGCTGGAGACGCTGATAACGAGTCTTAGATGTGACGGATTATGAAGAAGCAATTTTTTTTTAGGCTCTTGTCAAACTGCAGATTAAAAAAAACAAATAGGAGCCTTGTCGGATACAGATCTGCTCAGATTTAGAACAGATGATAAAAGGAGCTCCAGTGGAAAAATAACATTTATTCAAGTGCAGTACCGAGGCGTGTTAGAGGCTTGTTTACTGTAAATCTACTCTGTTTGACTTCAGAGGGAAATATTTAACTGTGTACAAATACATGACGGAGGCGTTTTATTTTGCTAGATAAACAGTTTCAACTCGTATCAGCTCCCGATTCTTACTTTTCTAAAAGAAGAAATCTGCTTCCTGTTTCCCCGACACTCGCTAGGTGTAGGTGAATGGTCATGTGACAGCCGTCTTCAGATTTATCAGTATGGAGCCGATACAGAGATAAAACACTTGAGTAGTAGACGGACATCATTCTGGTTTTAAAGCCAAAACATATGAGTATGACGCAGCCGACAAACTTCTCATCAGCACCACTCACTAGGTGAATCAGTTAAATATGAAAATAAGATGAGAACAGCTTCGGACTTCATTACTAGTTTGGTAGAGAGCCTCCAGACAAAGAGAATCTGACTAATCACAGACTAAGCCCGAGACGTGGACGGTGATTAATGCTCGAGGACCGTCTGTGCCTGTGTGGAACCATTAAAGTCAGACACAAAAGGAAATGAACCGGAAAAATTGCAGAAAGAATGACTGGAAGAGAAATTTGGAAGCAAAGCGAATCATTTTTCAAAAAAGGGCCAGCCTTGTGGGTCCATTGAACAATACTCAATCCTCATATTCACCAGAAGTAGCATGTGTTCCTAAGTATTTTGGGGGCGAGAGAGAGACACACACAGAGTGAGGGAGCGTCACACTGCCACAGCCAAGAGTTCCTGTTGTGTGTTGATTTGTGTAAAACCATTGTGGTTTTCACATGATGCTGGCATGTGCATGACGGGACACCTCTGACAGCCTGACGAGATAGTAGATGTGCATAATCCCCCCCCCTCGGCCTGTTACAGTGGCTTTTCCAGATGAGGGAACCCGAAGCCCCGGCTCCTGTGGCTGCCGGGCGGCTCATGGCAGTTTGGCCCCCGGCCCCCGCTCACTGTGCTCGGCTGGAGCTCGGTGGGCTGTGTCGCCCGCTCTCCTCTGCAGCTGTGAGACCCTTCAGCCCTCTGCTCGACTCGCCCGCTGTTATCCACAGAGCTGTTGTTTTGACTCGGTTAAGTTTGATCACAGGGCTCCGATCATCTCACTTCAATGGGGCCGTCTGTGGAGCTCACACACACACACACACACACACACAGGAAACTGGGCCTTGTGAAACCCTGACTGAAGCTGTTGTTTATAGAAGGAGCTCAGTTTAGAGATTCTGCTGAAATAAAATGAGATCACCTTTTTGTGTTTTTTTCTGCACGGAGGTAATCCCCAAATATCACTCGCTGGTATTTTTCGGCAGCAATAAAATGTGGTGGAATGAAGCCAAAACACTTCCTGGAGAACTTATCTGAAGTGTTTCTATTTTATAACACTTTAAAGTTCTTCTCGCTAAAGTGAAGAGAGAAATGTTGTAGTGTTTACTCCTGTACATTTATTTGACAGCTACAGTGACAAGTTACTTTATAAAATAAATGTCCCATATTGTAGAAAGTGAGGCTGCCATTGTGTACACTGCAGGTCTGAGTGCTCTTTAAACTTAGAAGAAATAATAACGGGAACATTTATCAAGATGATTATTGGGACATCGACTGATGTCACTACAAACATTTAGCTTTTAATATTCATGTACTTTTAAAAAAGATGATTTCTATATTACTTTACTTTAAAGGTTTTAGTACTTCCTCCACTACTAAATAAACATGATTTAACTGACTTGTTTTTCACAGTTAGTAATAAATCATTATTAATGTTTCCCGTGTGTTAACTTATGTTCAATGTTTCATCAACTGGTGAGCGACTGCAATTATAAACTCAGCTGTAATTGAATAACTTCATTAAGGCTTGAAATTGCGTTGTGCTTTGAAAAAGAAACTCGTTCTCACCAGACCCGTGAGTCCAGACATTTGACTAATAAAAAAAGAAGCTGTGCTCCATCATCACCCATTAGTGTGTGTGTGTGTCTGTGTGTGTGTGTGTGTTTTGTTCGTGTGTGTCAACGGAGCGGCAGGAAACCCGCTCCACCCTCGACCGATTCGACAAACGCACCTTTATTTATGCCACAGTCTTGGGTGACGGGGCGGCCGACCTCTGTGCAGACAGACCGAGCAGTGTTAGCTCACCAGAGAGCCGCAGCCCCTCCACAGACTAATCCAGACCCAACTCCCTCCATCAGCAACTTTAGCTTTTCCAGAATCCTACCGAGCCTTGCAGTAGTTTGTTGAAATGATGTCCTTTTTGCCAACTTGCACTCAAACGCCTCCCAGTGTTGTTTGACGAGCCAAGCGGGAGCTCCGCTTTGCCAAGGCAATGAAACGTCCAATCATTCTAATCGACCGAGTCTTTCCATGCAGGCCGATGTAAAGAGATGACAAAGGAAGAGGGATTGCAGGAATACTGGGAAAACACTGAGGGTGAAAAACGGTAATGCTTTCTGAAAATGGGACAATTTAGAAATTTCTTGGAGCTGATGAGTGAAGGGTTTGGCTGACCAACATAAAACTGACACGTCCGAGGCACTCCAGCCCTCAGCCGTCCATTACCGCTAATTTTGACGAAAGAAAAACGATCAAAGTCGAAGTTTACGACTTCAGATTCCCCACATTCCTCTCAGGTTGGTAACACAGCATCCGCACATGTG
Source organism: Pleuronectes platessa (assembly GCF_947347685.1). Lineage (NCBI taxonomy): Eukaryota > Metazoa > Chordata > Actinopteri > Pleuronectiformes > Pleuronectidae > Pleuronectes > Pleuronectes platessa. The sequence continues at coordinate 28,326,900 of NC_070626.1, forward strand.
TGAGGACGTGTGTGAGAGAGGCTGGTTGAGCGTGGCGTGTGAAGTGATGCTCAGGTTTGGAAGAACATGAGCGTTTTTCCAATCGAAGGACCTCCTCAGCTTTGTTTCCAGGAGTCATCCTGTCAACCGACGAGTGATGACATACGAGACCAAATTCAGACCAGATGGCAAGAAGCTGGGGCGGGGGGGGGGGGACAGCAGCCAGAGAGAGAATTGACGAATCAGCTGCTACTTGGCGGAGTAAAGAATCCATCAGCAGACTTAATGAAGAAACGTCCAAACTCAAGAGTCCGCTTAAGTGACCGGTCCGTCAGGAAGTTTACGATAACTTTCAAATAGACTGACGTGTTCCGTAGGTACTCCAAACAGGAAGTGAGAGACTAACCACGAAACAAATTCTTTAAACTTTATAGTTGTTGCAGGTAAGAGCAGATTACTGTTGTGAATTTGACTGACCATTTATTTGACAGTAGAAGAAGAAGTGTATAAAGTAGAAGAGTACCGAGATGATTATTGACACTACAGCTGCTTTCGGACATGGAACTTGTCAGAGGGGCTGCTTGTGAGAAGACAAAAGTCGGATTCAGTTACTCTGGACATTTTCTGGAACTTCTCCTCTCAGAACCTGGTGAAATGTCCAGAAAGTGTCCCACGTGAGACCACGTCATAATACAACTGGCGTGTTGATAATGTTTCTGACACAGAGCAGACATGAAGCTGGGTGAATATATAAACATCTCAGGACCCGGACAATCTCCTGCTGTGTTCTACATTTGTAAAAGGAAAAACTCAACAATGTCTGAAAACAGTTTAGTTTGAAGTAAAAAAAGCTAAAGTTACTATTTCTGTAACTAATAATCAAGTGTAAAAGTGAGTGAGATTAATATTATGAACATGTGTATTTAGGACACTAGCATTTCCAGCTTCCCTTTTGGTCCACAGCCAGTCTCTGTTGGATTTGCTCCAACGGCAGATGTGCAAACTTCTCGTGGTCTTGAATTTCCATCTCCTAACGGACGTCACCAGGCCGTAAATTAAAGATAACAAAGACTGATGCTTTTTTAAAAAGGTGTGATGTTTCCCCTCCTTCAGTTCAGCAGAGATCTGGACCAACTCTGAAGTCCTCTGGGATGTTTTTGGGTCAACAAGACAGATGCATTCGATTTGTCAAGCAGGCGGAGAAGTTGTCTTATATTAGCATCCACATGTTTTCCCCAAAGCACCATGAGTAAAGTATCACAGTCAATTATTAAGTGCACACTGCCAGGGAATATCTCCACCTTGTATTTAGGGCGTGTATGGCTTTTGTCAAGACTTGTCAGCTTCACAGGGATCTTCCTTCAGCTGAGATCGATTAAGACCAGATAGTTTGGCCGTGACTAGTAACTGGGATTATTTTCTGGAAGGCCAGAGGAAGATATGAAATAGGGACAGCTGTTAGAGTGACAGAAATCTCATTGCCAGTCTTTGGCGTGACTAATTTTATGAATTTTTCCAACAATGCATTTCACAAAATGTGCAATTAACATGTGTATTATTGAAATACCTATATTTCATGGGGTTATCTTTTGAAATGTCTGAATGTGTGGAACATTAATAGTGGTCAGTTAAAGCTCTGCTCCAGATAATCAGCTCCAGACCTCCATGTCTTTCCCAAATCAGGAGCTGGTGTTAACTGGACTGAAATTGTCGATTTCCCTCAATTTTTGAGCTATGATGCTTCACTTCAAATCACAATTGACAACAGCGGATTACGGTTTTCTGAGTAAAGTGTTTCTTCCAAATGTGGAAACAAGGATGCTTCATTCGCTGGACGAGAAATAAAAAACGGGACGAGTCAATTCTGACATATTGAGTCTAGAAATAAAGACTTCTAAAGGATCCAGCCCCTGATTCAGGACACAGCAGATGTGTCCAGTCCTCACAGGATACTTGGTTACGAGTCAGCCTGTCTGTGGTAGGTTTGTGGTATTACTCATTCTGTGAAAGATGGTGACGACGGCCATGTGCTGAAAACAGCCGGCTGAATCAATCGTATATTGTTTTCCGGTGAGTCAAGAAGCGATGAGGAGTCGTAGGAAATACCCAAAGTCCTCAGGGTCTCAAAAACTACAGTCTCTCCATTTCTGTTGGTTTACTCCTTGTCTAATTCATGGCTACATAATTTATTTGCCACCTTAATTAGTTCAAGTATGTAGACCTGGGGCAAAAACCTACAGGTATGGACTTGAGAGACCCACAAAGTACCCATCCATATTCTATACCACCTTTCCAGGGTCGTGAGGGAGCTGGAGAGAATCCCATTGGGTCAGCGATGAGGTCAACCCTGGACAGGTCACCAGATATGACATACGGAGATTCAGAGTCACACCTATGGTCAATTTAGAGTCAGGTCGGTCAAGGCCTGGGCCACAGTGCATGCTAACCACTGTACAATCATGCTGTCCTTACAATCAACTTAATAAATAACAAACAAATAGCAAATAAAACCAATTTTATTTAGAACAACCCTTAAAACTTTAGATTTGTAACCGGAAATCTGTTTTAAAAATGTTCTCTGGTCTAACCGAATCGATTTGAATCTTGACGTGCAGTGCAAAAGTATTTTGGATGATCTCAGAACCTTCTCCCTCAGCTCCTTTCAGTACTGGATTGAATTTTGAGTAATCCAAACAAATCACTCGAGTTGTAACAGCAATGACAAGGTCATTATGTCGAGGTTGAGCAATTCAAGTGGTTCACGGATGAAAGAAAGTTCACACAGGGATCTTGGAGAGAGGACTGACACTATTTGACAAAATACAACTGTGAGGTTGTAGATATGCGAGAGGAAAAACCGAGATCCCTCTATTTTTGTAATATTTTTTTACTTTTTGAGAAAATCTATTCACCCTAATTCCCATCTGCCTGTTAAATATCAGTGACATGAAATTAGTCATGATTCACAAAGCGACTAAATAAACATGACAAGCTCAGAATTTGAGGCGTGAGACAATGACATGCTCCAAATATTAAAAGCATTTGGCAGCCGCTTCAGCAAATCACTGACAGATTGTCGATGAAAGGGAGAGTCACTGCAGATAAGCATGTGAGGGATATACAAGCTTTCGGTGATGAGACCGGTTTCAAGTGGACAAACAGGAACAGAAATGGCATGTGTGGATTTCACAGAAGCTGAAGATATGTACTAATCAGGTGTAAATACTTTTACTGATGCAGGAAAAGATCAAAGTGTTGGATTCAAACATAAATCTGAGAGCATGCATATAAACAGCAGTTAGCAAATTAAATACCTGACTTAAGATGCCAAGAACTGAATTAAAGGGGAGTGCAGAGTCTGGAGCAGGACTAGAGGCTGGATCTCTACCAAACTAGTAGATAAACCATTTTATTTTGAAGTGTATATCAAACCTATAGAAGTGTAATAGTTGTGACCAAAAAATGCAAACCTGTGGTTGCACTTGAGGAAAAATGAATTGGCCAAGACATTTTACAGAGTTTGTACAATTTGATCTTGAGGTATTTCACTTGATATCCAGACCAATGTTGATTTACCGGTGGTGCTCAAAAATGTTTATTCCCATTGGGAACATGAAGGTTTGAAATCAAATTTCATAACAATCCAGCCAATATCTGTTAGACAGTTCCCTCAAAACCACAGAGGAAAGTTGGGGGAACACCAAGGACGTCAGGATCCGTGGTATCGGAACCAGGAATGTCATCACTTGGATTTATCCTCTGGGCAACATAAATATAAGTATAAAATTTCAGGGTAATCTGTCTAATAGTTTTTGACATATTCCAGTCTAGACTAAAGCAGTGGACTGGGTGATCCACCAACAAACAGGCCTTTCCAACCGGGGAGCCAGGCCTCAGCTCTGGCTAAGAGAAAAACCCAGTGCACTGGACTGTGGTGGCCTTCTGTAGTCTTTTGTCTTTTAAAAAATATATTCAAATCAAGACGTCCCACTGAAGACAGACCCATACAGCTGCAAACAATCTTTGTTCTCTCGCAAAAAAGCCAACAAGCGTGCAACCAAAGTGGTAAAAATTCAAAAACCATGAAACCATGAAAGTGAGTCAAAACCCAAAATTACTGTCCAGTCAATGAGAACTGTATATGTGGATATTTAGAGATTCAGTAGGAAAATGTCTGTAAGATCCCCTCAGTCATGGACACCGGGCAGTTTGAGTTTGAATTCCTGGTTACACATACCTACAGGCTCAGGGAATTGCTTGTTCCCAGGGAAGGAAATACTGGTGAGCTTGTGTTTGGTAAGAAACATGCAGATCTTTTCTTGACCCTCAAGTCTAAATAGGTTTTCCATCTGGCGGAGGCAGAGAGGGGGTTCTGAATGAGACGTTCACATTTAAACAGATGTCAGCTTTTCAGAGGGGTCCAGTTCACACCACCTTTACGTGCAGACCTGTCCAAAGCCAATAAACGAGAAATGCTGACAAATCTCATGTGCTTCCAAAAACCCTGGAAATACACAATTTAATGTCTGGTAATGATGGAAACGTATCAACAGGATCCCAGAGTCGACCTAATCACGTCACCACTCCACTGAAAACTATTCTACAATGTGTGATAAGTACATTTCAATGTCAATCAACTACATTTGGGACTGTGTAACAGATATAAAGTCATAATGTAAGTGCCCTTGATGAGAACTAGTTCCATGTCTAGCTCCAGAACTTGCTGCTGAACTAAATACTGCAGTTCAACTTTGCACAACTCAAACAGAAACAGTAAAAGCAGAAGAAAAAAGCATTAGCCCAGACATTTAAAAAAAAAAGAGGAGGCACGGTGCGGGCTGAATAATATCCCCACAGCTCCAATTATCATATTGACCTCCTGGTATCCTGAGCTTCACTTTCGCTGCTGAGAACACTTTAACAGGCAGGGACGGGCCTGTTAAAGTCTAGGTGCTCTGCATGGAAAAGGAAACAGAAACTCAAAGTGTGGACTACGCTTCGCTGGGTTAACGTCATCGAGAGCTCAGCAGTGGGAGCAGCACGGAAATCCTCGGAGGTGAAAGCTGCGCATTACACATCTTTTGGAGAATGTGCTCTTGTTTTTCTGTGTTAGGAATTTCAGGGGGGGGGAAATAATTTAACCCAAATAAACCCTGTGCGTCATCTCGTATTGTGTTTTTGAGTGAATGAGTTTAGCAGCGTCTTCAAGGTGCGCCCCTGGCTCTGACCGGAGAAGAATCCACTCTACAGAATGACTTATCTGTCTCTAAATTGCTAAGAGGGAGATCTGTTTACACTTCAACACGAATGGAGGAATTCTGAGACACACACACACACACACACACACACACCCTTAATAAGTCTGGAAGGGAGCAGGAGCCACTCAGCCCTGTGGGTCCTTCAGGACCACGTGTGTGTACACAAACTGACTTCAGTCCATCCCCCCACTCCACTGAGGTGCCGCTACCTTGTTCCACGAGTTTGAATCGTCTGCTGTCTGGCAGGACTGTAAAGTGTATTGGGCCCCTTGTAAATGTACTGTAAAATGACTTCTCCCTCCTTCCTTAACAACCCTGTTGTGTTACTGAGGAGAAATGGTTTGGAAAGAAGAGTTTAAATCAGGGGCATCGTTTTCCCCCCAGAAAAAAGTCAGCAGTGAAAATACAAATGTTTTAATTTCACAGCCAAACAGACCTGAGAGCTGCTGCTTGATCACGTAATGGATGTGAACAAGCATCTTGTTCCTGCTGTTACCGCATGTTTACCTCTTCAATTTAAATTTAAAATATAATCCTTGGAGTACACCTACCCAGTTATATATTATTTTGATGTTGTGCATCACAAGTAAAGCAAAGTGTTGCCAGCACATCGTATTTGATCAATACATTTGTAAAAGCTTCAAAAAGTAAAGAGAAGTGAAGATTGAAATGAAGCCAAAAACTTCTTGAAAGCAGAAAAAGAAGAAACGAACAGAATGAAAAATCACAGTTTTGTTAATTTTTGCAGTCATGTCAGGGTGAAATAAATTTCTGCTGAGTAACTTTGACAAACTCTTTCATTAACAAGCAGCAAAGGACCAGTATGTCAATGTCAGATCGATCAATTACAGAAGCAGTCCATCCTTTCTTAGGGCTTTGGGATATTACAGCATTTTGTGTGACAAATGAAAAACATCTAATGCAAATTACCCTTTATGGAATTTCTTTGTCTTTTGGACAGTTCTTTGTGTTCTTCCAACACAATAAAGATGCAGGCCAGGAAATGATCATGAAGGCCACACAAGGGGAGAGAACATTACACAGAATGTGATCATTCTGAGCAGGAGAAGGACTCAGACCAACCGAGACCAAACCGAGAGTCCACATTACAACGAGGAGCCACTTCTGTCGTAGAGACGTCGTTTGAGTGTGACTCAAACACCATTAACCCTCTTTTACAATCTACTGAATCATGTGGCGTCTGCAAAGTAAATCTGCAACTCTTTTCAACTCACTGTGACTTCCTGTGCTTCTTCTCTGCAAAATTTTAATCTGAGCGGACAAATAGCACAGAATTTATCCCTATAACTGTTTTTTCTTGAAGAATAGCACCTGTAATGATGTACTACTAAGCTGGTGACAAACACAATGCATCTCCCGTAACTTCTTCACAATAAAAGCCTCCTGCTGCTTTGCTGGTGGAGAGTTTCCCGTGTGAAACAACGACACCAGGTACATTTCGCATTAGAATTAACTGAACACAGATCTACAGCTTAAAACGATCAATTCTCAGTGATTTAAAACAATCTACCAACCAACAGAGAGCCAGACAGAAGCTACGGAAGCTGACGATTTGTAAAAACATTGATTTTTCTCTGATCTCTAGCTCAGAAAAACAAGTTGGGACCCTCAAGTCCCAGCTGAGGGGAGGAGACGGTGACTGGAGGAGGTTGGATGTGGTTGAACCCGCTACCAAGCAAAACCACAGCACCGCAGGTCAGTGCGGCTGATCCCAGCTCTGAGGCTGGAGTGACAGCTCATGTTATCACCGCTTGGTATCTGACATCACAGCGTTACACGATGATGCTGCTGAACTGCAGGATCCAACGCTTGCTCCGAATATTATTGTGTGTTTATGCATCTGATTTACACAAGTTTGCTTTGGGCTTCAGATAAAAGTAAAAAGAAGTTTCTTCACCAGACTCTGAGGTCGTTTGGTCCGTAAACTTTGGACTTTTTTAGTTTAGTCCAAACCAAAATAACGGGTGTGAAAGATGCCAGACCACTGACAATATAATGATGTTCAGTATATTACAACAACAGTAATGAAGTGAACCGGTTCATTATTGTCTCCATTCAAACGGAAAAAAACAACAGTCAAATTGACAACATGCCCACGTACACCAATCAATAACATGTACAGTTAGACAAAGCCCATGTGGGTGATGATGATGACCAGACGATCATTCATAATCCAAAAGCTCTTAAGTGTGCTTTTTAAATTACAATGTGAAACCAAAACTAAACAAATCAATTATTTATTGACTGTCTCCAGTAAACTCTACTTCAAATCATTTCACAACAACAGACTCACACATGGATTGTGCAACAACCCTCGTATCTCTCTGCCAGCAGCGTTCCTTTAGTTTATGTTTTTATGTTGTCAACGTGTCCAAGTTGTAGACGTGGCAGTGGTGAGAGAATTCCTTGTTAACAGACAATAAAGCCCTATCTTCTCTTAATCTTTATAGAGCAGACGGAGCTGGGCCCAGAGAATAGAGGTGAAAGTTCACAACACCAATTCACTACATGAAATTCTAAAATCAAGAGTTATAATACATTGAAATTGAAAAAAATGGACTCACCATTGAGGAAAAGCTCTTCCTGCAGTGACTGTCTGGCAGCAGTGGAGAAGCAGCGTCTCCTCAGCCACTCTGAGTCAAACACACTGGTGTGATGGTCGGGCCACACAACCGACACCTGAGACACAAACAAGCAGATTGGTCACAATCCACCAAAAAAATATTTTAAAGTTTAGTTTAATATCCAACATCATCAACATGTGGGTGCATCAGTGCTGAATGGAGGATTCACATAACTCATCTTTTGTAAAAACGTCCAGTGAAGGGGAACACAATGTGAAATTGAGTCTTTCCCACAGATCTGATCTAAAAACATTAGACAAACTGTTTTATAAATAGTATCTTTTACGTCTTTGTCTCTAAGGTTTTTTCACATTTGTTTTTCTTGTGAAATACTTTTATCCACAACAAGAAACTCTACAAACTGTACGACTACAACTGAACACTACAAACATGTAGGAGCAGATGGATATAGATTAGTGGAGATATATTCTAATTAAATGTGTGAAATTGTGAGTGCGCTACTTTGCTCCTGATGCTTTGAATCAGGAGGCTCCTCATGCAGCTCAAAAATAATGTTTTTATACTTTTCCAAAAGTAAAACCTTATTTACATATTTCAGATTATTTAAAATGATGAATATTTGTCTCACCTGGTTAAGAGCTTTGGTCTCAGGATGCAGCATTTTGTTTGACATATTACATTTTTTATCTAAATATCAACAGAATTCAAACCAACAGGTCACTTATTAAAAGATGAAAGTTGAAACTTGATGCACTATAAACGTAAATAATCTCAATTAATTTTAATTACACAACCACAGTTCCACAGCTGGAGGTTGCTTGTATTCCAGAGGTCTTTGGACATATACACAGCTAGTTGGATAATAATTTAAACATTTATGCTTTTCCCTTTATACAGGACAATTGTACAGTTTATATGAAGCAATACCTTGTTGTCATTGATGACCTCTACAGAGTCGATCCCCGTGTGGATGTCCAGATCACACATCACCAGCTGCCTGGCCTGAGCTGACTGCAGGGTACACAGTGGACACTGGCAGTTGTCTCTCAGCCAGGTGAACGGGTACAGACTGGTGCCTCCATCATCCCACTCCACCTCCACCATCCGCGCCTCGTCCAGGGCCCGGGCGTGCCTCACGGACTGGCTCGCCACAGGGGCCGAGGCCGAGACCATGGTCTGCTGCCCACGAAGCTGCACTGAGGTCAGACGAGAGGCCGGCGGACCTGCAGCCTGCCCCGGTCCACGACACGCCCTGAGAGCCTGGCAGGCCGCGGCGGAGGAGCGACTCCGCAGGGCCGGCAGGGCGAAACGGGCAAAAGTGCTCGTCCACATTTCTGAAGAGTTCCCACCAGGCACCTGAGTCTCAAGAGCAGAACGTGCCACAGAATCTGTAGATAATGAGAACAGGAGGCACAAATAGGAGAAATAAATTGGTTAAATACAGAATCCTGAACTTTTACCTTTCGGATGATGTGTTTCCAAACCAGGAGTGAGTAATAGACCAATATTATGAGTCTCCTATTTAGCTTAAAAACTGAAATATCAACAAACACAATGTCTAAATGCCATACAATTAAACTGAGGATATAATGAGCCAATGGGATGAAGTTCCAATAACAAGAACCAATTTTTTATAACAACTTAATGACTCTTTTCAGAAGCATAACACTGTGTTGTGCTTGTTCTAGATCGATGCCAAGCTCATTGGACACAGTTCAGGGAGCTTTTCAATGGGCTTTGAAAAGTCTCCAGTCATCAGGAATGGACTGGTAACGCTGCCAACCAGAGGTATTTTCTAAGCTTGGTCAGCTGACTGTGTGTTTGGTACGATCCAACAAAAGCCACAAAACCCAATATAATAGTAGAGAGTGTCTGTTGTTTATCAATGTTTCTCATCCTCTAGTCATGAAGAAGAGATTAAAACCATGACCTTCACTTAAGAGAAAACATCTGATGTTAAACTTTAAACTTTATTTATTTATTGTTATTATTATCAATAAAAAAATGAAATGAAAAGTGTTATCTTGATACAATTATTTAGCCATGTGGTCCAGCCTCACAATCTGAGTCTTTTAGCAGATTTCATGGGTCTTTCCTCAGAGCACTGCTCCAGTAACGATAAGTCAGACTGACCTTTGGGTTCCCAGTCACCTCTCCCACAGTGAAATGTGTCTATCTGTTGGATGCACTTGAACAGTAGCCAGTGAAAGTTCAAACGTAAAATAGGTGCAAATTGTGTATTTGCTTATACTGATAACAACATTGTAAAAAGATGTCAACACTAATTGAGCAGATATCACTATCATTGGATTGGATGACGTAGAGTTTGATTAGCAGAATCTGAATACAACCTGATGTTTGTTGACAAGCTAAAGGCAGTTGGGGACATTTACTTTCACTGAAGCACACATTTGAGGTACTTGTACTTTATATTTCTCCAGGTATTTGTACAACTTTCTACTTCTACTATTTAGATATGTCACATACATATGATAAACTTACAGTCTATGAACTAGTTCCAATGAACTCAACCTCTGCAGCAGTTAAATGCAACACACGTTAACACAATCTTAATATAAAGTTAAGTACATATATATATATATATGAATGCAGCTGTATATAATAATCTAGATAGAATATTAAACCATTTTACTTTCCTTCTCATCCTCTATCCACTTGATGATACTAGTTGAGGTTTAAATGCAGGACTTTGTACTTGTATTAAGTATTTAAGTACTTTTACAGAAGTACAGGAACTAAACACATCTTCCATCAAACGTCAGTGATTTTAAAAATAGCTCGGATGCTAAAAACATTGCGCGTGTTAGCCTTTAGCTTGGAGGAAGCAGCTAACTCGTTTGTTGGCTAACTAGCTCGACTACACACAGGTTTATTATTAAAGTCACAGCTGGAGAGTTAAAGTGTGTGTTGTTACCTGTGTGGTTCACACGCAACGGGTCCTTCACACACACAAACACACACAGACACACACACCGAGAGTCCGTCAACACTGCCGCCGCCCGTCACGGCTCTTTATGGAGGCTGAGAAAGTAGGTGAGAGGTCGAGCTGGAAGTGAACGATGTCCCACTTCTCACACAGTTCAGCTCGGCTCGGCTCGGATCAGATCGGATCAGTGTGTTCTCAAGGCCAAGGGCTGATTCTGAGTCAGCCGCAGAGGAGGATGTTTTTTTTTTTTAATGAATATTGGTACTTTGACAACACAACAGTATTAAACAGGGTTACAGTTCAGTCTGTGCAATGTCTAGTAAAAGTACAACTGAGGCTCTGGGGCATTTATTTCATTTCATTTCTCGTTTAACCAGGAGATTAAGAATTTGATTTTTCAAGGGGAACCAATCAACAGCCTGCAGCCAATTCCCCAATCTTACAATTCAGACAAGTAGCGACAGGATCAGGTGAATTAAAAACACTCTGAGGAGATTAGACTCGCAATTTAGATATATTTTTTTAGGAAAGCCTTTTAATGACTGATTTTTAACTGGTTTTGTTTTTTGGTATTTTCTTTCACGTCATCTTTCTCTAAAAAGCCCTTTAAAAATAAAGTTATATTAATATTATTCCACTCTGCATGGATTTAGACATTTAGACATGAACGTCTGCCCCAGGTTTTCACTGCGTAAATCCAATAGACCTCATTAGAGGAAGAAAAATAAGCAATTGAAGTTTCAGTTTGTTGAATAAATACACTCGGTCGTGTGGACTTGAGGAGCAGGGCCATGAACCTGTGACCTTCTGATTATAGGATGACCTGCTCTAACTGCTGAGCCAGAGACGTGCCTCCTTGGGGTCATGCCCCATCCCTCCACATGATCTAATTTCATCATTTGAGTGGCATCTGAAAGCAAATTCTTCTTTCTACATGTATGTTAAACTTGCACTTGCTTGAACCCAACCAACCTGCTAAAGAGGATTAGATGTTTTGAGTTGCTTCCAAGATTCAAGATGATCTCATGTGTGTGCAAACTGGTTATACAGGTAAACACATCTTCAAAAGGTTTGCAGGGAAACTCCCATATGAGCAAAAACAAAGAAGTTGGATAATAATAATAATAATGGTCACAAAATAGATATACAGGTTAGAAGAAAGTGGGTATTTACAAAATAACTATACAATAACAAAATATGAATACTCAGTCTATCTCCCAGGTTTTGTTGAATGGTTAACCTCACCTTGTGCACTTGTCACTGTGTGGTGCACTTTTCAGACATTTAAGGAAACATGTTCAAGTTTAATACCAATCTGTCATGTAGATGTTGAAGCATGTTGCCAGATAAGTGGCAGATTGCTTCAGAGCACCGGGAACAATTGCTGCTGAAGGAACTAAACCCAACCTGCTGTAAGTCAAAGCTTCACTCGTACCTCTTTCAGTTGAGCACTTGTGTCTTTCTCAGGTTCAGGAGGGTTGATCACTTTCCAGTGGATGTGCACAACAGTCTTCAGTCCAAATGGTAAACGACCGACATCGGAGGTTCTGATTTAAAAAAGCTTCCTTTTGAAAATTATTAACCAGGAACACAAAGGGCCGGACCATCTATGACACAACAGACCGGAGTCTCACAAGGTAACTGATGATTACACGTCACCTTTGCAGCATGACCTCAGTGCACACGTGTCAATTAACAACAACAACATGAAGCTGTATCCAGACTAGAAAAATGAAGTGTGCTCGTTAACACCTTTTAATACTTAGGATCTTACTTTATTATTGCATTGGACGTTGTAAATAAATGTGGTATTAGTACAATGCTGCTACCTAAAGTAGGCTGAAGCCAGTAGTGAGGAGAATATTAAATCTTGTACAAAAAGGATGTAGTTTCTAGTTTCATTAAACATTAGAAAAAATATATAATTAACGATAATTTGCATGGAACAAAGGAGCTAGCTGAATAATTGGCAAAGATTGTCTTAGATTACATATCATGCATGTTTTCAAGTTTGTCTGGTCTCCCCTCTTTGATTTGTTGTTCCATAATAACTAATATAACTGTTTTTCTAACTGCGGCCTATTTAAATTGTAACCTTAACTCCAGTTACAATTTTTCTCAATACTTGATTCTGTTTTATTATTCCCCAACACTGGCTGTGTCAAGGCAATAAACTTAGAGGATCTATGTACATGTCAAGTTTTATGGTCCATTTACAGACACACATGCAAATCTACAGTAAGCCTCAACTCTGGGTGAGTTAATGTTCAACCTGTGATAAAACAATACTTTATATTCATCATAAATCCACTGTTATGTGTTGAAGAGCAGCGACGGTTGACCTGACTTGACGGGAGGTGACGTTGCTCAACATTTAAAGTGACATCAAAAAGAATTTAATAAAATGTGTAATTGTGTATTTCCTTTACTAACCAGGATATAACACAATGTCACTGGTCACCTAAACTGGGCAAGACTGGAAAAACGTAGCCTGGTTTGGGTTGTCTCTTATCGGTAGCATAAATCCATTGACTAAACCTGCCTTGTGTCAACAAGCTGGTGATAGTTGTGTATTTGATTAACCAACAACAACAATGGCAATGTTACAACCCAGTGAGCCTGTCGGAGTAAGGGAAGCAACACAGACCCGGTATTAACTGGCAAAGTAGCCTTTTATTGTAATGGTGCAAAATTAAGATACACAACAGCAATGATAACGGGCATTGAACAAGGTGAGGAACAATGGATGACGCCAAATCATTAAATAAAACCACTTCCTATATCCAGTCTGACGTTCTCTCTTGTTCTTTTGAACCGGCTAGAGGCGGGGAATACTGGATTGTAATGCCAGTGGGCGAAGCTGGGTGGTACTGGGAGGTGCTGGGAGGTGCAGGGCGGTGCTAAAGGAAGAATCCCCTGGAAGTGGTTGACCTGAGGAAGTACAAAAAACACTACACAATGATTATCAGTATCTGAAAGCTTAGTAACCACCGACTCCTCGATGCCACCGTCCATCACCAGCTTCTACTGTGCACATCATCACATGCCGGCTCAGAGGACATCGTCCAAACCCCAGAGACAGACACGATGAGCAGTGAGACACTTTTATGCATCAGGGAATCAGACTGATGCACATCGCAGACCTCAGTTTTACGTGAGGCTTATGTAACACGTTCACTTCCACATTTTCGCAATATAATATGATATTTTACTTGGTCGATAAATCTGATGATAAATCTGTTTTTAACTGAGTGTGTTGACGCTTAAAAAAATATATACTCTGCTCAAGATTTATTTATGTAGGTCAGAACCCTGAAGATCGCTCATGCAGTGGAAAAATGAGAGCAGGTCTCCTCGGAGGTGGGTGCTGGTGTCACGTCTGCTGTTTCCACTGGAAAGATACGCTCGCTTTGAGGGGAACTGTGGGTTCAGCAGATTAGATCAATCCCAGTGTGTTAGTTTGTGAAATACAACATTTCAATTCAAAACTCCTCACCTACGATTTGAAGGTCTAGCCAAGCTGCTCGGCTCCTTTTACTCAACGGGGGACGATCACGTGGAGTCTTTCCTTCTCCTTGAAATAAACTCGCCCTGTCATTTGATGCCAGGAGGTGACTGAAAACAGGTGGTCGGTCTGAAGTGAACATGTGTTTACACCTCCGGAATTACACGTGCTACCAGCAACAAAGGCCAGACAGGCATTATGGTTGAGTCTATTATTAGATAATGATATGTCTCACTTTGTTATCCCTTCAAGGTAAAACGCTGATCGACTGCAAGAACAAAACGATTTAAAAGAGTGAAATTATATATGTTACCTTGAGTCGCTATAGAGCTGAATCCAATAGAAGCTTTGTGATGTGGAGGTGAATGACGCAGTTATGTCAACATGGACCAGAATCTCCTATCTCTCGTGGAATGTGTTGTTAGACAAAGAGGCCGTAAGAACCATACAAGAAAAATATCACCATAAATTAGACTGTTATCAACAATTCCTAAGCAGCATTCTAATTTGTAGCATATTAACTCCACCTCAGGCAAGTATAATTCAAAAATAAATAATGTACAAATGATCCAATAACCTAAAGTACCACAGTAAGACATTTTAAGTTTTATAAATGAAGGCTACTCATCAGAGGACTTTTGAGTTGGATTGTATTTCAGGTAAATAACAAGTAGTTATACTTATTCCTCAATCGTCTTATATAACTTTTTGAACTTGTCATGGTTATGAATTCACACAACTGTTTAATCATTAGGAGAATGAACCTTAAAAGAATAATACCAATTTAAGTTGTACTTACCTGATGCAATATTCTACAAAAATACTACTACAAGAGATACTTCGTCCAATTGAATCCACGTTTCGGCCACATGTCCTCATATTCTATAAATGTAGGATAATTACAGGACTTTTGTGTTTTTTATTGTATTCCAGGCCCTAGATAAGCGGTTATACGTATGTTCTAAATGGTCTAATAAAACTTTTTTTGAACTTGTGCATTGACCCAAAGTGATTGTCCCTGGTGCGGGTGCAGACTTTAGCAGCTGCTGGCCCCCGGTGCAGACTGAATGCAGCCCTGTCAGTGGCGGAGGGGCTGTAACCTGAGAGCAGCACTGGGGTATTATTATTAGACAAAAAGCCCAGAGAGGCACTTGAGACATCCAGATGTTGCGTTCGAGGCACCGAGACAAGTCAGGAGGAGAACAACCGCTCGGACCCACGCGCACACACACAGAGGACGACAGGCAGCGATGGGAGCTGGCAGCCTGGAGTGAAGAAGACGAAGAGGAAGAAGAGGAGAGAGGTTGTTTTTTAATCCGGGAGGAGGAAGAGGACACTTGGAGGAGGAAACTAACTGCGCACTTGTGGAGGTTTAAACCCGGGTGAGATGTTTGGGTTTCTCCGCCGGGCTGGAGTGAAATAGTGAAACAGAGGCTCGAGGTTGACTTTGAAACTTTTTTATTTTTTATTAACATTTAAACAACCCGTGTGTTTGTTGGACCACACGCGGACGCGCCATGGCTCCTCTCCACTGGCTCCTGTGCGCCGGGCTGCTGGGGACGATGTGCGCCGCCTCGTACCTCGGACCGCTGCAGCCGGAGATGTCCAACGGAACCTTCCATCACTACTTCGTGCCGGACGGGGACTACGAGGACAACGACGACCCGGAGAAGTGCCAGATGCTCTTCAAGATGACCGACGAGCGCAAGTGCGGCGTCGACCAGGACCAGGACGCGATGATCCGCGACGACTTCACCATCGTGAAGCGGCAGATCGAGGACGCGGCGCGCGTGCTGGAGGGCATCGGCAAGAGCATCTCCTACGACCTGGACGGGGAGGACAGCTACGGGAAGTACCTGCGCAGGGAGACGGCGCAGATCGGCGAGGCGTTCACGAACTCCGAGAAGTCCCTGCTGGAGCTGGAGGTGAAGTTCAAGCAGAGCCAGGAGAGCGAGCTGCGCGAGGAGCACCGGCTCAACGACGACTTCCTCAGCATGATGGTACACACGCGCGACGTGCTGAAGGACACGCTGGACGTCTCCCTGGGGCTGAGGGACAAGCACGAGCTGCTGTCCCTCATCATCCGCAGCCACGGGACGAGGCTGAGCAGACTGAAGAACGATTACATGAAGTTCTGAGAAAAGTCCACACAATTTACTTTATCGTAGGTTATTTTAAAACTTCTTTCTCGAATAGCTAAATTGTGTTGGTTCGGATTTGGCCCAGGCTGTCCCTGACCATCCGTAGCCACCGGACGAGACTAAGTAGCCCATAGAGGGAGAACATGAAGTTCTGAAAAAAGTTCCTAGCATAGTTTATCGTAGTTTATTTTACACATCAGTTTTGGCCCACGCTGTTGCCGATCATCAGCAACCATGGCATGACACCGATCAGACCGAAGAACGAGTACATGAAGTTCTGAAGTCTCCTAGCATACTTTATCGTAGGTTCTTTCTCAAATAGCTAAATTGTGTTGGCCCGGATTTGGCCCATGTTGTCCCCAATCATCCGCAACCTAGGCATTTGAAGGACAACTTGAAGTTCTGATTAAAGTTTCCAAACAAACTTTATCGTAGTTTATATTACACATTAATTCCCTTTGAGTAAAATCGTTTTGGTCCAGATGTGGCTAACACGTTCCCTCATCATCCTCAGCCACAGCACAAGACTGAGCATCCCGTAGAACGAGATCATGAAGTTCTGAAAAAAGTTTCATGACATACTTTATCGTAGTTTATTTAAAAGGTCCTTTCCCGTAGGGGAAATTAGTTTTGGCCCAGATTCGGCCCACGCTGTCATCTGGCCCACACATGCGTGGAATGATGGTTCTTGGGCGGTCTGCTCCTGTTTGCCAGATCTTGGCCACAAGTGAGCCATCGCATCAACCAAGGCTGACCCACATTAGTTGTGTCCTATTTGGGTCGTATTCACCTCTCGTAGTCAGAACACATGTTGCCTAGATCCCTGGGTGTTAGCGAGACAAAGCCCATATTTGTTTTCGGTAGAGTTTGGCCACAATTCGTTGTTTTACACGGTTGCACTTTAGGCTCACTTTCATTTTGTTCAGGCTACAAGACGACCAGAAGTGCTGCATTATTGCCTAAAGTGGCCTAAATCCTTTACAAATGTATTGAACGTTTTCTGGAAAGAATTCTGCAGTTTTGTACCAGTTCCAGGAAAACAAGAGAGTTACAGTAGCTTTATTTTAGTCTGTTCTATTGTGCTGAGCCTATCATTGACTTCCAGATGAATTTCCATGCAAAAGTAATATAATGATTTATTAAATGGCAAGGCTCTTTCCAGGAAAGTTCTAAGGAGATCATTTTGGAAATAAACTGGGATTTACGCCCGTAAAAAGAAACCTCACTCTATTTCATTTTTTTTCTATTCTAAGTTTTATGGTTGACTGAGACCGTATGCTGGAGGCAAGGGTGAAAATTCATATCAGGGATTTAAAGTCAAAGCTTCAAATGTCAGTTCACCTTAAAAGCAGGTCGACGGCCGGGGGTTGTTTGGACGTCCCGAGTGGGAAATCCGACTTCAGGGGTCATTCCAGTTAAAATGTCCTTCTGGGAACTCTGAAAGATTGACTTCCCAATTCAAATTGAACGCACCATTAGTAACTCACCCTTTGCCAGCTGTTTAACATAGGGGTGGAAATACTATACTTGGGGGTTGTGCGGCAGCAACTGACACACGAAACATTGCGGGGAAGAATAGATTCCAGTAAATGTCAGCAAATTCTAAACGTGAATGAGTCATTGAGGAAAGTGAAATACATCATGAATAACTCGATATTAAAATTGCTGCTGTGTGTGCAGCAGATTTTGACGTTATCTGCAATGAAGGAAAATTCTTTAATCAAGACTTGAAAGACTCTAATCTGGCTGCAAAATGCTTTTCTGTGATATCTGCCAAAGAAAAGAGTTTGACTAACTTTTCACACATCCCACAACATGAGTTCATGAAATCTAACGAGTTCATCAGGTTTTGAAGAAAGGCTGATATTTCACGTCTGTTTGGAGAAGGGGCTGTGTTCACTTTTTTCACCTCAAAAATCAACAAACTATGTATTTACCCAGATTTTTAGAGGGATCCGCTTCCAGAGCTGGATTAGCTGCCGGGCAGCCGGGTTCAATCAACTTCCCACAACAGATTTTTTTCCACCGTACGAGGAGTATTGCTTTCTGGTCATATAATGAAGCTCCATGTATAGTCTTCCTTAAAGCCTGATTGGAACACAGGGGCCCCAGTGTATACATGCTGAGTGCATGAGCTAATTCTAGCCTAGGGCCCTCGGAGAGTTTAAAATGTCTTTGCTGAGCCAGAACAATGAAGGTGAATCACATTTTGTTTGTTGTGCCCTCAGCATTAAATAATTACATGGAAAAATGAATCCTCAGTCTCTTTCTAGAAACAAACTGCAAAATATTGAATAAAGAATAATAAACAGCATTTAGAGAAAACAAGCCCAGCTCAACCCTAATGATACATTTCTGAAGTTTTTCTGGTGTTGTCATAATGAGATCTGACAAGTTTATATGTTATGTTATATTATTATATTATTTTTATGATGTGAGTGAGAAATCTCAGAGGGATATCTCAGAATCTAGTAAATTCAAACGGTCAGAAAACAGTTTATTGAGTGAACTGACCCTTTAAAAGAGTCTGAACAGTATATAACATAAAAAATGTCACTTTCTTTCAACATCACAGTAAAAACAAATATATCATGTGACAGTGTATCGAGCACTTTGTGACTTGTGGCCAGTGTCAGTAATAATAACACACCCTAACAAACCATAAACACACACAGTGGTAGTTACATCACCACACTAAAGATGGCTGGGAACAAATGAAAATCACATTTCCCCAGTATGCAAAAGAAGATGTCATGTGTGTTAAATGTCGTCCTTGTTTCAACTGGTATAACAATGGCCATTTTTGTGCATTGAATTCATCTGTAACAGGTTTGTGTGTCTGTGTGTGTGTGTGTGTGTGTGAGGTCAAAAAACAGGGTGATGTTTGCAGAGATTTATTTGATTCACCGGAGGACGACGTCATGTTTTGGACACTTCGGACAGTTTATGTGTCAGTGTCTATATTTCATACTGAATAATATGTGTTTATGTTTTGATTCTGACCTTTAAATAAACTATCTCTAGTTACAGCTCCTCAACATGAGCAAATATTAATCTCTGATCCTCCACGTGAATGTTTCAGAAGTGATAAAAGACTGTGTACAAGTGGACACTTATCTGTATTTTAGTTATTTTGCTATGAAGGTGCTAAAAGGTTGAGACGGGATTTAAAATGCGAGGCCTTTACTTTACTGTGCTGTGCAGGCTGTGTAATCTTCTCAAATGTACAGTGTGTTATTAGAAGTAAGTAAATACTGTGAGTGCCAGTATCGTTATTACAGAACACCTTGATATGTATTCATTGTTTATATAAAGATTTGAAATAGAGCAGCGTATAGTATCTATTCTTGTTGACCTAAGATGTGTGTGATGGGTGAGACTGCAGGCAGCACTCGTGCACGTCAGTGTTAAACAGTCGGAGCAGATTGTGTCGTGTCTTCTCAAATAAAGAGGTTTGTGTTTCAAGTTCAGTGTTGAAGCAAAATCATTTAAAAAAAATGTCACCTTTGTTGATTTATTATAGGAATGAATCTTACTTTTTTGTTTATAGAACATTGTTGATATGCTGAACACACACGAAAAACGGGAATAAAAATGAGAGAAATATCATCAGTTCATGAAACAGGAAAATAATATGAAGTTAAACACAATAATTAAACACAGCACATATCAAACACTCATACAAACTTTATGAATATAAAAAGTTTCGTTGCTGAACCATTTTAAAAACATGTAATTGAGATTAAAGTTGCAATACATCATATAAACAGTATTTCTCCCACCAAACAAGAGGGTAGCATGCACTAAGACAAGATATTATAATTCCAAGTGTGAGCATGCTGACTCCAGTAGAACGATAGACTGTAAATAAAGTGAAGCCAGAGCAGTGAGACCAAAGCGTCTTGACTGCCCCCTAATGGCTGGCTGCAGTATATCTTATAAAACCCTCTTTCTCCATGTTAACAGACAGGGGCGTGGGCGAAAGTAAGAAGTCAACATACACGTCAAATAAAGGTTTTCTGTAATTTCTGGTAGTTTTTATCACATTAATCGATGCTCAAATATTCCGTTTCCAGCTATTTTGATTTGATGCCATATAAACAGAAACAGATGTATTGGTGAAACTACTAAACTAACTACTAAACTACTACTGTGCAGACTCTCAAAACGTTTGTATCTGGGATTTTTTTTTCTTTCACTACTGTATTATCCCGCCTATAGTATATTCATATTTATATATTTGTATATATTTATCTTGCTCATAGGTCTTACATCATACAATACCTTTTAATACTGTACTATTCCATATATATTTCTTACTGTACATATCTTATTTATTTAAATTCCACTTTAAATACGCACATAATCTGCACTTTACTGCCTTTTTTTGCACTTCTGGTTAGACGCTAAACTGCATTTCGTTGTATAAGTACTTGTACTGTGCAATGACAATAAAGTTGAATCTAATCTAATCTAAAACATAAACACATTCCACATCCGGGCCAGGCTTGCTGCGTATAGGTTGCTAACTTCAGTTGAGCAAAGAAGTGATAATAAAAGGCAAAGCTAAAATGTTGTGTTGAACACTGAAGTTCAACATTTTTTGTTAAATTGGTAAACACATCCCTAATCCTAATGTTTTCTAGCACAAACTTACAAATGGAGCCTTTAAATCTTTCCTCATGCGAAGCCAAGGATCCCCGCGGAGCTGCACCCGGGCAGTCCACAGACGTTGTGTTATTTGGTAGACACATAACCACAGGGACTTGCATGCTGCACTGCCACGTGCTTCACAATTACAAAGCTCCCCTCCATGTTTGCTTTACAAGCATCTCTCTTCTGTGAACTACACACAGGCCGTGGCCCCTAATTAGGAGTCTTCTGAAGGAAGACGCTGCTCGTTGGTATTTATGAGCAGCCGAGATGTGAGGATGTTGTGTTGATGGTATTTTCAGTGCGCCATACCAAACAGCTTGTTTCTTCCTGTCAGCGGAAAAGAACATATTTCGTAAAAAAAATAAAAATAAGCTTGTGTAAACAGTTTTAAAATTTGGGGGAAAAGATAGGAATTAAAATAATCCAGAGCATCTGCTACTATACTCCGTGATCAAGTGCCAACTGTACAGTACTGTAGTTTAAGTACACATGGTCTGACCAGACTTTGAGCCAGCAGTTTACACTCGGGATGAGGCAACATAAAGGACACACGGACGTGGAGGCTTTACCCCACATTGTATTTTTCCAGGAGGGAGGAAAGTCCCTGGTTTTCTCATTGGTGCAAACAGATTATTGGCACCATTGGGAGGAAAAAACATTTATGTAACATACAGAACATATCTTCTATGAAACGTCTGCTTTAACGATTGTCCTTTGTATTTTATATTGCATTTTTCTTTCGTAATGTCTATTTTTAATAGCAGGGAAACAAAAAAACGTCCTCTTCTCAAACTCAAGCCTCGGAGATTTCACACTTATACACTAAGGTGTTCCTTATGCTAACATCAATCTTATGCATTGACATGTGTGCAGCTCCACTTTTATTAGAAACCTGTGGCGCTAGCTCCTGTAGACAGGGAATAGAGTGGCAGCCGAGAGAGGCTTAATGGAGGCTGCTCGGTGTCACCACTCTGCAGAAGGAATTTCAATATGGTGTCAGATGTAAAAAAAAAAAGAAAGAAGGAAAGGCAAATGGAAAATGAAGTCATGTTCTGGGTTCAGGGTGTGTCACTCTGTCGTGGTTTGAGGTCCTTCGGGCACATTAACATTCAATCATTGTGGAGAAGTGTCCTACTTACACAGGAGGAAGCGTCTAATAAAAGAAAACTGGTTCTGTGACCTCCATAATTCTGCAATGAAGCTGGAGCACGGAACACAATCCAGACATTTTCTTCCTCTTACGAACTCTCTGTTGTGAGAGCTTGTGACGTTTATCTGATCCTCTCTCTCCAGATATTGGATGGAATTTGAAATCTACTACACAACAACATGAAACATCCTTATTTGCCTCCAACTTTGAGCTAAATGGACCAAGTCTGGACTAAGTCCCGGCTCGGCAGACGATCCGAGTTTGATTGGAAATGATTCAGCGATTAGACTCAAACAGTTCTCCCTGTGATTGCTGAAAAGCCTCTCTTTGTCTTAAATAGGTGGAACCAGCTGAGACTGTGTTGTGTTATTGGAAACCTCGTTAGTTAGTTCATATATTTAAGAGCACGGGGTATTGGGCTCACTTATTACCTCATCTCTGGAAGGTGTTGTGTGTGTGTGAGAGCAGAGGACGAAGGCAGAGGAGGTGGAATCAGAGTGTGTTCCATGTTCAGAACAGATGTTGGCTGTCGGGGGTGGGGGGGGGGGGGGGGGGGGGGATGTGTGTCCAGAAGGGAGCTGGCAGGTCGGTGACGCCAGGGTTCAAATCCTCCAAACAGGAGCTTTTATGGGTGAATATATAGAATAATAGAGTTTATTGTATAGATAGTGTATACTATGTGTTTACATTGGGAATAAGAGGCAGTTGTGCAGGTGGTGGTCAGGTGACGGGGGGGGGGGGATGCTCTGAACCGCTGAAGTCAGAAAATGACAGGGTCTGAAAAGGACACGTTAGTTCAAAGAACATGGCAAGAAAACAAAGGCAGGAAATCAAAGCCAGTGTGTTGCAGTGCAGTTCAACGGTCTGGTAATAAGTGTTTATTTTGGAATTGTTAAGGTTGTGGTGACACTCTGTGACTCTGTGACTCAAACCTGTGGCAATGAAATCCATGTTCTGAGTTGTTCCTCATATTTACACCACACAGTTAAACTAGAGGTGAGCAGCTAGAGGCCCTGAAATAGAGTCAAACTACACTTTGTTATAAGATTTACTCACTTTACTGGGAAGCACATCATCGAGCACCTGCACTGAAAAAAGAACACGTACTTCCAAACATATTAGCAACTTTAAAACAAATGAATTAAGATATTTTTCAAGTTAAAAGTACAAATGGGTTCCTCTCCACCGAGGAGGTTGTATTTTCACCTCTGGGTCTGTTTTCATGTTCGGGTGGATTTGGAAAAATGAACTGACTTTATTGAAACGCGTTGGAAGGAGCCAAGAAAGAACTCATTACATTTTTGTTGTGGATCCAAACAAAGAGATGGATGCAAGATTCTTTTCTTCAACATTTTGCGAGATAGGATGTTTTCCCCAGGGAATAATTTGTGGATTGTGATTTCTTTAAAAAAATCTGGCTGATATTTAGATGAGGGATTTCTTTGAGTCTGAGCAATTTGGTGCGGCTTGATTAAATTTAATTTTGTATGTGCTCTACTGAGTGCCGTTCTAGTCTGTTCATGAAATTGCTGGAATTACTTGGAGGAGAGCAGCTCATGTCTAATTCAGATTCTTGGTATTATTCTATACAATCGATGCCAATTGGTCTCAAGACGTTGTGTTGAAATCTCAAACATAAACAATAAAGTTTGACACGTATTCTCTCGTGTCATTGAGCTCAAATGGGTCGTATCATCTGACTTCTACTCAGACACAGAGGAGGATGCTTGTTTGGAAAAGTCTGCGTCCAGAGCTGCAGCGAACTCCTGCCACACTCACTCAGACTCACACAATTAGACACCAGAGAAAATCTCCCATGAAATATGTTTTTGGCTGCTCCTCAGCTCACTTTGGGCCCTTATGTCACAGTTTACTTCCAATTATATCCAGGCGCCACTTTCTGTAACGCTCTCCCACAACCCTCTGGCAGTGGGATCACGACCCAGCGTACCCAGCGTTCCCAGCGCGCCCAGTGGCTTGCAGCACGGTGGCAGTGACATCATACATCACGCAGACTTTCGAGAGATTGCTTGTGCAGCCGCTCAGACTCTTTTTAGAATGTAGCACAAAGAGAAATTCCAATATTCCCCTCTTATCGTTTTTCTTTATCGGCTCTTTCTCCCAGTCGGGGAATCTATTGTGTTTCCTGACAGATTCTGGGTCAGGGAGGATTAAGACTGTGCAGCCGATACAGAAGATGCATTGCCTTGTCAGCGGATCCTCAAACGGAGAATCTGAAAAGCTAGAAGTCCTTTGTATCTGTAGAGTTGACGATGCTATCATTTTGTGTGTGTGTGTGTGAAGCTGTGTCTCTGTTTTTATGCTGTTTTACTGCTTTGGTTCTCACAAGACAAAGCTGCTGATGTAGGAGTGTCTCTTCTTACAGCTGCAAAACTTTCTAGCCGCCCGGTTGTTTTATTGTTTGCTCCAAAGTGCACAGCAGGCTTTTGTAAATGTAAAATCCCAATCTTAGTTCCCATGTGGGGGGGGGGGTGGTGGTATTTGATCTGAAGTTCTTCAGGACTCCCCAGCTTCAGACTGGCAGCTGATGTCCACATGCTGCAGCGTGTGGACGGACGAGATCAGCTCACTTGAAATCCGTCTTTGTAGAATTTGTGCTCTGCAGCAAATCTGCACTTCTTTCTAAACCATGGAAACTTCACGGCTCGGAAGAGTCAGACTGAAATATCCAAACAACTACTGGAATGTCATGAAAGTTTGTACAGTTACACAACGTGACTTGAGGAGGAAACCCACTCACTTTATTGATTCACACTTTTTCCTCTAGCGCCACCAACAGGTCATAAAGTCACTTGCGTGGGGAAATATCTCAATATATAAGATGGGTTGATTCAAATGGTTCCACAGATTTTCATTGTGTCCTCCTGAGCTTCTGTGATCCCCTGACTTTAATCGCAGCGATTACCGGAAATTAATTTCCCTCTCGGAATGAAACATAATCAATTAGCTAACCCCTCTAGCTTTTTTACTTAGCCCTTTCATTAGGACACAAATGCCTGCAGAGATAATGACATTAGCCTTCTAGCTGTAGTCTACTTTGTGTTGAATGCTCATTGGAAAGTGTTTGTCTTCTCCCTGAACCTGCTGAACATCTACATGTGACCATACCATGCTCCCACTGCATTGCAGGACCTATTAGTGCTGCTGGATTCTACAGTCGAGCTAATCTAACACAGCTTTGAGTCAATATACTATAGAATACAGTTCCCCCCCCCTAAAAAGATTGTCAGAAAAAATACAATAAGTGCTATTTTTCTTACACACAATTTTGTATTAAAACATCGCTGACTTTTAATGAATATAGAAATACTGACGACAATGCACCTGTTTGTGCACAATGCAGATTTTTGCTTTTTTAATTGGTGCATATTTCAGATTTCTTAATGCTTTTATTTTCATATATTCGTAAGCTGCACATTTGCAATGTTTTTGGAATGATGTCAGCGTGAACTTTTTTAATCAGAGGAAATGTCGTACAATATCTTCGATGCTGTATAGTTTCAATTATGTTTTTGTTTGTGATTTTTTTATTTGATGTTCTGCTAGTTTCGATTTTGACAATATAATATAACATCTAATATATCTAACTGCGGTAGCTGCTGTGTGCTTTAACTTTACTTACACCTCATTTATTCCATTCTTAGTCTTCTCTCCTTCTGTCTGTCTTCTGCTGCGGCAGCTGCTCATTCTCACCCCCCCATCCCCCCCCTCACCTCTAATGAAGTTATTTCCCTCTTACCCTGAGATAATGGGCCAAGAACAAATCTATTTGAATGCACGCTCAATGTCCGTGTCATTACAAAAGACATTTCAGAACGGCTGGTAATTCAGTTTTACTTGAAAAAGTGTAATATATTTAATGTGTGTTTGAGCCTCACGTCTCAAAGTGCTGATGTGGATCCACATTTAAACTCTGATTTTTAACTCTAAGCCTTTTCCACACGGGGGGATTGTTTATTGCAACATTCATTTTAAGGCTTTCTGCAAGTCTGGTTTTCAAAACATTAATCCCCGTCCCCGAGGGACGTGCAGGATTAAAACAAAACATTTCCCGGTTTGTCGTTTTGTGTCGTTTGTTAGCTTGAACACAACATCGTTAATTAACTTGATTTGTAGCTGCTAATTAGATGTCAAGATGACAGCTGTGAAGGAAGTGATGTCAGTTACACTGGAGTTTGTGTCTGAAAACGGCTTCACAGTAGTTGTACCTTCGATTTATTCTAAACTGTTGAATGCCGGTGAGCCATAATGTCAGATAAGCCTTTATTTGACTTGTAAAGATAACATTTTCCTGGACATTAACCACCAACTGTGCTGTTTTACTGCTTCGGACTAAAAACACTGGAGAAAGAGAATTATGTTGAATGGTGTGAATTTATTGCAGCTGTTTCAACCGACATTCGTCCTTCACTTTCCTCAAGGTTTAACCCCTTTATGCCTGAATTAATTTCCAATTATATAAAAAAAATATTACTGGTATTCTTGGCCTGTCATACAGTTGCTCAATTAAGCGGAGATTGTTAATTTCAATAAAGCATATACAATAGATATAAATTTAGATATGAGGCAAATTAGCGACATTAGGCATAATGGGGCATAACCTTAATTTAACACATTTTGGTATGTAGATTATTATATTGATGATTCTTTTGCTTGAAATTGAATAACAACATATGTACAATCATTGCTGTTCCATCATAACAGTATTTCAAATACAGCTTAATACCTCAAAATAACTTTGCTGCACAGTCCCAAGGAGCTAGTATGTATTTTCCACTCCGACCACTAGATGACGGCAGAGTGCTCCCAATACCTTCCTTGGTATGTGTAGTATTTGCACCATCAGGCACAATCGTCACCTCGGCGGCATTAAGACCAGAATGGGGTTTGAGGCAAATTTGCGACATTCGTCTACAAGGGGTTAAACCTCTGAGACGTTCCATGATTGAGACTGTGGAAAATAATATTTAGTTTTGCTCTAACAGACGGTTTCTCTTGACGTCAGACATTCGGATATTTTACTGAAACTCTTAAAACCAACATGACAGTGTGTGAGTGCTGCTGGATGCATTTTCTGCCTGAACCAACTTCTGGTCTGTTTTTAATCTCGGTGCTCTTCCTCAGGGCCACTGGCCGACTCCAGCTGATGCTTCTCATGCGAGCTGACATCCTTTGACTCACTGTGTAAGATATAAAAGACGGTTCTGACTAATAGCAAAGCACGGACTTCTATTTGCTCTGTGTGCATGTGCAGCTTGTTGGAGCTTCAGGTAATAATCCACCGGGCCTGAACCTCATGTGAACTTGTCTTTGTGCCAGAGCAGAGCTGGATCCAGCCCAGTGGGTGTTTGGTCATTATTTCTGTCGAGACCAATAAGAGACCAAAGGGATTTTTTGATTCCATCCGTCTTCAGAGGAAATCGATGTGGCTGTTTTGTGGATGTTTGATTCCAAGTGCTGCAGAACAGTCACTGGAAAATCCTCAGACGCCAAAAATGATTCATCCCATAAAAAAAGGGGGCAGTGAAACACAGAGACCGGACTTCATTTATATCAGCTGCGTGTAGTAATGACTTTTACAGATAGACAAGCAAAGAAGCAACTGCACCCCCCCCCCACCCCCCAGTCTTCACTATCTCAACTTTCCATTCCTCAGTTTACTACAACAGACAGAGAAAAGTGGACCAGACTAAAACATGAGTAACTTTTCATTACAGCAGTTGTAAAAAAAGCTCAAAATCTCTATAAGGTTAAAACAGTCCCATTAAATTTGATCGAGAACAAATTCCTGGATCTGCCTCCTTATTAGTCTACATAGTTTGATCTGTTTCATATGTATTATTTTTCCCTTTTCAACCTCTTTCTAATTGAATTTGCCTTGATCCTGACGCCGCTCTCATGCCTGTACAGTGATCAAGCAGCAGCCACTGGCTCATTATCCCAGATTAGCTTAGCACAAAGGCTGGAAACAGGAAGCAGCCTCCAGGTTTTTGGCTCAAACCAAAGGTAACAAATAGTTTTGCTGCCAGCTCCTGTAACGCTCGTTAATTATCACGTTAGAGTAATTGGTCTAATTAGTTAAATTGATGCGGAGTGAAAACAACATTCCACCGACCTCTTCTCACGTCTGTGGCTTTGCCAGAAACCATTCGGTGAGTTGTTGTTTTTAACGACATGTTAATTAATGAGCAGAGGTGCCGGTTGACGGAGGTTGTTATAGTTGGACGGGGGCAGGTTAGCTGTTTTCAGTCGTTGGGGCCAAGCTAAGCTAACGGACTCTGTGGAATGATCAATCTACACGACAGCGATATCGATCTCTCTGCCAGAAAGTAATTATGTGAAGCAGAGACAGGGGACTGAAGTTATATTTCCTCCGATCAGAACCATGCTAGAGTGACGACCCGGTCACTCATATAGAGAAATGTGAAGCGAATATCGCAGGTCAAAGTTCACCAAAGTTGAACTCCACTCGAAGACACAAGGAGGAAATGTTTCATTCACTTCCCAGCTCA
The DNA here is from genome assembly GCF_947347685.1 of Pleuronectes platessa. Classification (NCBI taxonomy): domain Eukaryota; kingdom Metazoa; phylum Chordata; class Actinopteri; order Pleuronectiformes; family Pleuronectidae; genus Pleuronectes; species Pleuronectes platessa. The sequence continues at coordinate 28,355,675 of NC_070626.1, forward strand.
CACACATCAGTAATAAACTGGAGGTGAGACAGTGAAACACTTTGAACATTTACTTCAGTATTTATCAGCTTCACTTTTCTGTCTTTCGGCCCTGACCTTTTAGATGAATTATTCAAAACTTGATTCATTTTATTAATATCTTCTTGACTTCTAACTGACATTGTTAGCTTGTGTCAATTTCAGTCTGTCTGGGCAGCTTGGTTGTGTCTGAAATCAACCGCTGACTATTCCCCACTTCACTATATACACAGTATATAGACGACTGCATAGTGAGCTCATCAGGAAAATAATAAAACGCTTTTGGACATTTACTCTCTCTATTAATACTTAAAAAACATATTGAATGATCATCTGTCGCAGTTTGTGACGCTCTGCTCTGCTTGTATTTAAATTTATAAGACGGGCCGGACTGTTCCTGGTGACCCCGCTCCTCTAGTCTCTCCACCGCAAGCGCAATGCATGATGGGATACACTGCTAGGTTAGTGACCATAGGTGCATTGTGGGAAACAATGAGTGCAATATATAGGGTATAAAAAACTTGCAACACTAGGAGCGGCGAACTCACTATAAAGTGCCCTTTGAAGTGATTAGTGAGGGATTTCAGACAGAGGCCATGTTTTGTAACGGCTGACGAGGTCGAGTGTTACACACAAGAACAAATTGCAGTAATATGTAGAGAGAAATTAGAGTTTAAATCAGTTGTCAAAGTTGCAGCTGTGTAAATTAAATTGGTTTAATAAAAGCTTGTCGCACTGTGTATCGTTTCAGTCTTACTGTTTCACAATGAAATATCGAATCTGCTGCATCTGCACATGAATCAAGGTATAAATCTAAAACTCAGTAAATGTTATCTGATAAATACTAATCTATACCACTGTACACTACACTATATAATTGTAATACTATGTTGTTTCAGATTACAATGCTTATTGAAACAACATTCTTAAATGGGTTGTATTTCTAACATGTTGCCTCAGTCCCCTGGGCTCAGTTGCAGCATCTGACTTCTTCCACTCAAATAAAAATATTGTAGATGATAAAAATAATAAGTCGGTAATAAACAGACGCACTGTGAATTGAATACAGTAGAAATGAATCGTCCAACTAGTCAAACAGAGAACAGGTGTTGCATCACTCTCCCTAATGTTCACCAAACCTCCAGCTCTTCCTCTGACATCATCTGAACACATTGCCCCGTGTGTATATTTTCAATATTACTCACTTTTTGTGTTGGATTTATTTTTTTCCCCTAAAACAGAAGGAATAACTCCGACGTGAGTTTGACGAGTTCTCTGCAGCTGGCGATAAATCACGCTTTAACAACCACGACGCCTTCATCTGAGTTATTAACTCATTTCCCAGCTTGATATGATTTATTTGTTGTACTTTTTTATTATATCATCATATTACGAGTCCAGAAACAAAACCAATTTAATACAAATTACCAGGCTTTATAGCTTATCTCCACTTAAATTACTCCCAACTACTAGAAAATAAAATAATTGCATTTGCATTTTCATTACATCTCGATCCTCACTTCAGCAGAGCAGCGGTTTCACGGCACCGGGTCGTTTTTCATCTCGTGTTTGTAACGGTGAAAAAGGAATCAAGCCAAAATGAACTGGGGAGCAAAGTGAATGCAAAACGAATGCTCGCTGAGAGCTCGGCTTCTTCTCTGCGCATTGAAACACAAATGAAACGAGACAACAGCAATTTTGAAAAGACAAATCTGCTCAATTAACTCTCGCAGTGGAAGAAGTATTCAGGCATTTAGCAGCAAAAATACACACAAGTGGAAGTTCGGTCCTGCGTCACTCGTCCTCTGAGGAATCACTCACATAATGCACCTTGTACTCTGCCCAGTTTAACTACACAATTACTGCGAAAGGAGACACAACAGTGACTGAAGGGACCTTTACTGGGACCTTTACTGGGACCTTTACTGGGACCTGGTGGGGAAGGAAGTTCTGAAGTGAAATTGGCTGCAGCTTTGAGATTAATCCCCCCGGTCGCTAAATGGATAATTGTTTAACTTTTGTTGCATTAAAAAGAAAAACATCCTCCGTTCATCTATAGAACAAAAGTCACTGGAGAAATCCTGGACTGGGATTCTTCTGCAAACATAACTGGGATGTAAAAATAACGTAAATAGACAAATTGATTTAAATGAAAGGCCTAAATGAATATTTGCTCTGAGGGGATTTAAATGCACCATTTGTGATACACACAACAACTTTTCCTCACAGCACAGATGACACAGTAATGTCAGGAGAACTGTAATCATAAAAACATAATGTCTTGCATATGCAGTCGAGGGTGGCGTCATTCCGCGCGTCTCATTCAGGAGATAATGACTTCGGGGACTTTGTGGGATTCCAACTCGGGAGGCATAAATAATGCACTGCTTTGCTCAAAGCACAGGAAATCTGGGGAAAAAATAAACAAGCACGGGAGCCAGTGGAATCTGCACAACTCAATTTCATGACGCAGCTCTGATGAAAACATTTACCAGCGAGTCTCCCAGGAGCCAATTCTCTGATTGTGGTTTCACGTCCTGCTGCAGGATTGGCAGGAGTCGAAGCTTTTTGTAAAAACAGAAAGTCACTGCAGGCGGTTAACGCTGAGGTTTCTGGGTCTAAACTGTCACGAGCGCTTTGCCGTCACATGGTTTGATTCCTAGATTCTGTTACGACGGGTTAAACGTTGTAGGATTTTAATGAATCACCATGTTGAACTGGTGCAGACGCTCAGATTTGGAGACTTTCAAAACCTCGATCACGAGACGTTTGGAGATCATTCTGTATTCTTTGAGTTTTCCTTTAGTTCTGTATGTTTTACTGTAAAACTTAGTCAGTGACACCTTCACCCTCCTGCACTGGAGAACACGATGGAAGACGATGAGCCTTTTCTTTCCCAGGGGTCAGTTTGTTGAGGTGACACCAAAGTGCTGTTCACTTGGTCTGTTGCTCTGTCATTACCTCAGCTGCAGTTTAAGGTTCTAACAGGTTTAAGCCTGTGTTATCAGGTGATCACTTAAAACCTAATTACTGTTTAAACTTTAACCTGCCGCAGGTCCTGGCTTGACTGATGATTAAGATAATAAAGTTCAGTTTAAGGACACATTCATACAGTTAAGATATTTAACAGATATAACATATTTAACCGTACATGTTCATAAAAAAAAAGAGATTAATATTTATAAATTAATAGTCCAGGTCAATGTGCGATTTTATGTCACAGAAACAGATAATTCTGTAGATTCTGAATGTATTTATTAAACATGGTCCTGGTGATAATCTGTTAGACGTGTTCTCAGTGTCACATGATGTTGTCGTCCTCGGACTCACCTGCAGAAATTGGCTCACTTTGGTTCCAGAGCTAAGCCAATCAAACGTAAGTGACAGAGCAACAACCTGATTGGTTCTAGCGATTACCTCCACCAATGAGGTTATGTTTGTACTCCTGTCTGTTGATCTGAATTAGGGGACAGATCCAGGAATGTTTTTGTAATCACTGTCTCAACATTGTGAGGTAGTTTGTTTTCCCGGTGAATCACTCACTCATGGAACTGGATGTAAAAAAAAAAAAATCTGGCACATTTCACCGCTTCATCCGTCTGGTTTTCTTCAAACTGACAGAAGCCATTAGCCAATAAGAAGACACACTTAGAGCTACAGTCAAATTAACTGACACATCTTCAAGGTTCTATACTGATGACAACGCAAACATCTGGATCAAAGACACATTACATCATTAAATATATCATTTATTAAATTCTTATCCCAGATCTTTACATTTCTGTCTCTTACCATCTGTCTTCCTGTGGTGGACACAGAGGCTGAAACTCTCTATCTCATCTTTGAGAGTCTGAACAAAACACTTGAGCTGAAGGATCTGGTGTCAGACAGATGTTATATAACCCAGTCCTGTACGTGCTCCCTGCTCCTCCTCTTCCAGTGGGCAGGAGAGGATGAAGGACAGCGGCCTGTCCCAGGGCGCAGCCTCCTGCAGCCACAATGAGCTCCTGGTGTCAGCCGGGGAGTCGGCTGAGGAGACAAATCATCCAACACTGCATCTCTGTGTGCGAGCGGGGGTGCATTCAACATAATAATTCCCTCTGCAGCCGCGGACAGGACAGCAGGTTTACAGTCTGCTGTAGTTTTTACCAGAGAAGATTTATGTGTTTGACCTGATTCTGGTTGATCTTTGCAGTCAAGTCAGTTTAATCTGAATGGAATCAAAATAAAACAGACACTATTTTATATATTTTATATTTTACTGTGTTTTTCTGCAGGATTACGCAAAAATTTGCATGGGCCATATGACTTCAAATCAATAGTATTATTTTCAATACCACTGAAATGAACAAATACTTTCTGAGGAGAGGCCCCTGCGTCAAAACCCAATAATGGTAAATGAATATTTCATTTATTCAAATTATAACTGTATGTGTTGTGTATTCTCCCATGTGCACGTGGGTGTGTGAAGGCAGCACTGTTGGTATAAGAGAGTCGGAGGATGGAGCACGAGGTTCACAACAAAGTTATGAAAGGTTATTCTGCAGTATTGATATGTTCTCACACTTCATTTACATTAACAGGTCACAGTGGGGGGGGGGGGGCACACCACACGGGCGCACACGTCTCGGGCGGCAGGTCACCAGATTGTCTCCCAGCTGGCTTGAACCATCTCCCGTGTGTTTTCCCCGTCTCTCCTTAACTTCGTCTTTTGAAAAGAAAGGCAAAAGGCCAGAGAGTACTTTTAAAAATATGCACATTTACGAGTGCAAAATGCCATCGAGCATAAAGATAAAAGTAAAAATCCTCTTGATTCACCCTGAGATTATTCACTGACTGAGAAGAAGAAACTAAAAACTTTTAAAATAAGTGAAACAATGAGAACCAAGCAGGAGCTTCACACCGAGTCCTGTGCTGCACCGAGTGGGGGTCAGCAGGAGCAGCTGAGGGGGGGGGCATGGGGAATTGCCTGTTCCACATTTTAGAAAACGTTTAAATATGCAGAGACCCGCACGGTTGGGTTCTGTCATTGTTTTTAGAACAATGGCCGACAGAGGACAGGTGGAGGTTTGGTTTGTGCAGCGCTGAAGACACCAATTAGTTATATTGAGAAAACTAAAGCTGTAAGTGCTGACAGCAGAAAGAGGGAGATGACAACAGAGGAGCAGATCCACACACTCACACAGTCATCAGTGTGAAACATCGGGGGGGGGGGGGGGGGGGGGACAAGGAGACTGAGAGATGATTCAACCAGCAGTTTACTGGGAGAGTTCATACAAACCAGTGAATAACAGTGTTTCTTACTGTATACATTGTCTTACTGTATATATTGTTGTTTTTGTTTTTATGTACAGTGCACCAACCACACCATGGCAATTTCCAATATATGCAAATATACGTGGGGATAAAAATAATTCTGATTCTGATTCTGAAATGACCCGTTCACCTTACTGCAGCGAGGACAGCTGTGTGTGAATCACTGTCAGGGGGCGTGACACACTCTAAAGCTCCAGTATGACCAGATTGTCAGAACCAGTCCGACTGAATCTGTTAATGGCTTCAAAAACACAAACGAACATTAAAGATTATTTGCAAATCAGATTCAGAACTCTTACGTAGATGTTTGCAAACCAGGGCAGCAGGTCAAAGAAAGGGGGCGTGTCCCATGTTCTTTCCAACACGCGTGACGCACACTGAAGTCGGATCCAGAGCATGATTAAGCGTCTGTGACTGGAGCGTGAAACATGGCTGCAGATCAACCTCCTCCATCACTGCTGCCTCTGCTCACTGCGCCCGAGCTAAGCACCGTGACTGAAGGCTCTGACCACGAGTGCACCCGGACACATCTGTGTTCCTCATCTCGCCTGCAGCTCGTGTTTGGGTTTTTTATTTATTAGCTTACCGTGCACACTCATGCCGTTGCCACAGCAGCAACCAGTGCAGGAAGAGGTTAATGACGCCTGAACTGAGGAAATGGACACAATCACTTACAAACAACAGCATCGGGGGTGCTGCAAGGGACATCGGGGGCCCCAGGCAGAAGGAACCCGGCGGGGGGGGGGGGTCTACATCCAAACAAACTGTTTTGACAGAGAGTCAGTGGCGAGGGGCCTTGTTAGTGGGTTTCCAAACAGTGGTGTCATTGCAGTTTCCTAATCAAAGAATTCAAAGGGTTCTCACAGAAATGTTATTGCTGTTTATCAGCTGTTCTCAGGGGGGGGGGGGGGCTCTCAGCTCGGGGCCCCAGGCAAGTATGTGCTTCGTCTAACCTGTTGCAACGCCCCTGGAAAGTGCTAAAGGGAAAAAGTACCTTATTAATCAACATGCCGGCAACTTTCAAATATATAATTTTCTACTTTAACAACAAGTTGCAAAGACAAGCCTCCCTGTGTCAGCCATCCAGACACATATATATAAATATATATCTGCTGTTAGGATGAATTTCAGTGCAGCACCTTCGACAGTCGACTGGCTCTCAGGGACTTGTCTCTGCATCGAGACAGGCTCCAGTTATTCAGCCGTGCAGAGGCTCACATGTCGGAGCACCGGGTCCCTTGTTCAGACTCTGCACCGCCTCTCGTCCGCCTGTCAAATCACCGCACACTGCTCCAAGAGCCGTCCACCCACCATCCGTCCAAGGTGGGTGGTCGCACATAAACTCCTTCCGCTGCTGGAAATTCAAGAATATTTCCCCTGTGAAATGAGAAAAGGGCTCTGACACCAGTGTACAGTGCACGGCTTGTTTACCAGCATCAGAATATTCACTGTCAAACACGAGGAAAACGTTCAGAACCAAGTTAATGTAAAGTAGCTCCTGCATATTAATGAGATTTATGTGTTAAAGATGGAATCAGTGGAAGTTTCTTGACACTTTGGAACTTTTTAAACTTGCTCAGTTTACTTTTGATGAAATAATTGAAATAGTTACAGGTTCATTATAGATGTTTAACAGGGAAATGTGTAATCTTGATATACCTGAGAAGAAAACTTATGATTGAAAACCAAGATACAACAAAATATCATTGATTTTCTCCTTCATGCAACTTACATATCTCTCCCAGGTTATGAACTAATTGCTAAATTGTATATATTCAGTGTTTTCAGAGGAGTCACCAGGAAGTGGCCTTGGGTGTATTATTGTCACGTTCTACTGGAGTGTGTTTCCAGAGTGTGGTCACTGGTTGTCGCTGGTTGTCGGTGGTTAGGTTCAGGCATGAGAAGCACTTTGGTTGCGGGTCAGAGAGAGTTGTGGTTCTGGTTAGATATAAATGTGTCGTGTTTGAAAACCCTATGAACCATAATCCAAGTGCCTGAGCACAACCATAAGAAAAAAATAATTTAACAGTGCTGCAAGATCTTACTGATATGTTCATTATCCACGTGTTTGCATGTTTGTAACATGTATTTAAATCCATGAAGAGTCAATTTGTTTTTAAATTAAAAAAAGATGTGGACGATTCTGATTGTTGAATAACCTTGGTCACGGCAGATCCTCTTAAACTTTTATTTCCTCTGGTACAACTCCCCGCTGACAGATAATTCAAGTCAGATAATACAGAGTTTGTTTTCCCCAACTGAAATAAATCCGACCACACAGAGCCAGGACGATAATAAGAGGAGTGTTCCTTCTCACCTTCATATGAGGCGTATTCACACATTCGCTGAAACACACAGCTAAGAGAAAAAAGAAAAAAAGCCTCTGGATCCTGTCAAAGGAATCATTGTCTCGGCCGCATTAGTGGAAGGAAGGCAAAGAGTCAAGTTAGTGCTCAGGGTCCAGAGAGAGCAGCCATGGCCGCCCTCTAATGAAGCTGGTGCTTTTATTGCTGCGGCGCAGGGGTCTGCAGCGTGTAATTACACAAGAACACTTATTAGCCACAGGGAAAGGTCACAGATGGTGGGAGTCTGTGCTGAGAGCTTGAACCTGAACCTCCGACTGTTCACCTCCACCCGAGACGCTGCAGTCGTGCCTAATTGGAACATTAATACGTCTCTGAACTACAGCAGAAACAGTATCTGTGGTGAACTCCGCACATTTGTTTCTTCTGTTTTTCATCCCATTTTGGCTTATAGATAGATAGATAGATAGATAGATAGATAGATGGATAGATAGATAGATGGATGGATAGATGGATAGATAGATTGATAGATAGATGGATAGATAGATAGATAGATAGATAGATAGATAGATAGATGGATAGATAGATGGATGGATAGATGGATAGATGGATAGATAGATAGATGGATGGATAGATGGATAGATGGATAGATGGATAGATAGATAGATAGATAGATGGATAGATAGATAGATAGATGGATAGACAGATAGACAGATAGATGGATAGATAGATAGATAGATAGATAGATAGATAGATAGATAGATGGATAGATAGATAGATGGATAGATGGATAGATGGATAGATAGATAGATAGATAGATAGATAGATGGATAGATAGATAGATAGATGGATAGATAGATAGATAAATAGATAGATAGATAGATAGATAGATAGACAGATAGATAGATAGATAGATAGATAGATAGATAGATAGATAGATAGATAGATGGATAGATAATTTATTAATCCCCTGGAGAAATTTAGGTCATCCAGTAGCTTATACACTTATACACATAACCGACATACATACATAAAAAATACATATGAATGGGACGTGAATGGGTCTAACGCTATGGTACAGAATGCAATGATGTGATTGTGTCAGTGTCTAGAATGAAAGTGTTCTTGTGCTGCTGGAGTGGATAGTTCAAACAGATATATCTATAAATATTAAAACAACAATGTATAAATATAAATATATAAATATATAAGAATATGTAAGTGGTAAAAGTAAAAGTCTGTGCATGGGGCTAGTATCGCCAGTAAAGGGATGAAAAGTGGGTTGGTATATGAATAATAAGTAAACAATATGCAAAAAGGCCCTAATGTTGCTTCATCGCATCTTAAAGGGATGATTTAGAAAACCTCTCCCCAGACGATGATCTTAAAGGGAAGCGACGCCGCGTGTGAGCAGGATAATTGTTAAAACCGCTAATGAAACACAGACGTGACTGAAATGTTTTAATTGGATCTTTATATGAGCTGTGCAGCCTCACTGTATATACCGAGGCTTTAAAAAACCTTCCATTCCAACACAGCACAATGGAGGGTTTGAGTCCCTGCCACACGGTCACTTATTGGAGCTCAGCGTGCGTGCATGCTTTCCACATGCTGTAAGCATTTTGTGTGGTGGTTGGCACGGCGGCCCGAACCAGTGCGGTAATCTTTGGGCTACATGAATGGTGGCTGTGGATCTGTGGAGTATCCTGACTGTCTGTGTGGCTGCCAGCTAGACCACAGGAAGGAGCCCATCCCCGCCACTGTCTGTCACTGTTAATGCCCACATTGTACTGAGCAGACTCTGAAGGGTCTGTGCTGTGTGAAACTCTTCTCCTAACTTTGTTTAAAATAAACCAATTTTTTTGGGACAAAATTTTCTACAATTGAACAAGAATAACAATTATTTTAACTAGGGGTGCTGTGGCCTAGAGGGTAGAGTGGTTGTTCTCCAACAAAAAGGTTGCCGGTTCAAACCCCACTCTTCCCCATCTGCATGCCGAAGTGTCCTTGGCAAGATACTGAACCCCTAAATGGCCCCTCTTAAATGTTGAGTGTACTAATTTTAAGTTGCTTTGGACAAAAGCGTTAGCCAAATGACATGTAATTTAATATAATGTAACTATGCAGAAAGGTGCATGTCCTCAATGGACTGTAGGTGGCACTGTTTCTGTTTTACGATGTCCCATCACTACCTGAGATTCTCGTTATCTTGTTTTGCAAGTAGATAAAAAAACGAAAATATTTTGCTGAAATAACAAACTAAGCAATTGCAGGAAAGGAATTGAATTGTCATCTTGTTCCACCACAGCCCAGTCTGGATGCTAAAATAAGACACTTGGAAGAGTCCCGTAAGACGAGGACATTGTGTGTGATGGTTTCAGGACCCGGAATTCAACCACTGGTCCCAGACACGTAGGTGCAGTGAAGAATGTTGGATGTTTTACAGATGATCCGGTGTTCAGGCAGGCAAACAAGAAAAACACAAACTCAGAGAAACCATATCTCCAGATAACAGAGCAGGAGCACGAGGTGGGACGAGGACACAAAGAGACACACACAGGCTAAATACACAAGAGAGACGACGATAACGGCGACAAACAAGACAAAGGCAGGAAATAAACCCAAGATAACAGAGGAAATAATAACAGACATGGTTAAAGCAAAGAGTCACTTAGAGGCAGATATCACCAAAAAAAAGTGTGTTTCACTTTTTGGGTGAAGAGTAAAGTCGATAAACTTCACCTCATGTGCTACTGGAGGATTCCTCTAGAGGGCGCACCAGACCAGCTGGACCGTAGACTTTAAATTAAGACCATTACCCATCAATAAAGCCAAAACACACGGGATACGAGCACTGTCATCTTGCACATCTGAACCCAGAGTCTTTGTATTAGTGATGTGGGGGGGGGGGGGGGATTGAGCAGCAGTCGTCTCAGCTGTCAATGATCACGTGTCACCTCCACAAATTAAATCTAAACTTGCTGAAAAATTAACAACTGAACAAAGATCAGTGTGCTAAGAACCTAAAATGCCAGAAACCAAATTTATTTCCACTAACATGGAGGAGGGGGTGAAATTTAAAAAACATATACCGCAGCCAGCCACCAGGTGGAGATCCAGACACTTTGGCTTCACTTTTTGGAGCCGTCATGTCGTCCATCTTTTTATTCAGTCTACGCTTCCGACATCTCTCACTCACATCCTCATACTGCCCCTACTGTTCATATCAGATATCATGCACATAAATAAAAGCACATACATCTCCGGGCTAAATTATGAATTTCTCTAACAAGATTATTTATAAACTGCAGGTGTGTGAACTTTCCCAGATTCAATACAGAACAGATCAGAGCTACTAACTTTGGCGTGAAGTCTGAGAGAATCCAGGTCTGGAGAACACATGTGCTGACACACTGAGGTGGATGTGTTAGTCCGAAACAGACTTGTGTGTTTCTTCACACACGTAGAATCTGGTGTGACGGACACGCTAACAATCACAGATTACTTTAGATTAGATTAACCCACCGTGTAGAGGCCTTTCAGTGACAAACTCATTCTGTTCAAAGTCATTCTCTACACAAAGATGATTTTTAGAATGAATCTTCAAGTGAGACACATAATCCAGTTGAGGAGACGTGTCATTTTGGTTTTGTAAAGATTAATGAGACACCAACATCCAAACACTTCCAACGTCACCTTCATACAGCCGATCATGAGCGCCACTTCCAAACCTCACCGACCTCATTATGGCTGGTGAAGTATATATTATATAATGACTGTTTGGGTTGGGGGGGGGGGGGATGTTTAGGGAAGGGTCGGAGGTCAAAGAAGTATCCACTACGTCTCCATCCTCTCGTTTCATAAGATGGAAAAAGGCTGTGACAGTCTCCTGCTGTTATTTTCTACATTCCTCAGGACTTCAGCTCCATCCGGACGTTTGGCCATTAAGTGAGAAACACTTAACTTAACGTGTGTGTTGCAGCTCTCGAGACTTTCCTCCGAGGACACTTGAAAACATGCCCGACCGAGCACACACCTTGTAAAACCCGTTTTTTATAGAATAGAGACCTCGTACCTCACTCCTTTATATACTCTGCTTAAGTTTATATATCGTGGTTTTGGCTTTATTGATATTGTGGTTTTCCGGTTTTGCAATTATTTTTTTCTGATAATTTCTACTTTATTTCCTGAGGTAATTTCCTGAGGTTTGGTAAAGAGCTGAAGGAGAAATATATTTTGTAACCTTGGTTGTAAACGCTGGGTGTAAGTCGACTGGTGAATCACCGGCGAAGTGGAAAACGAGCACATGAGGTAAGTACTGTGGTTTTTTAATATCGTGAAACAAAGCTTCTCCAACTCTGTGTTCCCGTCACAAACGAGACCGGGAGCTGAATACACAACTTTTTCCATTTGTCACCGAAGCTGAGTAACGCTGAACAACTCCAGACCCTCGGATGAAACAACTCCCGACCTCACGTCAAACGGACTTTCATGGAAAAGGATTAAATCTACAGGAAAATGTTACCTCGAGGTGAACATTGAGGGATTGGGGAGTTGTGTCATACAGATGCTCAATTAATTGGAGATCTTTAATTTCAATATAGCATATACAATAGATATAAAATTAAGGTATGAGGCAAATTAGCGACATTAGGCATAATGGGGCATAACCTTAATTTAACAAATTTACCAGTCTCTGGTATGTAGATTATTATATTGATGCTGCTTTTGCTTGAAATTGAATACCAACATATGTTTCTGTACAATCATTGCTGTTCCATCATCACAGCATTTCAAATACAGCTTAATACCTCAAAATAACTTTGCTGCACAGTCCCAAGGGGCTAGTATGTATTTTCCACTCCGGCCACTAGATGGCAGCAGAGTGCTTCAAATACCTTCCTTGGTATGTGTAGTATCAGGCATTATCGTCTCCTCGGCAGCATGGGGTTTGAAGCAAATTATTGACATTCGTCCACAAGGGGTTAATAACCCTTCCTAAATATTCACATGGGCTCAAACTTTTCTTGTTTAACAGGCGAAATGTTGCTGTGGAGGCAAGTGACAGATTTCCTCCGACGCCCCGAAGCAGTAAACGTCTCTGGTAGCAAACACAGTAAACCGCAGAATGCCTTCACAATGTTATTATAGTATTAAAAGGGGTTGTTTGAATAAGCTTATTAAAGTATTAACTACATTCACACCACTTTTTTTACCCATCAGTAGTCTGCAGTGTTATATAACGTGCATCGGGCCAGTTTGTGTCAGATCATTAGACTGAGCTGTAATTCAGTTTGTGTATCTGGAGCCTGTGGTCGTATAATCTGAGTTCACAGCAATCACACCTGGGATTGATTCTCCTGAATCGACAGAGTCAGGGGAGGAAGATGAGGAAAGTGCAGCTCGTGATTCCACTTTGGAGAAACTGCTGAAAGAAATGTGACTTTTAATTTGGTCGGGAGTCGAGTTTTCAGGCGAGAGGCGAAGAAACTTTATTACTTCAGTCGGATTCTGGCTTCAGGTCACTCAGAGTCCCGTCTGGGCTGATTTGCAAGCTCATCAATTGCACGTGTAAAATACAATCACAGCATTAATTAGTGGGATTTTACTTTATTGCAAACAAAGACTAATTTGAATGGAACTGAATCTAGTCCACGTTAACAAGGTTTTTATTGCAACAAGGCTTTTATTGTTTTTGCAGGAGCAGAAGAGAACGGATTCTTCTGCTAAGGCCCAACGCAGAGGTGAGTCCTGTATTCTCTCATGTAACCAGCAGGGGTCGACTTCTTTTTCTATAGAAGATCATGAGAAAATGACTCTCCTCACTTGATTTACAACGTCAGTGAACATTTGCCTGAGGAGTTTTACGTCCTCATCTCTTCTTCAAAGTTTTCTTCAATGCAACACGATGGTTTTTATTGTAGATTTATGGAATTTCCAACTGCAGGGTTCAAAACCGCAGCTCACACACGATTGGGTGACGTCACAACGGGTTGTCGTGTGGTTAATGAAAGAAGTAAAAATCCTGGATCAGTTTATCTGGATCTGCTCAAACAAGTGATGGGTTCTTCTTTGGATGATTCGTCTTTTCAGGAGACAGACGGCTATTAAAATTTTCTATGCACAAAAATCTATATTTTCCATGTGCAGGAGGCGACAATCTACGTCTTAAACACATTGTACACACCATGCAGCTCTATAGAGACTTAAACAGGCTGCACAGGAGAAAGGAAGAGAAACTGGTTCACGCCACTTGAGTTGAAATGTTTTGCTGCCGACAGGATGACGTCTGTGAAGACTGTGAAAAATCTCCGGCTTTAAATCTCAGGCCTTCATCCAAGTGAAGCGTCTCCGGCTCAGATTGGACACACCGAGCGTCCAAGACGTGTCAGAGGGACAATGGAAAACGAATCCAACCGATTCCCTTTGTGCATCTTTCAAGATGTTTCTTCTCACAGGTCTTTCTCACTGTTTCCTCTATCGGTCTCGCTGTCTGGGTGAGTCTAGATCTCAGCTCATGACCAGATGGCGAAGTCACATCTGTGGAAGGCCTCAGTTTACGACTGTGTAGAGACGTATCACAGAGGAAAAAGGTCGAGGGTTTAACACCAATTCACCAAAAAAAATGCCTCGTCCTCTTTTACGTCTTCGGGTGTGTGGAGGTTTTGTGTGTTTTGTCGGGCTGAGATCTGGGACCGAGCTGGAACACAGTGTAATATTTCCTGGAGTCACTCGGAGAGTTGAGGCGCCGGGGCCGTGGCACAAAGAGCCGCTGTTACACGCAGTCACAAGAGGTGTTGGCAGAATCTGCTCTTCATCCTTCCACACACCGGACACACTCAGCTGCCGCGCTCATGCACTATTCATAACACTGTAGCATCGTCTTGTTCTTGGACTCGTCCCAAACCAAACACCGTGGATGAAAGAGCCTTTGTTATTCAGGGGCAACAACAAACACGAAATAATTGAGGAAAACAAGAGTGAGTTTTTATTCCCAGCGTGGAATTTTTGAGGGCACTTTATTCTGGATAATGGATTTTGGACTTTGTAGTTATAGAGATTGTTTTTTTCTTTAATTTAAAACACAGCCGTTGCTAAATCCATGTGTTTGTGTGTGTGTTTGTTTGTGTACAAAATAACTCAACAATGCACAATTTAATTTTCACCAAACTTTTGGACTGGACCAATGCAGCGTTGACTAACACCATGAACGCACGGCTTTGTTGTTGCTGCAACTTCTTGTCAAACTCTTGATTTACTTGTTGTTGTTTTGTTGTCGTCCTGAGTTTTACCCTCATACAACCTACACGGACTATGCACTGAATATGTTTGTAGGTTAACTGCTGTGTTGTGTTCACATGACTGTATCTGTATCTGTATCTGCTGATACTCTGCTTGTTTCCTGAGGACAGAGGAATTATAAATGTTAATCTCAATCTTCCTCTTGTCTCGATGCCAGTTTCACTTAAAGAACCAAACACATGGGAACCGCCTGCATTCTGATGTCAACAAACCTCCAGCGCAGCCATTTCCACTTTTCAAATTAAATTAAAGATTAGATCAAATCTAAGACTCAGGTTTTTTCAGACTTTTGGTAGTTTTCTTTTTACTCACAATTTCCTTGGGCCATTGAAACCCTAAACCTTATAAAACCCTAAAATTGATTTTTCTGGTCATTACTATCAAGATTGAACTTTATTTGTCTGTGTTCTCACATTTTCTTGATTTCTTCCATTGTAAATGTGAATCAATGCAAAATGTTAAGGTAAGAATCTCCTGTATTAGATCTTCTGTTGATATTTGTAGTTTTTAAGTCCATAAAAACCACATCTGTCAAAAAAGTATTTGTCACATATTTCTCTGTTCATCTTCAACATCATATCGTCGGTTAGGAAAACTCTCCTTTATTTTATTCATACTTTAATTCATTTTATTGTAGCACTGTTATGATGCAGTTTTATATCATAATTATACTTAGCTGTATGTCAAGTACAGTTTTCATTTCTTCTGATTCATAAACGCTGCTTCTCTACATAATAAAGCTGCTGCTGCTCCTTTGTCCATTCTGTATCTGTCTGTCCTGCAATACTCTTCCTCTCTTCTCACACTCTTCATCAGTCTTTGTCTTTATAAAATATATTTTTTTGTCGGCTGGATCAAAACCTCAGTAACTCACCCGGAGGCTTTAAAGGTCAGTGTGTCGTCATCATGGATCAACGCTCTGTGATCACAGGTGAAGCTGTTGGAGGATGCTGACATCTAGTGGCCGAACGTGCACCAGCAACATCTCATCACTGCTTGAGGAGGAAAAACAGGAAATAAACAAACCATCAGTCCGACGGGACGGGGGACATCTGGAGACACTGAGATGTCCTGCTGTGCCTGAAGTGGACATTCAGTCTCCTGTGACAGAGACGAGTCCACTCTGATCTCATGATTCACTGCAATGGGTCATTTTTCATCATCATCTGTGACAGTTGCTCAAGAAAATATATAATTTATTTGAAGGGTGTTTGCTTTTTTAAATTTTAATGAGAAATTACCAACAGAATAATAAACCTAACCAAGACATAATCTTGTATTTAACAAGTTTAATCTAAGTCATTAACCTCTGTTGATCTTCAGCACACTGTGTCTATTAGATAATACAAAGGCATTAATCATTAGAAACGTGGCACAAATACACTGATGTCTATTTTTACCTCTAAATTGGGATTCATTAAAAATTATATATATAATTTTATCTGCATAGCCCATATTCACAAATCCCAATTTGTCTCAGAGGACTTAACAAGCTGCGACATCATCTGTTCCTAAATAAAAAAGCCATAAATATAAATGATTTGTTTATGAGTTCAAACAATAAAAACGCTATGTGAAGTAAAACCTAAAGAAAAAGTCTCAATTCTCCATCTGTCACATGTTAATAACCTGAAAGCTGAAAAGTGACAGACCACTTTCAGTTTGTCCCTTTTTTAAAATTCCTCGGACGGCCTTTTGAAGAGGACACAACACAATTATGTCCACGGATCTGGACGTCATCTTGATGATTTGTCCTTTTTGAATTATGGTTCAAAACACATCCCCCCCCCCCTCCATCAGTCACCAAAACAAATCGTCCTAAACTCCCTTTAAATGGACCGTAGCCTTCAGAACTGGCGTCTGACGAGAGGATTCAAAGCTGTTACTATCGTCCCGGAGGAGAAAGAAAGGGACAAACAATCATCACAGAATATGGACGTGATGTTTATTTTAGCTGCTGTCACTCAGATGACTCATGAGGTAAATATCAGTTGTCCACATCGAGGCGTGTCTCGGCTTTGTTCGTCATCCGGCTTGTCTTTATTCACTCTCATGCACAGTCGTGATGTCAGTTGTATCAAATATTCAGAACATGCACAGACACACACACACACACACACACACACACACACACACACACACACACACACTCAGACACATGAAGGGTATCTGTGTTGAAGTGTAAAATTGTCTTTTAGTTTAATTCTCTCAGTTTATAGCGGAGGTTTTGCTGTGTGGATTAATATGATCCCTCGAAACCTTAATCTCAACCAATCACAAACTTCGCCCTCTGTGCTAAAAATAGAAACGGGAGAGGCCACGGTTAATAAAAAGCAGCAGCTCAACTCGTCAAACCCGGAGAAGATACAAAGTTAAACTTGACAAAAGGTGAAGTGCGTCATCCGGACTGTGGAACAATGCAACGTGATCGGGGAGAAGAAGAGCCATCGCCAGGGAGGAGCCAATCACCTGCTTCATGAGGCACACACCTGTCTGCATTCAGCAACACACACACACACAACAGATACATCACAAACAAAAGCTCTGCTGCTCCATCTGGCTGCTTTGGTTTCATGACACAATCACTGCATGGTTCAGTCAGTTTCATTTTGAAAATAGAACAGTGAAAGAAAACGTGCACATGGTGCCTTTCTGGCTCCAATGAGGAAAGTGGAGTCTGGATAAAGATCCGGATCTTTTAACCCAGAAGGAAAATCATCACTGCATTATAATAATAGTGATTTGTGATCCTAACTTTAGGATTCCTGATGTTTCCTTTGACGTTCCACTGGCCCTATGGTTCAGAGGAGAGAGCTCCAGGACTTGGGAGGGTTCATATCCAACGTTTGACTTGATGTGATGCATGCTGGACTTAACACAATGCATGGTGGACTTAACACAATGCATGCTGGACTTAACACAATGCATGCTAGACTTAACACAATGCATGCTGGACTTAACACAACGCATGCTGGACTTAACACAATGGAGGTTGGACTCAAAACAAAGCATGATCTATTCTACTGACTAACAAACAAACCAACAAATAAACAGAGAGGGTGAAAACATAACCTCCTTGGGGAAATGGAAGGTGTTTAGGATCAGATTCAAACCTGTGTTATTCACATAGTGAATGTTGCACCGTGTGAATCTGAGGGTTCAACCTATAGAAGATCTCCCGGCCGAGCCAATCAGTTTCCTCTCCTGCCTTCTGGGTCTCACTAGTTTCTGCCAGACACAAACCTGGAGAAGATAATTCAGCTCTGAAGGTGAAGTTTCCTTCACTCACACATGCATGCACAAACACACACACACAGATCACATGCTCTTTGTGGGTTTTAAGAAGGCATCATTAACGCTCTGTGAGCTGACACATGACGGTCAGACACACATACTGTAATGGAGCCCACAGAGAAGACTCAGAGCACAGGGATGTGTAGAAGAAACCAGAGTGTGAGGGAAAACAGCTTTAAACATTCATTTCCACGGTTAACCCCACGTTCTCCTTCAGAAGGCTCCGTCAGAAGCTTCCTGTTGATTTGAACCCCGACTCCTGGGCCTGTGTGCAGGGACGTGTCCGGGATCACTGCTCTTCACAGGATTACATCACATGTTGCTTTATGCAGGCGAACACATCTTTTAGAGATAGTTAACTTTTACGTTTCACTTTCACTGACTCCTCCCTCCTCCTCTCTGAGGAAACCACACAGGATTGGACTCGGTAGAAAAATGATGCACTTTCTTTTACGATCGGCTGAGGAAATAAGTGCGAGGGAGCGGAGTCTGAGTTTTTCATTATTCCTCTCCCAAGGTTTGCTAAAAGTGTTTCTGTAATCCACAGAATCTTTAGCAAGCAGAGAAAACACTCATCAAATGGAATGTTTATCTCGAGCATCGGAGCGATTCAGTTTTAAAAAAAGAAGAAAATCTGCAGAGAAGTTAATTTCAATTCCACGCATTGGAACTTTAATTGATAATCGTCATTATGGGATTGAAATGTAAATTAAAAACTGCTTGTAACAACATGAAAGCACTTTATTGTGAACATACAGACCACCGAGCAATATTCAGACCAATATTTGTTTCTGTGTTTGCAGCCGAGTGAACCTTAGACACATTAAGAGATCACATGAGGCTCCAAACACATCCAGATAAGTGCAGAGCCATTATCTGGTAGTTAGGTGTTCCCTCTCACAGGCCTCTCACATCGAAGCCAAGTCGACCTCAGATCTCTGGAGAAGACGAGTCCTCGTATTAGAATGTATGTAATAACTTTGTTATATGAGAAATAACTTAATGTTAATAAATATGATCACGAAAAATGATGTTTCTGAATCCTCAAACCCAGCAGGTTTCTGTTTTTCAGAAAATATTTTGGTGATTTTAAATCTCCCGTCTGCAAAGTTTTTTTTTTTTAAACATTGACAGTTAAGTCACAGTGTGTAGAAGCAGAGGAGTGACTTAACATAGTATTTATTACTGTACTCACGTATATTTTTCATTTATCTTTATTTTACTTAAGTAGATCTATTACAAAACACAACAGAAAACCAGAAAATACTGCGTTGTATTTTGTATTATGTACATAAAGTAATAAATAACGAGAAGGGAACTAGTTCAATGATCCATCAGAGCGAGCTGACAAACTAGCATATTCATAAGAAAGTACTTAAGTAAAATGTTTTACTTGAGTACATTTTTGTCTAATCATTTGTACTTTTACTTTTACTAAAGTAGAGTGTTAGCTGAAAAGTGAGGAAAATACTGCAAAGTGAACCTTTTCAATAGGTTTTTATATTTATGATTTTATGGGAGCTGGATTATTAATACACTGGGTATAATGGCCTTATAACACCTATTCTGTCTGACTCAGCTTTTTACACATATGTGTGCTTGTGTGACACCATTTTCCTCTGTGGCATGAAATAGAATCCATGAAAGAAACATGTCTGCACAGAAGAACGAGCGAGTTCCCTTCATACGTGTGAAGCATGAACGAGCAGCACACGTGAACGAATGAATGAATGAATGAACCACAAGTTATTTGAATCTGAAGGGGGGAAATCCTTTCTCCTTCCTCCGCTCTCATTATTCAAACTACGAGTGCTGAGCTCGACAGGTTTTCTTTTTTAATGAACGAGGCTCCGAACTGAATTCCTCCTCCTCTATGGAACGTGTCAGTCAAGATAAGAGCTGGTTGGATTCTCCAGATGGAGAAGATGGAGCTTCTCTGACTTTATCTGAGGAAACAGAAGCGTCCAGAGAAGATGTGACTGCAGGAGATGATTTCATTCTTTAATATGTTGTGGGAAATTCAAGAAACAGCTGGAAACATACTGGTTTCTGTGATTTTAAGTTATTTCCCATCACTGATACATTTTCGATTTAACGTTTAACTCTCTCATTCAGCTATCAAAACCCTCGAAGATTACAAAGGGGGAGAATGCAATTTGTTTCATGTTTATTTTCTATCATTCAATCATATACATCCTGATAATGGACCTGGTAAATTCTACTTCCTTCTGCCTCATCTCCGTTATGAAGCTCCTCACAAATGCATCCTGCCGTTTTACTTCTTCACGTCTTTTGTACTCTTCGGTTCTGCACTGAAGTTTGCTGCCTGTTTATCTCCTCTGTTTGAGATTTAGACGTTTTCTATTATTCACGTCCCTGATGAGGCTCGTGATCCCATTAGCCCCGGACGCCGGCGGGCAACGTGAGGTGTCGACGACAAGCTGCCTGCCAGGAACTCTGTGTGCTCTGGACAATAAGCCACTGCTTCACTGCAGCGCTGTTTCAAATCAGTGTCATGTGGTTTACGATAAAGAAAACAAACAGCTTAGTGCACGTGTGCGTCTGTACAGGGACGTGCACTGGTTTATAAAACAGCTCTGAAGATAAACATTAATGTAAAGCTTGAGAACTGAGTCGTCTCTATCGCTGCTCCCGTCCTCCTGTCCCCGAGGCAAACAGGAAGTCAAACTAAAACAGACTCTTACTTAGGTCAAACCCTACCTCCTCCATGTTAGCAGATGAAAAATGAACCACAGTAATAAGTCCAAATACACATCAAGTGATTTATCGACGCTCTAAGAAAGAGGTGAAACGTCATGTTAGACGACTCAGTCTGCAGGCGAGAGCTTCCATCTTTATCTAATCTCAGCCGATGAGTCATGCCGGAGTTCAGGGACCTTTACTGCAGGAGCATGACGGCCTGTAGTCAGGAGTCAGACTCAGCTGATGGAAGACGAGGCCCGGGCTCATGGGGAGTGAGTAAATCCTGGAAACACACAGGGTCATGGTTTGTTTTAGCTATTTGGGCCATCTTCTCCTTTCACCACGTGGGACTCTTTAGGCTTACGTCCATTTTGTTCTGGCCACAAGAAGACCACGTCAGTATCATTGGCTGACGTGGTCCACATCTGTATCTGGGAGAGGGACACCTCTGGAGAGAAACAATCTGTGAAGACGGCAGTGGCTAATGTATGTTTACACTTGGAATACAAGACTTTCTGCAATGCAATGTGCTGATGCCAAGAAATAAACAAATAAACATCTTTTTAAATTGTTGCGTTGTATGTGTGAATTGTGTTTTATTGTGTATTTTATCCTTTTTTGCTCTTATTCTTACTTTATTGCCATGTCAGTTCATGGCCGTGTTGGTCACTTTAAACACAAACATCTCAAACCTTTGTTATGTTTCCTCCTGTATATTCAGCTATAATAAAAACAATAAGCACACGGAATCTACATGTTGTGTTACTTCCTGAAGATACTTTTCAAAGTGTTAGTGGGTTTGGATCGAGGTGGGTGGGGTCCTGTGTCGTACAATGATTCTGAAGACCTCTCAGGGGAATCAGTTGTGTCACTTTGTGTTCGGTTGACGACATATTGTCACTGAGGCCGATCAACACTGGGTGTGGATGCTTCGTGTTTATAATTAGATCTTGTCTATTGTGTGCATGTGTTCAACAGGAAAACATTGCTCATGGGTGTGCTCACGGTTCTTTCGGTGAAAAATCATAAACATTTTTTCAACAATTTCAAGGCGGGACTCGAACTTCTTGGTTTCAACAACAGATCCGAACACCAGGTGAGGCTCCCTGCTCTTCACTTCATCCTCTCACATGAACCCAGCGGCCGCCGGACGACTCAGTTCAACCGAGGGAAGGAGAAGAACAAAAACACAAGGCCGGCTCAGTGTTGTGTTGTTGCACAGTAGGCCTACCTGTGGACCCACAAAGCCACACACACAAACGTCACCTGGTAGCCCGATATGGAGCGGAGACAAAGGGGTGGGGTGGGGGGGGGGGGGGGGATGAAACCCGAGCACGCCAGCCTCCTTTCTGTTGCCATGGCGACAGTGGCTGTTTCCAGAACCTGGGTGAGAGAGAGAGAGAGAGAGAGACTCCCACTAGGGGGCAATTCACAAATCTAACCTGGCAACCCCACAACCTGGCAACCGAATGCAAATAACCATCAATGTATTTAGATGCAACAACGGAATAATGAGGAGGTAATAAATTGGCCGAAGCCCCCCCCGCCCCCCCGGCGCTCTTCCCCTCTTCCTGCCGGGTAATTCACTTCCACCGCCGCTCCTCTGTGGATCAGGGTGTGTGTCTGCTGCTGGCAGGTGAAGAAGCAGGTTGAGCAGGTTGTTCCCTGAATGCCACCTCCCTCCCTCCCTCCCTCCCTCCCTCCCTGCCTCCCCCCCTCCCTCCTGCAGGCCGACTGCTGATTCACTCTCACACGTTGGCAGCTCAGTGAAGAGATTTGTCGCCCGTGCACCTGTTCTCATCCGATACAGCCTGAGAATAAGGTAAGGATTGACTCAGGGAGGATTTATGTCTTTTTCTCTTTCTCAGGACAATGTGCGGCTTTAAAAAATCAAAATGAAGGATTTAATTTTTTGTCTAAACATGTTTGAGTCGTATTTTTGGAGTTGTGTTTTTAATCAAAACAAAAGCAAAATTCTCCACTACTTTAACGGCAATATGTCAAGTTTGAATGATTCATTATTCCATAATCATACATACGTAATTGTTATTATTTCTGTTTTTACTTCGCAAAGGGTGAAATTAGATCCGGAGAATGTGAAAGTATAAAGAGTTCATGGCTTCAGATCATCAAAACAGCAAGTGGCAACCATACTGAAGGAATAACACAACCTGAGCACTGAACACACAGTGCGGCCACACCAGTGTTTGTCACTAACACAATGAATAATGAACCAGGGGGTTAAAGTATCTGACCTACTAGAGTCAGTTGTTTCTCTATGGAGGCCCTCATACATGTGTACAGATCTATTTTCTATATTTCTACTGAGTTATGTGAAATGACAACACAAGTGAAATGTCTCAGAAAGACGATGGATGTGTTTTAAAACCTAATCCTCAATAGTCTTACATATATAATACAAAGTAAGGCCCCTGTCGTATTACTGGGTTATTAATGGACCAAATGGAATCTGCTTCATATACTGTCGATTATGATATATAATTTAAGCTGTGACAATTAAAACGTGAAATAGTTTTAAAATATAAACTGTTAATCTGAAGAGAAACCTTACTTCAGGTGCTTAATCTGTGATAGGATTATTATAATTTATCATATTTTACATTAAATAAATGCAGTGGAATAAAAAGTGTATTATTCCTCTCAGCAGTGCAGTTTATATGAAACTGAGAGCAGCTGGTTCTTTAAGGCAGATTTTCAGGTTGTAAAATGCTGTAAATGCTGTAAATCCACATCCCAGTGGAAAGATGCACTAACCGTTCCCCATACATGTCACATGTCACACACAGGTGTTACACATGTGAGCTTAACACAAACAATGACCAGGTTGTGTGCTCGTGTATCTTTAAGTGTCCCCGTGTGTGACTGTTTCTCTGTGAACCTGCTGAGGTGATAACTGCTTCAGCCTCTGACAGACCGGCACAATGGGAACTCTTCAGCGAGTTGATACTCTGAGTGTGAGAGGGTGAGAGGAACACATCAGCCGGTTTCCTTCCACCTGCCGAGGCCGCCAGACTCGTTGGCCGTGACACTAGCGACCAAATATGTGGGCATATTTGTAACGTGGACAGGAAGTGACACGATGAGTTTTAATCAAAACAGGAAACACTGGTTTTAATATTTTGTGACCCGCACCCTGAACGTCACACAAACAGATGGTAACAGATACTTAAGATTTCTTTAAAACCCCATCGAGCGATGACATGCTTGTACAAATCAAAACAAACCAGTGATTCCACTGAGCTGCCTGTTAAACTGGTTCCACACTCATTTGTTTCATTTACACCAGATTCTCAGATGCCGGCAGCATAATTATACTTTTGTCCTCCACGGAGTTCAGTCCAATGGAGTCCACTCTTCAGGATGATCCTCCAGTTGAAATTAATAATATCATTATGATCATCTATCACCTACTTTTGCCCCAAACTGATATAGAGAAATGCAGCAGAGGTGTTTTAGCCCCAAGGCCTCCGATGACAGGCCCCCAGCAAATCTCCTTTCAAGCTTAATCCTCTGTTTGAGTGACAAGTAGCTGACAAATTAGCCAAGATTTCTTCATCTCATAACCCCGGTTAGACCCAGTGGAAAAGTCACAGCACTGGCAGAAGAGCCGTTTAGAGTTAAAACAGTGAGAACTGGAGTTCACAAAGTCGTTTGTGTTTTCTCACGATGAAAACTTCTCACTGTTCTGCAAATTTGAAATTCCACTGAAGTGTCTGTGTGTCAGTGTTTCTAGCTGCAACTTTCTTTAACAACAAGATCATTCAAAGTTCGGTGAAATTAAATTAAACCTATTAAGCGAAACCCAAACTGGAGAAATATTGGTCGATGGCTTTATTGGACAATACCTACAGTTTTGAGCTGCTGTCTCCATTCAGATAATGCCAGTTAGTTTGTTGCGAATTAGATAAAGTACTAAATTAAAGGATATTCCTAAACTGTGAACAAAACATGATCCATTGTTAGATGTATCCACAATGGGCCAGATTCCAGAGCCGGACGGATTTCACCTGTTGAAGGAAGCACCAGAGCTGTGTCCCAGTTCAGGGGCCTGAGGCCGTCAGGTGCCACGTGGACCAAAGAGCCTGTGTTGCATTTCTTCATCGACCGCATTTGAAGGAGCCTTGGAACAGTCTTCCAACTGTGACTCAAGGGGTCTTCAGATGAAGCCTATGAAGTTTTGTATGTGACTGAATTTCAAGCTCTCTGATTGGATATTTCTTACTTAAAAACATTTTGCGACAACTAAAAATGTTTTTAGTTCATCCAGCGTTGCAGCTGAAAAGTCTCCGGACACAAAGAGACTTTTTGTCACTTTCTTGTTTCCACTGCACTGTTGGACGTTTCTAAATCGTCCTCCCTCTCTGCCCCGTCTCGGTGGATTAGCCCATTTTCTTTAATGACGTGTTCTTAGTGTCGTATCATCAGCAAACGTTAACTGTTAGATTTATACCAGCAGGTTGCACCATTAACAACCCACAGGGTCTCCATTCATTTCCCACAGAGCAGAAAGTCATGTGAGACGATAAACAAACCTTTTCCAGAAACTCACCACTGGAGGACATTCACGTTTCACTTTGGTGATTGACGACAAGTTTCCATCAGTATTTAAAAGAGGCAGATGATTTGCCCCCGGATTATTTCAAAGATATTTATTTTTGATCACATTAAGAGAAAATCAATTGGGGTGTATGGAATGTTCTATTTATTTCCATTTAGCCGTGAACTAGTCGACTATGCAAAACTTGCTGATCTGTCGCCACAGGTAAAACCAGCTTTGCATGTTCAGAAGCTCCGTTTCGCTGCTGAACTCTGAACAAGAAGCAGGTCACCACCAAGCAGCCGGTCAACACAGTGGCCTGGCCGGGGAATAGCTGGAGTCATTTGTGTGTTAGTGTGATGCCGATGGGGACAACACACAACTCCGAGGGCATCGGTGTGTGTTCCCACTGTCAAAATGTCACAGATCTCACAGGAGATTGTGCTGGGACCTGCTGCTGTGTAACAATACAGGGTTGACTGCTTTGAAACTGCACAACAACCTGAGGTAGCAGCCAGATCTGTCAGGTTCACGGTGTTTCGGCCAATGTTCACCACCAACTTCAAGTGGGCGACTCCCAGTAAAGACCCTGGAGGTGTGAGTGTGTCGGGATCAGTCGCTCAGTGATTTACTTCCCGACTCGTGTCAGCGCAGACGACCTGTGCTCTTTAGGCAGGTGATATTGTTGCTGCCGGAAAAATGGGACCAAGCAGAGATGTCTTGATTCACACTGACTCTTTGCATGTGGTCGGGGGGGGGGGGGGGGGGGGGGGGTTGGAGTTTGGAGACTGCGCTGAACACAGATTCAAGTCCTGTGGCTCCGTCCTGAAGGAGCTTAGGGGAAGGAGGTGAACAGAGGTGTCAGTCGCTGAGGGAAAGGAAATACAAAACAACCAAAAACCTCACTTCCTTTTAGTCCTTTTCAATTTCTATATGTTTCATCTCCAAACACAACTAGGAATCATCTCCACCAAGGAGGTTTTGTTTTCCTCCCTGTCCATTGGTTGGTCATTTGGACGACTGTTGGGCGTTGAAGGTGCAGACTATACAGAGTGCTACTCTAGTTACATTGTGGATTAGTTACAAGACATTGGTTTGGAGAAATTACCCAATCACAGTAAATCTATGTTTGCATAATTACTGAACAAGAGTATATGACTTTCATGGAAAATTACTTTCCTCTATGCCCGGAGTGTGTGTGTGTGTGTGTGTGTGTGTGTGTGTGGGGGTGTGTTTGTGTGATCGACTTTCAATGGTCCACTATTAATGCACTATATAACTGCAGTCCATTTGCCATATCATGAATACAGAATACTGTCGAGGGAAGCTAAAGGGAATGTGTGTAATAACTTTCTTATACCTTTGCTACTTGGAAGATGTACTATAGGCACTTTTTCTTTGGCCCTGGAAACAACAGTTCAACACAAAGTCCACTAACATACTTGTTCTGCAGCTCTTTAACAACTTTTCTGTAAAAGTGCTCAGAACAATATGTTGGAGCATCTCCAGTTTCATGTCACCACAGTCTTTATCTGCTGATGAAGGTCATGTGATTCAGTCAATAACTTCCAAACAAGCGAGTAAGTTAACCTCGAGATTATTATTATCTATTTTTTAAAACATCTTTTTCAAGGATCAAGACTAAACAATGAAACTCAACACAAAACAGTTTCTTGAGAAAACTACCTTCAAACCAAACTCTCCACAAGCGAAAACAAAAATGAAAATGTTGTTATTATGTATCGACAATTTCCTGTGAATTATCAATATACTATCAAATTAAATTTAATCGTGTGATGATCTCAAGGTACGACTCAAGACAAAGTTGATAAACAACAAAAGTTATTTATTACATGAAGTCATAATGTGATGAGTTACTTTGAAGACAACAAGCGTATTGTTTTGATTATTAAAATGATGTTTTATGTTCTCTCGTGTGTTTCAGATTGACACCAAAGTGAAAATGGAACATTATTTAAAAATCACGGTGTGCCTCCTCCTGATCGTCCAGACCTGTCAGCTGGCCTCGCTCCCAGAGTCAACCGACTCTCCGGGTCGTACCATCGATAGAGGATGGCTCCGTCAAGTCCACAAAATAAAACAAAAAGGCGGAATTAAAAAGGTTCCGGTCGCTACAGATGAGCCGGGATATGAATCGGAACCGTTTGCAGAGGCTTTGGATTCAAACAATGTTGAAGCTGATGGAATTCCATCGGGCTACATGATGTTTGGGTCGAGTGGTGAATCCAGTGAAAATAAAACATCTGGTAATCCGGTGCTGCCTCCCCAGTTTTCAAATCAGACAGACGAGAAGCCTCAAGTGTCAAACACCACAGCTGCTCCAACCACTACCACAACCAGTCCCTCAAACTCAAGCCAGACAAACATGACAGGAGCTGAGGAGGAACTTCACAACTCAACGATGACCAATCAAACCTCCAGCGCTCATTCCGGTCATCACAACTCAACGATGACCAATCAAACCTCCACAGCTCATTCCAGTCATCACAACCACACCCCTCATAATCGCACTCATTTACACACGACAACCTTGGCTCCAGAGAAGAATGAGGGGTTAGACAACAGCACAGAGGGGAACAACACAACAACCACAACAACCGCAACAACCACAGCGACACCGGGGTCCAATGAGACGTCCCTCACGTCTTCGTCCACGACAGCGGTCCCCTCTGAGACCACAGGAGCCGACCCTGAGCCCACGACCCCTCTCGCTCCCTTCACACCCGAGGTGGCCAACATGACGGACAAAGAAGGAGCCTCGGGCGGCGGCGCAGACAGAGGTACCACTGCAGTTTAAGGTGTCTCAGTGTCTTGGTGTATATTTCTTGTGTCTTTGTGTTCCGCCCTATCAGCCGTCCTATTACTTTACAGACAGTCACCAGGAGAAACATAACGTTAATGTGAAAGTCCCGGCGCTTATAACTGAGTTTGAGGTTTGACAGGTAACACAACGAGAGTTATTGGGCAACAAAACTAGAACAAAAACCCTCTTCAGAGACTTTGAGGCAACACAGGAGCACATATATTTCTGTTGCTTGCTTTGCATATTGTTTTTTATTTCCTCCCTTTCCCTGACCCACATTTGCCTGCATGTATTTTCCCACTGACAGAGGACAAACGGCCATTCTTTCAAAGGAAAAGGTCGGATTTGGGTATCAGGTGCCATCGAGGTGCCTGCGATGACTGAGGGATCGATTACAGGCAACTTCTTAACTAGACA
The DNA here is from genome assembly GCF_947347685.1 of Pleuronectes platessa. Taxonomy (NCBI): domain Eukaryota; kingdom Metazoa; phylum Chordata; class Actinopteri; order Pleuronectiformes; family Pleuronectidae; genus Pleuronectes; species Pleuronectes platessa. Next base: position 28,384,410 of record NC_070626.1, read on the forward strand.
ATGAAACACTGTTTGAGGTATAAAAAACAAAAACAACCTGAAGGCAGCCGTCAGGGACCGAGGACAGAGACACTGTTGCCTCTGTGCAGGGGCGAGAGACCAGTCACGCTTGTGGTGTCAAAGAAAAAAAGAGATAGAGGAGATATTAAAAAATATTTTAATCCGATCTGAGAGTCCTGCACCGGATAGAGAGAAGTTCTGAAACAGGTAGTAAATATATTATTTACACAAATGGGTAAAAATAAACTACAGAGAACTACAGAATGTTGTCATGACTTGAGGTATCAGAAATTAAAATGATTGTGCAGCTTATTTAACATGTAAACATTTAACTTGTAAATAAGCTCATATATAACTATTACTACTGAAAACGAGTCACATTCAGAAAATGAATATGATCTCAATGGCTTTGCTGCACTAAAAAAGTGCCATAAAGTAATTTTTTTGTTACCCAAAGATATAGAAATGTTGTTTTTGAGGAAACATACTGATCTATCTATCTATCTATCTATCTATCTATCTATCTATCTATCTATCTATCTATCTATCTATCTATCTATCTATCTATCTATCTATCTATCTGGAAATGCTACTTACATGAGTGAGCTTGCGACAAGAAAAAAAAAAAGTCTTTATCGAGTAACTGCAGAGTTTGGATTAAAATCAAACTCACATCACACAGACAGATGTGGCAGCAGGACATACCACTAACAGGTGAGGGCAATAACCAGTGGGGCAACAGTTGTGAAGCGGTGGGCAACACTGAGGGAGGAAACCTGCCCACAGTTACCGTGACAGGCACAAACGGCTGAGCACAGATAAACGTGGACCCTCTAAATATGGGCGTGCAAGTGCAACAATGCTTTTCCTGACATTAGATAATAAAATAAAAATGAACCACAGCTGCCTGACCTCACTGTACCAGGGTAACATACATACTGTCACACTGGCATCGGGGTGTTTTATGTCGACTCTATATCAGCTCTGTGAGGCGGCGCGGTGCATATTAACATGCTCACAGTGGCAGAGATGTAAATGTCATCAGTTCTTCAGTTATTCTGTAATAAATCAAATACAGTAAACCAGTGGTCTTCAACAGGGGGTCCGCGAGGGTACTGCAGGGGGGTCGCGAAATGTTTGGTTAATAAGAAAAAAAATTTCAATTTTTTTTCAATTTTTTCCCCCCCACAAAATGCACTTCTTCAGAACCAGAATTGTATATATTGTCTTTAGCTACACATTGACATGAATCCAACATATTGTAGCGAACGGATAAATTGAGGCAGAAGACGTTATCTTTCAGTCAGCAATGCACATATTCAGCTACACACAGTAGCTCTCTCAAGCTGGGCACCGGTTCACAGCCCCTTTCATGCAAATACAACAGCACAGGCACTAGCCAATCAGATCGCGTTTATGCTCAACTCTAAACAGTTCGAAGCTAAAAAATAAAAGATGGCGGACCAAACTCCGTAGATGGTCGTATTTGTACCTAAAAGTTGTTTGTTTGCTTAGATTTTTTTTAATTTACCGAGAAATAGACACTGTACAATGTAAAAAAAAACATTACTGTAACTGAAAAATAAGTCTGAGAGGATTTGCGAGCTGTCTGAGCCACCTTTCTAATGTTAGCATGCTACTAACCACAAGGGTAGTATTGAATGCACAATAACAGGGTAGCTATGTTTATACATGGCACTAGGCCCAGAATAAACACTATTTTATGCAATTTATATAGTAGGGGGTCCCTGCTCCATCTCGCCATCAGTTTGAGGGACCTTAGCCTGAAAAACGTTGAAGACCCCTGCAGTAAACAGTCACTGTGTCCCTTGACCTAAATGTCTGCACTGACATTTATGGTAATCTGTCCAACGGTCTAAACCTTCAGCCAAAACCACAAATGTCAACTTTAGGGTGCTGAGAAAAAAAGGAAAGTCAGGGGGTCATTAACGTAAAGATGCTGGACCCTCAGGAGAATTTCACAATAATTCCCCCAATCGTTGTTCGAGCTCCTTCACACTAACAGGCAAACATTAGTGTCCATATCATCAGCATCATCGAAACAACAACAAAAAAACAACAACAACAACAAGGGGATTTGAGTTTGGATAACCAACCAAAAGCTGTCAGGACCAGGCTCAGGCTGGTTTGGACAAGATGTTTCACAATAATGTTCAAACCCAGAGAAATCCCCAATTTTACTCAAAGTAGCGGGATGTTACATTTATCACCTTTTTTATATATTGTATTGTTCACTGGTGGATTATTATATATGATTATTCTTCGCTATTTGCTGCTAAAGTGAATAAAACTTCAGTAAAAGACGTCATCCGTGAACATGAGGTCGAATTTCAACAGCAGTGTTGGAGAAGTCAACAACTCCCATGATCCCACACTGCTTCACAACCTCATCCAATGTTTTTTATTGTTTTGATTGAGAGACCCCTGGTGGCCGAAGTTACATATCATACGTTTATGGGAAAAATTATTATTTTTGACTGATTCTGACTGAGGTTTCTTGTTGTAATAAGGGAGCTTCTGTCTCTTCACTGTTGCTTGAGGTGAAAATGTCTCTATGAGTATCATCAGATCTTGCCTGTGCTCTGTTGAGAGCCTTGAGATAATACACGTTATGATGTAGAGCTAAATAAATAAACCTGACGAGCAATAATGGGAAGTACAGTAATAAGCACAGGCTGCTGCCTTATAAATATTCAAATGTACTCATCAAATCATCATGACTTTGGCATGTTGATTGGATTAATTATGGCGGTGTTAATGAAACAAATCTACACAGCTGACTGGCTGGAGTGGGTGTGAATGCAAAGTGCTCAAAAAACACATTTCAATCATAATCATCTGACAATTAACGCTCGACGACAGCAGCTGATATGAATCATTTTCAGTGTTGACAAATCATTTATTAACTGTCTCTCCCTGCCCCTCGACCCCCCCGCTCCTCCCACACAGGTCTGGCATCAGATCCACACAAGAGCCGCCGGCATGGAGCGTGGGCGGCTGTACTGGGAACCGCAGTGGCCGTGGGCATCGTGGGACTGGTGGCCTACGTCATCCTGAAAAAGAAACACCAAATGGGGTTCTCTCACAGGAAACTGGTGGAGGTGTATCCCTCAGACCCAGGTTAGCAAGCTCCACCAAACACACACACACACACACACACCCTGCTAAATCAATGTGGAACTTTGTTTGCCTGCAGATTTCCCAAATCAGTCCCAGTATAATCTCTCTTATCCGTGATTGCTGGTTTAGGATTGAATTAGGGTTGTACACTTGATCTGACCAAACCTAAAAATGATCATTTTAGTAGGGGACTGCAGATTGCAGTATAATAATAATGGCTGAATTGACGTGATTTTTGTTGTGTAGTGGTGATCGTGGATTTAGTCTCAGCTGTCAATCATGACGAATGACTAATTTAAATTAAACTACCAGGATAAGAAATCACTTGAACCTCTACTGATGTTAAAATAACTATACCTAAATAACTAAAAACCATCTTTATCAGACATTTGTCTAATTCGGGACATTTAATTTTGTTCCATGTCCCATTCACACACATGGAGGAGCCGGGGGTTTATCCGCGATACCGCAGCCAGCCAACAGGGGGTGATCAAGATGTTTTGGCTTCACTCTAGAGTGGTTATCATGTCATTCATCTTTATTCACAGTCTCTATACGAGTCACTCACTGAGTCAGACACTGTTTCCCAGCAGCTCAGAAACAGTCTGATACATTAGCTGCTGGAAATCAAGTGAGACACGTTCACACTCAGTCTCAGAGCTCAGTGGAGGCCACGGGCTGCAGCTCCATAAGAAAGTGGTATTGATCTTCTCATCTAATTCTAAGTGTGTTTCCAAAAATGTTAACCTTTTTCCTTCTAGCCCTCGGTTCCCCCCACACTTAACCTTCTCTTACGGTCCAACTGAAATTTAAACTCCATGCTTTTATTTTTTTCTTCTTTCTGCTGCAGGATACAGGAATCAGACTGAAAGTTAGATGTTTGAGACTCAGCTGTATATTTACTTTATATATTTAAGATAAGTCAGATTCAATCAAGCACTGAAAATGAATGGCCGGATTGTCATGATCACCCCCTAGTGGCTGGCTGCAGCTATGAACCCCTACCTCCACCGTGTTAACAGATGGCAAACAGACTAATCTTTCTCAAAGTTGTTTTCCGTCATATTAGGTTGATCTTATCCCACTAATGTAAGTTCAAGTGTTCACGATTGATATTATTTGATGCTATAGAAATTTCCTGATTGACAGCTGAGACCGACTCGTAACTTTTCAAGCATGTTGATTGGTTAGACTTTGATATTACATCTCCATTCAACTATCACCACCACACAGACTCTGGCTCATCAAAAGCTATATTTTTTTATAAGAGGAAGAAGAGTCCATCTTTATGTACAGTCTTTGGACTATATTATTAACATTATTATTATTATTATTATATACTGTTGCCAATAACTTCCATTGCTATTCAAAGATCCTGTCATGTCAGGATTTGGCATCGTTTATGTCTCACCACTTATCACTGATAGTAAGAAGATAACAACAAATAACTAGAAGCAACAACTCAGTACATCATCACACTGTCATAAATACCTCTAACCTAAATATTTAATGAGGTATTTCCTGACCCACATCACGTAGTTCCACTAAGTGTCGTAGAATTCCGTCCAGTTGCATTTGTGTAGTCTTGCTTATAATCAAACACACCAAACAACACACAGGGTGAACACAATGGCGACAAACCAAACTGTTGGATTAGAACAATAATGTTTTTTTAAATGTTCCTTTTAAAAACAATTGATAACATTCCAGTGGTGATTGTAAAGACTTGCCTGATCTCCAGTCCTCAGATTGGACAACAGCGAACCTTTGGACCTGAACTTTGGAAACAGGGTCTACGACAACCCAGGACTCACGGGGGACAACTTCCAGATGTCCAACTTTCCAGGACATCAGAAAAACTAGAAACACACGGAGACAGTCTGAGTTTTTATTTTGTGTAAATCTTATGTCAGATTGTGTGTCATGCTGAGTAGATTTATCAAACTGAAATAGAGGAATCACTGAAGGCAATTTATCTGAAGTGTGCTGCCGAAGCCAATATGAACAGCCAATTACGTGCGTTGCCAAAGGGAATAAAATGAAGAATATGATTTGCAGTGGATGCAGGGTGTTAAAAAAACGAATCTTTACTGTACATTTTGGGTTTTAAACTTTTAATTTGTTTTATGTGGCTGAGATAAAAATCGGTTAAAAACAAGACATCTGATAAAGAGAAGAAACTAGAAACCAACTCCTGCTGATGCGAAAACCATTTGTGGAAAAAAGGAAAAAGAAAGGAATACGCTGTGTGCAGAATAAATAGCAGATTACACAGGTGGCACACTGAGGCCTGTGCAGCAGAATACTCAGACGCCATGGCGAACAATGACATTATCCATATCAACTGTCACCTGCTGTTACGGCACAAAAATAAAAAAAGTTATATTTAAACTGCACTTTCAGATTTTTCCACTGTCACAGCCGGAGCCTGAGAATTGAACCGTCAAACCGAAAAGACCCGAGTTTGTTTTTCTACAAAGTGACGGAGGTGGAGGGAGAGCCGGCTGCTGTTTTCTTATTCATAGTCTGAGGTTTTTTTGGTATTCATGAATTCAGTGTGTATTTGGTATTAGCTGTGCTCAGTAGCAACATCTGTATCATCCTAATATACTCCTTAAATCTTCTGACCTCCAGGTGTCCCGACAGAAACCTGGGAGAGTCACGTCCTGTAGCGTTTACCTGCAGCAGACACAGATCAAAGCTAGAACACGCCTGATTATAGATTTCTTATAAAGAACTTTACATATTTTCTTATTGTTATTCTGGTCACATGTTTGCTTTGACTTTTAGTGACAACCTCGAGTTAAACATGTGATTCTCTTGTACAACATGGCGGGGCAAGGATCCTGCAATTTAACTTCATACTTTCACTAATGCCTTTGTGAAATAAAATCTAACAATAATTCAGAATTGCTTCATTCTACACGTGTCCTTTTCTTTACTACATATACGATAAATGTATTTTTATAACTGTACATATGAAGAAAATGCATCTGGCAGTGGCATCACTTCCTGACTCCAAGTGGTTTAAAACGTCAGCAGGTGTGAGAAGCATTTTGTCTGACTGATGGAACTGATATTAATATCCAACTCTTGTAATATGTAATGAAACGAGATGATGCATTGATAAACAGCCAGATTTCCTTTCATCATGGTGGGATTTTTATTTAATTCCACAAACGTCATCTTATTTGTTTCACACTCGAACATATGTGTTATTAAGAAGCCCGAGGAAGTGCAGCGGCAAAGTTGGTGCAAATTTAGACACGTGACATGTTTAATATTAATAAACTTCGACTAAACAGGCGACCAGAGCTCTGAAGCTGCAGCACCTGGGAACCATCAACCCAAGTGACTGATCCTCCAGTCCAGGGTTCTTGCGTATCGAGTCGAGCTTCACTGAACTTTGAATAAACAGGTGAACATCTCTTGTTATTCTATCACACACGGACATGCACACACACACAACACTTCTTCAGTATTAAGAACACTTCTTGCACAAGCATTTGTTTCTTTCAATTTATCACAAAAACTTCTCTCTATGCCCGTTTTAATTAAACAACAATTTAGGATGTGATTGTTTGGCAGGCGGCTGAAATCAATTAACTGACGCCCGGCTAAAAGAATGTAAATATTTCACTGGGCCGCTGGTATATGGGCCAGGTTAATTTACACTTCCAGCAGAGCCAAATTAATTTGAATGAAATTAAATGATTGCTATCTAAAATGAGGCCATGCCAAATTTATTATTGACTAAATTCAAATTCATGTTCTTCAAGCCAACTCGCCCGGAAATGAGTTTAACCCGTAAAGCGTAGTTTGGTGTAAAGGCCTAAGTTACTGACTCTTTATCAGATGAGTCGCGGCAACAATTAAATGATCAGAAGAGCCTTATGCTGGAATGTGGAGGTGTTTAATGAACAGCTTCATGGCCGGAGGTTAAAGGTGAAGAGAGCAGAGGAACAGAATCCTGACACGATTTCACACAAACAAAGAAGCAGGAAAACATCTGTGCAATGTTCACACGGGAACTGAAACAACCAAGAGACCCCCCCCGGTCTCTCAGTCCTGCTTTGCTGAATCTGCCCCTATATATCAAGGTCAAAGTGGCGCCAAGGTTGGTATAATACAGCGTCCAGTTGAATGCTATATTCCAGCCAACTGTCCCGCCCAGACCAATCAGGAGCTGGCATGCAGCTTCCTCTGCAGCAGAGAGATCTGCAGTAGAGGAAGCTGCATGCCTCGTCTTCACACCCGTCACCTGCAGGCGATGGCGCCAGAGGAGTCACACAGAGCAACATCCTCCTCAGGGGGCCGAGGCTCCGGCTGCTCATCAAGACCAGGTTTCTTTTAACAGGTGAACAGAGAACTCTCTGTTTCATTTTGAACTAGAGGCGAGAAATAGCGGCACTGCAGACATTGCATTGTTTAGTATTTAGGTTTATATTCAACCTGCTAGTCTCCTGTGATGCTCGTTGGGGTCATAGGCTGCACATGTATCAACCTTTAGTTTGACTGGTTGATGGAATTTTTGCAAATAATAAAATTAAACCTTCAACTCCTGCATTTGAGACAGACTGTTTTAGTGAGGCTTTGAATAAGTAAATTCTTCATCTGAGTTGTGGGTGGGCCAGTGTCCTCTTTGGGTGTCACAGGCTAACCTGTAGCTAAGCCAGAGTTTAATAGTTTCATTGGAGTGTATTTGGCATAATGTAAAATTATAATAATAATAATGAATGAATGAATGATTAGAACATTATCCCCCAGAAAGGGTGGAAAACTGCCTTTGGTTGAGCAGTAAAACATGAAATCATATATATTAATGTAAAGACAATAGATTAAAAGTAAAAAATGAATACTAATACTACTAATAACAACGTATCATACCTACATCAGCATGATTGTTTCTCTTTTATTAACATTTGGAGGCCAAAGGGGAAATATATATAGGTTAGCAGCTGCCATATTTCACTGCTCAGACACTATTGTCTGTTCTTCTATTGGGAAAAGTAGAAAAGTATAAGTTTATAATTGCTCAAACAAAAAGTATGTAGAGTTTGACTTCAGTTGCTTTAATGTAGGGATTTCTTCTACAGAATGAAAACAGTCCGTGGCGTGACTGAAGATCAGAAGACTTCACGTCAGTTTCTTCTTTTGTTCTCGCTGATGAGCCACGTTGAACTTAATGAACAGCATCTTCTAATAAGAACGCCAGCTCTCTGCCGTGAGTCATCGGAAACATCCTGACAGGCCACACATTCCCAAGTTTTTGCTTAATAACGGAGGAATGAGGGAGGGATGAAAAATGAGGGAGGAATGAAAGCAGTGGCATATGGAGGCTGATGTGCAGCTGCTGTTTGTGCCTCTGTTGCCCAGAAAACCAGGCCTCGCTAATCCCCCGATACGAATTCTGGTGTAGGAGGAAAAAAGCTGGAGCCCCAGTTTGGGCTTTAACTGGTGTGCAGACATTTTTTCTCTACTGGTTTTCGTGGATTCTGTCCAGCAACCTGGTGCTTGTTAAGTTTGGATGAATGGCAATTAAATCACAGTAGAGCTGAAGTTTGCAGGTGCATTTAGAATAATTCAATCTGGATGCTGTCTAATAATTGGACAAACTAACTTCTATTACCGATATTGTGTTAAACTGACCAATAGGATGTGTTTCTGGGCGTGTGTTACACCTACCTACAGCTCAGATGGCTGCCAGAGGTTCCTGTGAGGGATTTAAAGCTGACTCAGAGGAAAATGACACAGTGTGAGATTCGGGGCCAAGCAGCAGGTTAACATTCCTCCTCTGTCACCGTCTTGCTGCACATTTAGGTCGCTCTCTGCAGCTTATACATTAACCATGGGTCTGACAGCGGATTGTCTGTCAGAGGTCTTTCACACACTGGTTGCTGCGGCTGTTGGGTCACTGGGTCGGATCTGAAAGGTCAGCCCCCCTCCTCTGACAGAGCCCGTTCTGCAAAAGACAAATAGGAAAGGTTTCCGAAAAAAATACTGATGAGACCGGGGGAGTAATATTTGCAAAGACAGGACATGAATACTTAAACGCAGTGTATGAAACAAATCTGTGCCTAGATCAGTTGTAAGGGAAATTCAGACACCTGTCAGACATCTGTAGAAGATGTGGAGCGTGGTATTCAATGCATGATACAGTTTTGGACTAAGACAGTTTTCCCAGCGGGCACAGTTCCCCCGAGAGAAGAGAAGTTTGAGAAGTGGCTTTTCACTGAAACTTAACTTCACTTGTAAAACCTGTTCATCTTCTTGGCTGTAACAACACCTGCACTGATTCAAACATTAGAGCAAAAGAGTAGGACATACTTTCCTTTTTCTTTTCCCTTTCACAATAAAAGCCCACAAGTCAAGACAGAGGTTGAATGTAAAGAATCTGCAAAATATGATTGTTATTTTAACGCTGATTGAAAACAAGTGACAATAGAGTTTTGAATATATAATCACCAAATCCTGTTAATCCAATTACTGACATGATAAAACAGCAGAGTAGCAAATTAGTGCATGAACGAATTTGATGCCCCTCTGTGACTTTCCTTTTCTTTTTCTTTATAATATCTATATATTGTGGTTATTAGCATTTTGTTGTATTTGCTTTTTGTTTATAAATATGTATAGTAGAAAAAAAGACGTTAGTTTAAACTGTATAATATCTCTCCTTTCTACAAAGGTTACTCCATCTTAGGAATCAGTGCTGAATAAAACCCCACATCTGCTTGCGACTACATTATAGTGACTTATGAAGCCTTTATTAAATTCATCCATTTACTGCCATTAAATGCTAAAGACTGGGATTTAAGATGTGATTAAAGAAATGGTGACCTCCTGAATAAAGGTCCTGGAAAAGTGTTTGAAAGGATTCTGTGTGAGGAGAACAATGCTACAGGTTGAAGGTGCTGGAGCTCATCATGAACTGAATTTACTAATGAGAATGAAATGAAACAAAAGAGCAGAAATAATAATAAAGAGAAGAGGTGAACTGTGTGGGTTGGTTACAGAATAATTCACATAAAATGCCTGATGCTGTGAAATTTAGAAACACAGTTATTGTACTGAGAGAATAAGTCAAAAATAAACTCCCTGCTTCATTTTATCAAGATGACAGGTCAAGATTCCCTAAAGGGTGAAATGCAAATTTAATTTTACAACAAAAAACACTTAGAAATGTCCCTCATGTCTCTCCGTCCCTGACAAAAATGATCAGGCAGCTTGGGGACAAAAGTCAAACCATTAGCAGCAGAGTATTGAAAAGCTCCTTTATGTAACTTTGTAAGGACTCAAGGCAAAGTGGATAATACGTAGGAGTGTGAATATAGCATTAACCAAACGTTGCACACATATAATTTAAAAGACATGAAATGGCCAAGATTGGATTTAGGAATAAAACAGGGCCCGGTGGCTGCTCTACGAGGAGAGAGAGAGAGTGCCAGGCAACTCTTGCATAAAAGGAACAGTAATAAATGAGCTCTCAGTCCCGTTAAAAGGCTGTAAGGCCCCGTAATAAAGCCTCACAGCCGAAGATAATGACTAAATGCTTTCATCAAACCCCTGTGATCAGTCAGGCACGAGGGATGATAATAAGGGTGAATGTGGAAATGGTCCTGTGGGTCTGTCTTAACATCACCACATTACTCTAACCCACTTCCAGGACAGGGCCGGGCCGGGTCGTACCACGATGGCGTTTTAATAAGTTCAGAGGTGACAGAGGAGCAGGTTTCCTTCGAGGCGCTGGAGGCAGCTGCCAGCTTGTCGCAGGCGAGATCTCTTGGCCTGTTTCCAGATGCTTTGAAGCACAAGTGTCTCTGCAAAGTACACAACGGGATGAGGAGGGAGCTGCACTGGAGCGAGCAGATGGAACCGACGGGGACGTGAAGGGCTTTGTTTGTTACGCAACGCTATGAAACTTCGTAATGTGCATGAGATGTATTCCCGAAAAAGCTATTTGGCATTTCTTCGTATATTTAAACGTTTCCAGGCTGAAGCTTAGAATGACTTCTGTGTCTTTTTTACCTGATCTACAGTTCAGCATTACTCTGAACCTGAATCTGACTTCATGCTGAAACTACCGGTCAGTTAAACACTTTTTAACACAAAGGCAATTTCTCAACTAATGTTAAAACTTGTTGTTTTGCTGTCGCCCGACGTCTGAGGTGCATGTTGGGTCCAATTCTTTATCACACCCCTCTCATTTTCCTCTCACGGGTGTTTAACCACCAGCAGGGACTCATGCAGTGGATCCAGATCTCACAGATCAACAACTTACTGTATTTATTAGACAGAAAAAAGGTTTAGATAGATAGATAGATGGATGAATACTTTATTAATCCCGTGGGAAATTCAGATCGTCCAGTAGCTTGTACACTTAACACATCACTGAGATACAAACATAAATCACATACAGAGAACATATTTACAGATACAGGAATGGAATGCAATGATGTGATTGTGTTAGTGTCCAGTAGGAAAGTGTTCTTGTGCGGCTGGAGGAGATAGTACAATTAAATATAAAATGTATATACATATAAAAACAGAAGAAAACTATATATATATGTAAATATCTAAATATATAAGAATATGTAGTGGTAAAGTCTGTGCATGGGGCTAGTATAGCCAGTAAAGGGATGGACAGTGGGTTGGTATATAATAATGAGATGAGAAGAGAAGAAACCAGGTTGGCAGATACCCTGTCGAGATTGTCTTGTATCTTAAAGCGAGGGGTGTTAGAGCTGTGGGCCCCTCTCCATCATGTTCTCCACTTTTGATTGGTGGAACATCACGCTCTGTTGGAGATGTGGTTCCTGACCGCTCCCTTCCTGTCGGACCTGGAGAGGCTCCGACTCTCTGATCAGGATAAGGAGTGAGAATCAAAACGGCACCAATATCCATATTCCAAGTCAGCATTACATAAAATAAATCTGAAGCTGCTATTTGAACGTAAAAAAAAAAAAAGGCTCTCAAGACCGGTTCTAGTCGGAGCCTTCAAAATGTACGACATGTTAATTAGTGAGCGTTCGGAGGCACTTCACCGTTTTTGACACGAGTTCATTTACCCACCTCCTGACATGATTTACATTACTACACCAAACCTGCTTTACGATATAACTTTATCACGAGGACATGACAGCGGTATTGCTTCTGGTCTCACCCCCTTGACGAGAGAGCAAATAGGCATATTTGTCAAAATGTCAAACTCACGCTCGCACATTAAAACATATATTCCACATAAGGAGGAGGAGGCCGGTGGAGCGGAGAGAGAGAGAGAGGAGGCAGGGAGCCGAGCTGGTGTGATGCACATCGGCCGAGTTATCGTGAGTAAGCGTCAGTTTACAAAACGCTGACGCCGCCAGTTTACATAAATATGACAAGACGTTTCCAGTAGCACAGACTGGGGATGCACCAGTGGCTGTAAAGCACGAGCGAGGCAGCTAATTTACTGGTGTACTGCATCTGCACGTCCATGCAAATCTAGCCTTGATAAATGCACAAACATAACATTACCAAACACTTGATTCCTCCTTTACACCTTCATGTTAACCGTCAGCTCACTGCAATTTGGAAATGTAATTATTTTGGTTCACTTTAATCACACTCACCGCACGTTCGATTCCCTCAGGTGCAGCTTTCAGCCATTATCAATGATACAACTTCCCTCTACTGTGCAAATCAAGGTGAGAGACCAGTGTATGAATAAACTGAAGCCTTAAACAGTGACAGGGCCAGATATGGTCATAAAGAGCAAAAAGGAACATGGATATTTGATATATATTTCTAAAACTCCAGAAATAGGATCTAGAGCCTGACCCCTATGGTTTTGTGGGAGCTAATACCAATAATGATATTATGGAGTTAAATAAAATGGCTTAGAATAAAAGATTGGACTTAGAAAAGATGTTTATTAATGAACTTTATAAAACAAAGAGTCGTCCTCCTCCTGTGATATTTCAGACGACTGTCTATTCACAGCTTGATCTTAGCGTGTCTCCGGTTCCTCTGCACAGCCTGAGCTCGTGTGGACAGATGTTTTCACCATGGTTCCAAATGTCCAATACTTACATCATGATTGCTCGGATCTTCCTCGATGAAAATCCAAAGTTTGCCGGCGAACCAACTGCCAACAACACTTTGGAGGAAGTCACGACTGTTTACAAAGGATTATGCAAGTCAGGAGGAGCCAGATGGCGCTCTGGCATCAGAAGAGCCGGGTGTGGACAGGCTGGTGTCCGGGTGTGATTCCCTCATTCATCTCTAACCAGATATGTAATTCTCACTATATGTATTTTAATAAAAAAACTTAACGACAGTGGTGATTACTGCTCGTTCCGCTGATCTGAACGTATCAGTTTAGCTTCAGTGAGGACATGATTCACTTTGCAGCAGAGCCAAGCGAGTGTTAAAATATATGTACAGGGAGTACGTCAGCAGATAAAATGCTAATTACAAAAGGCAGGCAAATGAAGTCAAGATTAAATTGGATGGATATTTTATGGGAACGCGTTCACAGGCAGGATGGTCACAGGTCGACAGCAGCAGCAGCTCTGTGTACTTAAACGGGGCTAAACCTAATGTTCTGGAGGCTTTCCAGCTCAAAAGCTGCAAAACAGCCTGATTAGTGAGAAATTCAACAGTGAGCGGAGCCAATCAAAACCAATTATTTCCTCGTTCCTTTAGTGGAGTTAATCCGAGGCCGTCAACAGCGCGTTTTGGAATGTAAGCGTTTGAAACAGCACATCTGCCTGAAAAGCTGGATGGAGATTTCAAGTAAAAATAATCAGGGTTGTAATTTAGTCCATTTTCCATATTTAGCTAATTCCCTGCAAAACAATAATAATGTATGGATACAGATGGATGTTTGTATCAAGTTTGTCCAGTTGTTAATTAACTTTAATAGAATGAACTTTATTGGCTAATGAAGTTAAAATCCACAAAAAGGAACAGCCCCACATCCGGGGAAATTTAATAATTAGCTTAGTTATTTCGAGGATTAGAATAAAATATCACAGACATATTTGTCCTTTACTTACAGTATTATAATAATAATTATGAAAATTTACCATAGAATAGTTTTAAATCAAACCTGATGGAGAGATGGGGCTCAGGACTTTTCCTAAAGCATTTTTATAAATTGCTCAAAACACATTACATCATCTGCACACTTTGATGCAGATCATCCAACTGCTTCTTCTTCTACTCATTCATTTGATCACTGTGAGATCTAGACAGACATGTGTAGGATTGTCCGGCCCTGGTGGAGGTGAGAGCTCTACTGAGCCATGCAGTGATTACCGAGCACTCTGCAGTGATTACCTCGTTCTGAGTGTGAAGACATGAGTAGTAGATAAAAGTGACCCTCCTTGTTATAGACGTGGCTCTGGACAGACTGTGGGAATCATCCACTGCTGAAGACGTTTCCAGAGCCGCTAATTTACACCTCGCAATGAATCAAGGGGAGTTCACTCGTGAGCTCTGCCGTTTGTGAGTTGTGTTGAGTTGCTGCTGAGTCAGAGCTTGTGCACTTTTCTTCTTTTATGTCTCGTCCTCCTGACAATGTTTTGTGGTTTTGGCAGATAAACGGGCAACAGAATAAAACAACAGATGGTTTGTGCCGTCCAAAGAGCCTCTTCAACAATAAAATGTTATTCCTCTGTTCCCCCCCCCCCCCTCTGTTTGTGCCCTGCTAGCATGACTGCACACACACACACACACACACACACACACACACACACACACACACACACACACAAACACACACACACACACACACACACACACACACACACACACACACACACACACACACACACACATACACACACACAAGATCTGAGGCATGAGAACTGCAAGGCAAGCAAAAACTATGCCTCTGGTCCTCTTCATCTTCGCTCCTCTGCAGCTCAGCTGAGGCCTGTTCACATCTGAGCGGCTATAAAAAATAGTTTTATCCAAAAACCTTGCGGGAATCAATGAGCAATTTAGTAAAGGACATAAAAGCAGATGCTCGAGGTTCAATGAGGTCCCAATCCACGTTGAACCCTCAGAATTTACTGATATTAAGCGTTCTTTAATATCATCTTCCCAACATACGGTGCTGCAGTCCATCCTCCAGGAAAAAACCACTGATTTTGATGCTTCTTGGAAACTTTAATGGGGACATGTTGATCCTTTAACATATTTCCAGATGTCCGATGTCATTCAGGGGTGAAAAACTGGTTTTCATTCCCACATACGGGGTTTAAGTCAGACAGGATCTGCCCCTGCAGGTTCTGCACCGATTAATTTCTCAGCAAAGGAGCGTTACATCCTCATATCGGCCCCGGACCGAGTGTGATGCATGGAAGCCGCACACCTCAGCATCTCGTGAACAGCTCAATGAAAAATGTGAGTATCGTATATAGGGTGAGCTCTCTGGGGAGAATGTGGAGCAAAAGTAATCAATTATCCAACCTCCCCCCCCCCAGCCCGTCCCACGCAGAGGCCCCTTGATTATTTAAGGGAATTAGCTATCGATCAGCTGAGTGAGTCAGCGGGACGGCCACCGGCCAACTAGCCGGTCAGCAACACATGACTAAGCTCCCCTCCACCACTCATCTGCAGGAGAAGGCTGGTTAAGCACTTGCCATTTACAACTTGGCATCTGACTCGGGATGACTGGGGGGGGGGGAGTGGGCAATGCAGATATAAACAGGTGCTGATTATATATGGGAGGCAGGTAGGCTCAAATCAAGGTCAACAAATGTTGGGGAGGCTTGGAAGTCCCTCACCATATGCCAGGCTGCTGGAAGCGAGGTGTGCTCGGAGCGGAGTCCCAGTGTGTCCCCGGCCCATTATCACCACTATCATCCGGGGGGGGGGGGGGGGGGGTGTCTACTCGTGACGAACAGTTAACAACAACACGCAGCTTCGTGAAAAGAGGCTGACGTCCTGCCGCCGATGTGAATCTTCCGGGAGAACTCTCTGTTACGACGGTTTTCCATCTCTGAGCCGGAAACACAGACCTTATTTTTACCAGAGCAATAAAAATGCTGGAAATGAAACTCTGCAAAACCAATATGTTGAGGAGATAGCATCAGCGACTTTATTTCGGGAGAGGCTGAACGTCAACATTATGCTGTGTTATATGAATGGGCCGTGGAAGGTGAGTCATGTAAATGGGAAAAGTCTGCAGGAAATCTACAAACACGTCTGACTAACACTGACGCTTCTTGGTTTCCAGTAGCTGAGTTGTTATCACGTTTAAGATCATGTTCTTTTAAGCTACTTCTATGTCATGCTAATAATATAATGTGATGTTTAAAGGTCGCACAAATTGACTCTGGAAATAGGTGGTCTTTGTGGTAGTTTTATCAAATTAAACATTCAGATCTCAACTCCAACGTAAGATAGTTTGCAGCTGATCAACTTTGCATATAAAAGCTTAACTCTGACAGGTGTATCCAAATGAGGAGTTGTGAAGATCAAATGAAGATGTAACCAGGCTCAATATAATAGTGAAACCAAGAACATTATACCTAACCGAAACAAAGCTAAAGATCTAGCTGCTAAGAACCAGGAGTTTCTCTGGAGGTGGTGGAGACCAAACCAGAGCTATAATCAGAATGAAAGTTGCTCCCCCAGAATTAAAACTCTACTCTCTCCACAGCAATGAATATCAATTGTTAACAGCACGTTTGCCACAGCCACTTCCCAAGCTACAGGTGTCAGATGGTTTTACTGTCTTTCAGCTTTCATCAAATCTGTCGCCCAAGATGCCACCGTTTGTCATTTGACTGCTGAAAGCTTGTTTTGCAATCCAGACGACAATCTGAGTTGATTGCAAAGTAGCCACTGCAGAAACCGCTGAAGCCGAGATGAGCATGATGGGACCCAGTGTGGCCACATCTCCTGAGCAGGCGGCATTTCACATGAGCAGTTGCGGCTAATTAGCGGTTGATAGTTTTATTTTGAAAAAAAATAAATCTCCTGCTGTATCCAGGGCACAGATTTCAGAGATTCAGGGTTTGACAAACAAGAAAACAGCTTCTACCAGAAGTGTTCAGAAACTTCAAGACTGATCTCGCAGAGCGTGAGTGGAGATAAACGGACACTTGTCTCGTGGTCCCTGTGATAATTGATGCCCTGCGTTATGAAATCCTCAGCGTCAATCAGTCACTCGGCGTCCCGGGGTCCCGATGCTCTCGTGGTGCGTATCGTGCTGTTCTGGGTCTGAGCCGAGGAAACTGATTAAAATCGACCACAGCCCAGTGAACAGAGGACACTCACTCCTGTCCCGCAATGCAGAGGATGAGGCTTCTTCTCCACTTTCTCCCGCTGTCATCAACCCAAATACACTTTGTTTTTTTCGAGTGTTCTCTTCCCGCTGTATTTCAATGTCTCTGTAATGAAGAGGGGGGGTGGGGGTGGGTCGGGGGGGGGGGGGGGGGGGGGAGGAAAATGTCTTTGAAGGACTTCAAAGTGGGAACTGAAGAGGCAGAATCTATTTCGGTGAGACAAAGACTTAAGACAGGTATATCTCGACAGACGGGGCAAACACCACAGCCATTTTTCTTCCGACAGGATGTGATTACATGCCGCATTACCGAGCGACTCATTACCGCTTATGGCGAATTAATTACATGCCTCTCAGCCGAACTAAATTAAAGCCTGCTTGGTCGTGATACTCAACAGAAAGACTGATGAAAAAAGGCTAATCTGATAATTGACTGTGTTAAAAAAAAACTAAAGGCTGTTAGAGAAGCTAAAGGTACCATTAGTTACACTCTGGAAAAAATAGCTGTTACTGCTCAGTTCATGAGGATGAGGCGGACAGAAATAGCGATAATGGATAGCTCTCCGTCTTTCTCAGCGTCAACCAATATCGTAGATTTTAAACCGAAATCACAGCCCCCCCCATTTCATACACCTATAAACCACGTATCCTCTGGGGGGGTTGCAGGAGGAGCTGGTGCCAATAGTGCATATGGTCAATTTAAAGTCTCCAATTAACCCTAATCTGCATGTCTTTGGACTGTGGCAAGCATACTCCACAAATATAAACCCTGACCAATCCAGGACTCATACCGCAAACCACCTTGGGTGCTAACCACCACACCACCGTGCCATCCACCCCCTTTTTGTAACCCTTAAAAAAGTATTATCTATTAGGAAATAGCAGTACAAATACCAGGGTTGTTTGTTGCCCTCTGATTAATATAAGTTCAGTATTTGCCCTCTCAGGTTTTTTTTTTCCATGGGTGAATTCGACGTCCCCCTCTGAGACGGATGCATGTGCAGAGCAGTAGATCAACAGCCTCACAGTGCTTACGGTTCCCATAACTGTGTACGCACCCTGTTTGGTAATTGAACAGATTTATTCCCGGGACACACTGATCACGCTCTTCTTTCACATGCTCACTCAGAGGGAACATTTTGCAACTTCCTCCTCCTTATTTAATGCTTCTCAAGGTCTCCGGCAATTGCGGTTTCGCTGACTGTATTCACATTCCCAAAAGTGATATTATCTGCCAGCTCTCTCCACCACATTTCCCATAGTTTTATTGCATTGCTGCCAATTACCATGTCAACAATGGCAATTTCCTGTGTACCTGGAAATACTCCGTGAGAGGCAATCTCTGGGCTCTAGGGTGAAACAAAACTATCAATATATTTCACTAGATCTCAGCACATATACAAATGTGAAGTCACTGTATGTCTCATTGCAGGATTCGCCTTCACCTTGTTTGTTTTGTTTCCAATTAAACATGGTCAAACGAGGTTAAACCTAGGGGCGGCTATTCTTAATGCTCTCAAAAGCCTAAAGTTTGATGAGTGAAATCTAATTCCAATCCTTCCTGATTTTACATACAGGTTCCAGTGGTAGTTAATCACAGAACAGCATGATGAACAGAGAGACGTATAATCATAACTTCAAAAAGCAGACCCCTTTAAACTCCTTTAACTCAAATCAACGGCCAATTTACTGCACAACTCAGTAGGTGACTTTCGCTCCTGTAGACTTGAAAGGGCCATTTCAGTCGAGGGCTACTGGGCAGTAAATTAGGTATACAAGAAACTGAGAGAATAATTATAATAATTATTAGGTAGAGCGGTGCAGAGCGGCTGGATGAAAGGAAAGATCATTACATAAATAAATGTCATACAGAGTCTGACCAATGCTGAAACTGAATCAAAGTCTGCAGAGGTTGAAATAATGGTTTGGAAATCTTAACTGGTAGAGCTGTAACGATTCTCCAAAAACTGAGGCCAGCTCATCTGGCTAAAAAACGGAGGTTTGAACCAAACCCAGTTTGGATTTGGAGAATCGTTACACTAGTAACTGGTGATGCTTCCCAGTTAGCTCGCTCCCATTGGCTGTGGCAGGTTTCTGCTAACTTGCCATATACTTTAATCTGGATAATGTCCAGGAGAGCCCATGTGAGGTCACAGCAGGAGAAACAGAGAGAAGACAAATATCTCAGGAGGTAAAAAGAAGACGCCGACAAACACGTCAACTGGGAAAGACGAGGAGATTCGAGAGCTCTGAGGGAAAAGGATCAACATGAGCGTTGACGTGCTGCAAACAAAAAACACCGGATGGCAGAATTGATATGTTACGTCCTTCCTCCTGCGTGCTGCTCCACCCCTCACCTGAACACTCCAGAGGTTTGTGTGTTGTTGTGAATGTGTCTGTTCTGATAAAGTCCGGCTGCATTCTCCATAGGTGAAAGGACATTCTCCGAACTTCACGTCTGTAAACGGGTTAAGATTATGTGTGGGAAATCTGACTGAGGACCAGGGTCAGATGCTCCCGTGTGCATTAGTCACTTCCCACAGCAACAACATTTGTTAATTCAGTCACATCCGCTCTATGAGGACAATCTCTGTAAATCAATGTGTCGTCTGCCTGATCCCATCGATCAGCATCATGGGATTTTTCCATTACGTGATCTTGTCAGCGGCTGAAAAACAATATGATCATTGATTTAAGTTGCTCGGAAACAGTCGCCTGATCGCCGACACATTTATTTTCATCAAGAGAACAAGTGAAGTAGCGAAGCCGTAACTTTTTTTCCCACTAATTGAATTATGGGGATGTATAGTTGTGTCTATGTCATAACATCCATTACAAGCAGACTTACAGTGTCACCAAATTAGCTTCAAGGTAGCTGCCAAAAATAACTGTGAAGCGCCCAGTGAGCAGGTGAACTGAGGGCGAACCCACAGCCGTACATCACTTTCCCTGTCAGCGAGCCGTACTGGGCTGAGGTCAGTAAATCCAAACTGTGAGCGGCTCAACGGCACAAACAACAATCAGCTTGAGAAGGTAAATAAGATGGAAATTATTATAAATTGGCTGACATACATGTTTGTGGTAATCAGCACAGTGACAGCTTGAGACAAACCCTGTTTAAAAATTATGAATATACTGGATGTTTTTGTACTTATACTGAAAACCAGTTTAAAATTAGTCATGGTAATTACCATTCGAACTTGGTAAACATGTCTTAAAGTGACATTCACAAACACATGGAGAGGAGAATCTCAGCAACTGTACCTGAACTCTTCAATCAGCTCTAAATTTGTGTCTTTTCATCAAATCGTTCATCGTGCAGCAGTGGAACAAAGATAACATTTGTTATGAAAGACGATTGAAATGTGTGGCAGAGAATAAATACATATAATCACAGGGTATTGAATACATATTGAATAATGTTATTGCAGCCAGACAAACCCAGGCACATTGGATTGAGCTCATAAACACTTAATATAAATCAAACTCACATTGTTTTCATTGTGCTTCATAATCAAGAATAACGCAATATAATGTAACACAAATTAATATTCTATATTGTCCACATGATTATATGTCTACTTATGTAAAAGGAAGGTCACATTCTGAACCATCTCCTCTGCCTGTGTGCTGCTGATTGGAAAGTAGAGCATGCTGAACATGACAGTAACATTTCACCATATTTAGCTCAGAAGTGTTTTTTAAAAGCTGCATATATTGAAAATAAACTGATTTATAGCAATATTTATAAACTAAGTGATATTTCCTTTTTTCGTAACTAAAAAAATATATCTGAGATAATCAATGAATGTTAAATCTAAATATCAAATTTGAAACTTAATATCAAATTTAAATCTAAACATTAAATCTAAATGCAAAGATTTAGAGCATCAATGCAAAGATTTAGAGCATCAAATAACTAATTAAAATCATCTACATCAAAAGACAGAAACCATATTTGACATTATTTAACATAATTTTTAATTTGACCCATGTTCCATCTGTTAACATGGAGGAGGCAGTATTTATGACCTATACTGTAGCCAGGGACTGAGATGTTTTGACTTCTCTTTTGGAAGTGGCCATGTTTTTCATCGTCATACACAGACTATAGTCTATCATATGATTCTTCTGTCTGTCTATGCTATGAGTTTTATTTGATTTAGTGTGAAGAATTTAACTTTTTCAACTAGTTAATGAGTTGAAAGTAATGTGCACATGACAAATTAACATACACATTAATTTGTTCCAGATATACGTCACCAACAGGGCGAGATAAGAGTGAACCACGGTCAGGACCTGAACATGAGCCTGTAATTGTAACATCAGTGGGAAACATCATGTTCCCTCTACATCCTCCAAGATAGGTTTTTCTATTGCTCCGGTAATAACCCTGAGACTTTGAGAGATGGAGAAAATCATCATTAATAGTTCTGGCAAAATCACAACATGACTTTGCCGCGACAGTTCTGTGCACAGAGCAGGAAATGACATGTTATGTTTGTGCCTTCAGGGAAAGCGCATTTCATTAGAGGTAACAGTGTGTGGATATGTATTCCGACCTGTCACCTCAGCGGGTCATTTCATTGATTGGTTATTTATCCTGTGAAATTAGCTGATGTGGCGGAAGTGAAAACCTGCAGACTGGAGTCCCCTTTGGTTTCCCATGTCTGATTTATGGACTGTCAACTGGACCCAGACAGTGGTTAAGCAGCAACATATTCCAGCAGCTGTGAACACAATAATTAATACAACCCCCAGTTCCAAAAAGGGTTTGGATGCTTTGTAAAACGGAACAGAATCATTTATAAATCCTGTATTCTGTTAATTACAGTACAAAGAAAGGAAATTAAACTGACCTGTTAATAGTTTTTTGTAAACATGCTCTCACTCTTATACAAAACGTCCTAAAGCAGTTGGCACAGGGGCTTGTTTACCCGTGTGTTACATCAGCCTGTTCTGTAAAACACACCGAGGACAGTGATTGTTCATGTTTTGAAAAGGAAATTCCTGTAAAAGCAGAAAAAAAAAAACAGTTTTTCACTTCTTTTTCCAACATATTTTGTGTTTACAATAGAATCTGAGGGGGAAGCAGTTCAGCCTTAAAGTGAAGAATCAGGTCAACGAGCCCCTGAAGCAGCATCATCGTGGTTCTGTCGACAAAACCAGCTCCTCTTGGACCAGGGCCTCAACAGCTTAAACCATTAGAGCTGCAGTTTTTCAAGATTTTACCATCGACCATCTCTCACAGAATAGAAAGAGACTCAATAGAGAGAATACCTTCACAAGGTCTAACTCTCTGATTTATGAAGTGTTGTTAAAGAAAGTGATAAATCCTTAGATCTGCCACTTTCTTCAGAGCTGCACCCAAATGGAACTGGTTCTTCCTCGGACATGTCCCACTCTTTCACCAATTCCTATGGAATCAACCGACCAAAGTATCCACCCCAGACGGGGGTAAAAACATAACCTCCTAGGTTGAGGCAGCAAAGCATTTAGGTCCAATTTATGATGCCTGATACAAAATGTTCCAAATCTATGTGATACTTGTAAAATGTACTTACATAGAACAATGTTCACTGTCCTTGTATTTAACTTTTCATCAGCTTTGGTCAGCTAATGAAGGCCAAAGCCACAAAGTGTCCACCTAGCCATGTAAGCTAACGCTAACCCTAGACTAATCCACCATTATAGGTCTTCATTAGTGACATTTTTACCCACAGTGGGGGTCTCCCACTGACACCTGATCGGATGATTATACAAACTCACTGGAACCTCTCTGGTCTGAACTGATCCGTTTTTTGGATTTAACAGAAACGCTCAGATTGCAATCAGTCATCAATCAGAAAATCCAATTGTTCTATAAACTTGTTATTGTGTCTTTAAAAGGCCAATCTGTTTGTAAAATATGTAAACAATGTAATTAACTCAAAATGTACATATCTGCTCATGACTTTAAATCATTTCATGGTCATGCTGTATCTTAATTATATCTCTTATGCCTAAGTCTCTTAAAGGAGTAGAGCAGCGGTGCCAGCAGTGTCCCACGCTCGGTGGGGCCTGAGGCAAAGTGCCAGGGACATGTTACCAATCACCTCAGTGAAGGACACCTTCAAATGTGTCATTTATATATATAGAGGTTCCATATTGCATCATTTGCATAAATCCGGATAAAATGCTCATGTTAGTGCATATTATCGTAAAAGAAGATTTGATTATACAGAAGCTTAATTTGCCCCAGTTTTCATGTACTACACAAAGTTTGATCTATTTCCAAAATGTGTGATATTTACAGTTTTCAGTTTTTTAGTTGGGATGAAAAAATATGAACACAAGTAAAAATGTGGATTTCCAATATCAAAACAGTAACAACACAGCAACAGGCCTTACGTGGGATTTCATGGCCTCAGTCTGAGTGCGTTTGATAAAACATGAATCTGCTGTTTCCTCTGTGGACCACGTGTGGAGCTCTGATCTGCACTTTTTCCACGGGACTGAAGCGAAAGTCGTGAAGAAACGTGAAGATACAGATCAAGATGTTGTTCAGATCTACGATTATGATGACTCGTGCAGAGGCGATGAGGAACCCAGTTGCGACCACATGCTGCTGCAGACTAATTGGCTTCCGGATTCGAGTGCAGCGTCGGGGGGGGGGGGGGGGGGGGGGGGGGGGGGGGGGGGCGAGCTGCTCCAAACGCAGGGACGGCACTTTCAAAGACTCTTTGAAACAACAGGGACGAGGGAGATTATTCACATATTGAAGGACACAGTTAGGGATTCATTTAGGAGCATTTTTGGGGAAATATTCTTTTGTTCCCAGGCTCCCTGATAAAACAAAACCTTTCATTTTTGTGCAGTTCATTATATTAGTGTATTTTCTTTCAAGGAACCCTTGAGTAGTGAAAGTTTAGTTTCTTTTTACTTTTAACAGCCAGCACCTCAGCGTTGTCTAATGTGCTTGAGACACATTCGCATTATGATTTAATGATTTAGCAAAAAACCTTTTAATGTATAAGGCTTTGAGCAGGCATCTAAACAAGCTATTAAAGAAATATAAAAAACAATCAAGAACAAAGTGAAAACTTTGGCAAGCACAAAAATGATAATGATCATATAGCATTAGACTAATAATTGTTGGTGTTAGACGAGTTGCAACTTCCTCATCTTTGTCTCACAGGAGCAGAAGAGAGAACATATTTTGTGAGAAGGTTTCACATCAGCAAAGCAGCAACACAGTCTTTCTATATAAATCTGAATCCATCTCTTTGTGGGCTTTAACCCTGCCAGTGGGACACTGCTCTGAAGACAGAGGCTGTTCCTTCTGGATTGAACATGCTTTTCTCCAAGATTAAAGACTTTCCCTTTGCAACCAGAGCATCACATTTGTCTTGGAGATACCGAAACGAAAACAACACATGAATAAAATACAAATCCGGCACATGTACCGTGAGTCAGCAGGGATTACAGCCAGAGAAGATCTTAGCAATAAGCTTGACTTTTGTTGAATTAAGGTCTTTCTCTAAAAGAAACATAAGGATTTTGCAGTGTTTCTTTCCTCTGGTGTGTTATATAGGTTTTTGAGAATGTAAAAAATTCTACAAAGTTAATAAGCTCAAAGTCAGGGAGCTCCTCTTCCCCACAGAAAACATTTAAGCTCCTGAAATCAGTTGTCCCGTCAATACTTCCTAGGAATCCTGATGTCTTGTGAAATCACAATTCCCCGTACGTGCATAGCTCACGCCTAGTGTCTATGGCCCCTGATAAGATCAGATAAAGCGAGAGGAGAGTCCGACATTTCTTATATTCAATTGAAGTGGTTGACCTATCAGAACAAAGTGGGCCAGCTGGCCAATCAGAGCAGGCTTCATCAGGAGGGAGGGCCTTAAAGAGATAGGAGCTAAAACCAAGTGTTTCAGACAGAGGATGAAAAGAGGAGCTGCAGCGATGGATTGTTTGAGGAAAGTCGTGTTTTTTCCGAACATAAGAACATGTAAAGCTTTTTAAGTAATATCACATATGAGCAGAATATGTCAATTTTAAAATAATCTAGAAGAATGTTGTCTGAGTATGCAGAGCCTTATACAAGTAAATGACTCAACAACTACAGTATGGTTACAATTTGGACAATGGTGCAGGTATGGGAAATAAAATATGACTACCATATTTTTGAGGTCAGGTATCTTTGTGGTTATCAAACATTAATTGAAGTGTCCACCTCCCTGTTGACTCAGACTCGTTAAAGACCCAGTCACCGCTCCCTCCTCCAAACCTTCACTTTCTCCTACATGAAGGACACAGTTGCTGCAGTGGCACTGAACCCTTGTATTGTGTGCAAATAGACACAGCACTGCCCTAACTGATATCTCATTACTTCACACTCTTCTGAAATCCCTTTACTTTGTTCCACCCTCCTCTTTATTTGCAGCTCAGACATCAAACAGCCCAGCTGTCCGAAAAGATGACATTTTGCCGTGACTCCCCCCGAATCTTCGCCTCTGGCTTCCACTTCCTGTTGCATCCCTGACAAGGAATCATTTTATAATTGCTATGAGATAGATGGTGGTCGTGTCAGAACCAGCAAAACATGTTCTGCTTACATCGATTTAAATTGGTCTGTCTGGAGCTCGGGAACGGACATGAGGTTGAGTTTCCTGTTGACAAGTTGGGGGGAGGGAGGGGGGGGATTGCTGCAGCCTCCTCACATGCAGATAGATGTATTTTTTGTATTTATCCACGGGAGAGAAATAGTATATCAGAACAATGAATTATAACATTTCCTTTGAGGCCAGCTGGATGTGAATATGAATATTATACTTTGTGTAATACAAAGTATATGAATTGGAAATAGATTTTTCATACTGTTCATCAGGTGAAAAGCATTTGAAAGCACATACAGTGTGTTAATGTAATGAAAAATGAAAGAAAGAAATTCAATAATCTTTCATCTAAAATACCTTTGCATTTTTTGCCAGACGTCTTCAGGAAACTCTTACAGGGATTTACTGAAGTATACAGAAGAGTATAAAATGTTTTTTTACTACATAAATAAAGGAATAAATCAGCTCCAGATTCTGTGTCTCCTAAGCTAACTTAGAATAAACAGTTGGTGTTGACAAAATAGTCCCATTAACTTTTTACCTCAGCCTTAATGAATTTGATATTTCAAGTTGTAGAAACCTCAATCCTACGACATTGGGTGATTAACAGAAATAAAAATACTTGTACAGAGATGTTGAGTTGAACATGCTTAATCTTAAAAGTTGACTCAACTAAGCATCTTGTTGAATTAACTTCAAAAGACTTAAACAGGATTGTTTTCCCACATGAGATGAGGTTGTGTTTTCTGAGCCTTCAACACAGAAAAGATTCATTAAGATCCCAAAACATTCAGAATATGAATTAATTTGATGTCACAACAGTGAATCTACTTTGTATGAAAAAAACTAACATGAAGTATATTTAACATATTTGCAACAGTACATACATGTTGCTCCATCTTATTTCTTACAGTAGTAGAATCCATGCCTCTCTGCCTCTGCCTCTCTACCTCTGTCTCTCTTGTCCTCTTCCATCCATCATTCCAGTTTCAAACCACTCATGTTGCTCATCCCGTCCTCCTCTAATCCTTTAGCGCCGGGGAAACTCATTCTCCTCACTTTTCATGTAGGAAGCATGTATTTGCATTTTATTACACTCCACCTTTTTTTCCTTTTGAGAGTTCAGGCGCCTGCTCCGCTGGACGTCACGACTCCGCTTTGTGGTTGCAAGGCAGGTGGGGAAATCATTGCACCGCTCCACCGTGATTCATTGATTTCATTTGACCAGTGCATATCCCATCCGGTACTTCAGGGTGTTCTGCATGATCCTGCTGGAGAGTACAAGCAGAGACTTGCTCCACGTAACAGCTGTCCACCGAGATAACGGACTCAAAGAAGGTAATGAATGAGTGAGTGTTTGGTTCAACCTGCACATAAAGCTGAGTCAAGCTGCTGTCCATGTCCAGGCTGCAGGTATTCATGCTACATCCTCTGAAGTAACGTCTCTTTCTTATTTCTCCGAGCGTGTGGTATCGATTATTCACGATTGCATTCCTGTCTTGCTTTTGATCTCCTGCCAGACTCCTGCTATTCCTTCCATGTTTCCCCGAGTTTAAATGCTCAGCTTGTACCGACGTGTTTTACTTGTGAGAGAGTTTTCTCTGTAGAACTTATGAGTTGTTGTATTTTGCCTTTTATTGTTATGGTCTATTAATAATGTATCTATCTTAAAAGCGCCGCGGCTGCTCTGCGAAGGGCTGCCAGTGAATCAAATGAATCCCTAACTTCATCATCGCAGGGTAGGAACTTTATTTCCTGTCTCTTGAGATGAGGAACATGATTCTGTACCCTGGTCCCGTGTCCCCTGTGAGATAACGTTACATATATGATGTTAAACTTCTCTGTGTATAGTGAGCATGTGTAGGGTCCAGCGGAGAGTTAAATCTGTTTGCTTCACTTTAAGAAGCCACATCATAGATAGATAGATAGATAGATGGATACCTTATTAATCCCGAGGTAAATTCAGATCATCATGGTTTTGTCCTGGTGTTAGCTGATTCACTTTACATAACGACTTACCGGTTTCTACCTCAATCCATGCTCTAAGGATCTGAAAGGTTTCCCCCTCATGCACCTTCGAAAGCAGCCGTGGTTTTCATTCTTTTTCTGCAATGTGTGAGAATCAGTTTGCAGAGACTTGAAGCCCAGTTAGAAGAAATAAAAATCAAATTGCACTTAGCAAAAATGTGAAGTCAGGGAGTGCAATAATGAATTTCCCTGATTGCTTACTGTGCAACCTGCAAGATGACTTTAAAACTGTGGAGCAATGAAAACATGAGGAGGCGAAGGAAGTCTAAAACACACACAAACACACACACACACACACACACACAAACTTTGGACTGAAAAGATTTAGTATATGATTGGACTGTGTTTTGTCCATCTACACATCTGGCCATCCATCTATTATGTACAGTAGACCTGCTCAGAGTCTTCAGTCAACCTCACCCCAGTCTGCCTGTCTTTGGACTCCAAACTTCCCACAACGGCCTATGGCTGAACTGGGATTCAAACCAGGGACCTTGGTTCAGTGCTAACCACATTACTACCATTTAAAGGGACAGTGCTCATTAATCACAGATAAAATACTGTAAATTAAACCAAAGTTAGCTGAACAGGCAACTTTTCATCTATTGTTACTAAAGCCAGTTCTTTAAAGGCAAAGTGCAATTGAATAAAATGGCCATATATCATATATATAATTACAGAAATCTATGGATAATAAATGTGGTCAGGGTACCCAGAACAATACAGTGCATAATATCCAGACTGTTTACAATACAATGCAACAAACAGATACTATACAAAGCCATTAATATGAATGTTATCTACAAAATACATAAAATATATTTTTTATTACAAAAGTTGGTTTGCTGGGAGCCGTGTCTTTAGTTTTTATCATCTCTTAGGAGATAGTAGAAGAAACAAGTATTTATCTGAGCACACTGCTCTACTGCTGTGAGCATATTAAACTTTACATTTCTGTGCATTTACTGACAATTTTTCATTTTCTCTTGTCGATAAAATCCCTGTAGTGTCACCGATATAGAAACAGAGAGATATTCTCAGCACAGCAGCATCAATATCTTGCTTTGCACAGGCTTCATCTGCATATACTACCCCCCACCCCCCCTACACACACACACACACACACACACTGACACACAGACCCACACTCGACACACAACATGTTTGTTCCTCTCCTCCCACCTGTGCAGCATCCAAATATACAATCAGCCAAAACAAATTCAGGAAGCGGTCGGAGCACTGCTTACGTCACGCCATTCTAATCTGTGACTGGAGGCCCCCCCCCCACCTCGCTCTCACTGAAACAACAATCAGGAAGCCAAGCAATTCACAAAAAGCTTAAGATGGGGGGTGAGGTAGCTTCTTATTAGCATCACCGACACGTGTAAATAAAGTCGTCTTGCACTCTGGAGTCACAAGTACAGATGTGTAACTTTACCTCGTGTTCTATGAGCACATACTTTCAGTCGCAGGCTCCGAGTTATGTGGGTGGAATTTGTGAATATGTGGAAAAACACTGAAGTTCATCAAGTGTATGTTTTAGTCCCCCTGATGGTGTCCCACAGTTTATTAGGAAACCAGGATATAATTACTTATTTTTAACAACCACTTTGGCACAAGATTTAAACGTGACATTTAATGGAGGAAGTATATTCTGCTGCAAACTGTATTAAAGACCGAGCTGCAAGAGGACGATTAAATGCCCAAATATAAAATATATTTGGGCTGTACTTTTTTATTCGGCCCATACTCCCATAAAGGAGGCAGGGTTTATATACCGCAGCCTGACACCAGGGGGCAACCAGATGGTTTGGGGAGATGTCCTGTTCTGGTGTGTGATATACGCATCATTAAAATGTCCACGTGTTGTAGCCCTCAGATAACTGAATTCAAATTCATCTGGAACAGAAAAGAAGAGACAGGATTTGTTTTTGTCTCTCAAAGAGATTTAAAACCTTCGAGGAATATGATGAATACACAAAAGAGGAGAGAGATATATTCTTAGCAGAGTTGCCATAGACCAAAGTTGAAGGCAGATGCTAAAACTGTGATAAGACCCCCACAGGCAGGACGGATTCATTAATGGAACTTGAGGGAAAACGACCTTGAAACAGTTGAAGACAAATTTGCACCTTCACTTGTTATCCTGGTTTTTACATGTGGCCTCATTGTTTCATGCTCTGAAACATTTCCCCCTCAAGTCTGCTTTATCTCCTGCTTTTCCAATTGTGGCTCGCAGTCACCACACTTTATTTATTTTTTCATTTAGCTATAAAAGACAAAAAAAACCCCAGATTATTTCTCTCATTTGAACAGTAACTGTGTTCCTGATTTACAGTTTGCTTAAAAAAACATATTTCATCCCCTTCTCCACGTGTGAGAACACAACCCTGGAGAGGTTAGACAAACTTTCTTGTTATTTCTATATGTGAAGTTCAATATTACAATCATTACACATTATGCTACTGTGCTGTGCAGAGCCAGGACTGCACACAAAGCAGGAAGCGGCCTAAACCTGCCTTGGGATTAAAAAGCAGGCTTTGCATAGCTGAACAGTGAGAACCCTTGAAGCTGCCAGTCTTTCCCGTGTGCCAGCCTCGCAAATCAATACTGACATCAGATGTGACAGCTATAGATTCAACCGCTTCGCCTGCATCTCAAAGACGGAAAGTTGACTTCGGTTTGTCTTCGGTGTCCCACGCGGCGGGGGGAGGAGGAGGGGGGGGGGGGGGGGGGGCTATTGAATTGCTATTCTTTCCCTTAATCTCCACTCTCTGCTGCTTTGTGAAATCATCAGCTCTTCCAGCTCCTGCAGCTGCTTTTCTCAGGCTGCGCCGCTCTTCGTTAATATTGTAAACACACGTTATCTATTGGAAATCTCTTTCACTTCACCCCCCCCCCCCCCCCCACCCCACCCCCTCTCTCTCCCCCCAAACTCGAATCATCCCGTAATAAATATGGTGAGAGGAAAACAGTCCAGCGGGAGGAGAACAGGAAGTGATTGCCAGAGGTGCTTGTAGAATTTTAAAGATCCATTATCTCAAACTGGCCTGATTTAATAAGCACTGGGGGACACTGGATTATTAAATCTATCTGTGCTTTAATGAAAAATTTCTCCTGAATTATGTCGCTTTCCCACAGAAGGCTCTTCCTCCGGCTCCACCCTGAATATGTTTCGGTAAATCACAGTCCATAGGAGGCCCCGGCGACATGAGGCATTTCCATATCGGAGAGAAAGTGACAGATTGTTGCTGCTGATTCAGCCGAGTTGATGCAGAGATGATTTTATAAAGATGCGTTTCTCCACGTGTCTGTGTCAGCAGAGGTGGAGAGCATGAAATAATTGCTCCAATCTTTTATGGATTCTGACAAATCGTGTGTGGCTTGTCGACTGCTAAACATTTAAATCACACACCACTCAAACAAGCACTTTCTCTCAAAGCTGGAGCGCCCTCACATCTCCCTCCCGCCCAATCCTCGCTCTGACTTCACATCCACAATACTGCTGCTGCAGAAGAGTGGACTCTACGCCCCCACACCTCCTTTACATAAATGAAATAGTCCTGTCTTCGAGCTCTGCAGCTGACAGCTCATAAGCATATGAATTTACATCACTGAGCTGCACACAAGGAGAGAAAGGGGGCAGTTTGCCATTTGAGAGGGAGCAGCTCCTCGAATCGTGTCATTTAGAGGAGCAGTTTAACATCCACGTGTTTTAATGTAAAACTGTTTATTACATTTTATTCCCAGTGTATGGAAGTGAAGGAATACCGATATTAAAAGGTGACACGTCATCCAATTTTAACATTCTCCATTTGTATGGGCTGAGTAAATCAAACAAGAGGAGCTGGTGCAAATAGACTCAAGGAGGATTTGACCTATTTCCTATGAAGAGTAATTAACTTTTTTATAATATTGCATTTAATTTTTTATTAATATATAAAAAAATACTGGCAGCCCTGGACTTCCAAACTGTGGTAATAGTACAAATCAGTAGCATTAGTATTATTATAAGTACTTACAGCTCGTTACATGTTCTCTTCTTTTGCTAGATATTAAAATCCTGCCTGAATTATGTATTGCAAATGCTCAACAGTATGTATGTATGTATAGTAAGTACAGTATGTAGAGTAATACTTATACAACAGTGTAACTATACATTCTGTTTGTGGTTCTAATCCACTCAGAGTCCAGAGTCTCTTCTTCACAGAGACAAAAATAAAACTTGATTTGCTATTTATTATCTCCGAACCTGCTGTGGGCTCTCTCCGACTCCGGTGCCTGCCAGTAAAGTGAGTCTGCTCCCCAGATTGCACGAAGCGTCTCAGCCTGTAATGGGTTTAGAAGACATCCTACCTGTGTAGCCCGAAGCTGCATCACAGACTCTGAACATCTAATCAGACACATCCAGTTGTCTTTAACCCCCGAGACCTGCTTCCCTGAACTGAGCGAGCTGCGTCTCCTCGTGTGCACGATTACATTCGGCTCTTGGAAACTAGGAATGTGTCACGTCTGTCTCCTCTTTCCCCTGAGACGGATTTTCTTTTGTCCTGAACTCGTCGACCATCTCGTGTTTTGCTGCATTGTTTTGTTTTTGTCTCTCGGACAGTTGCGAGCTGCGGAGGCGTTTGAAGTGTGTCTCACGCCGCCACTCGAATACTGATGCTTCATCTGCACCGATCAATGAATCAATCTGCGGCGAATGAAACAAAAGTGACACTTCATCTCCTCCTGCGTGTTTTTCTTCCGTTCTACTTAACTGCTTATGATTCCCCACACAGTTCCTAAATGCTGGGAGTTCTACTCATCTTCCTTCCTCCCAATTCATCTCTCAACAACACTGTGACCAAGCAATCTATTAGGTTTGTTTCTATTATTAAAGAACAACAGTTACTCATATGCTCTGATGGTGTGTACTCTTCTATGAGCTTGAATAGCCAGGGGTTTTTTCATCCCAAAGCCATAATTCATGAGTGAAATTACAGCCAGCAGCTGTAATGTAATTTGTCTGCTCTGATTACCTCGACGTGCTGAAGTCCCCTCAAATCATCTGCAGCCTCCCCATACTGTAGATTAGAAATGACAGGAAAGAGAATAACTCAAGCACGGGAAGATTCTCCTGCAGTTTCTAAATGTGTTTCATTATCGCTCTCCGGTTCTTTATTTGGACTCGTCATTTATCTGTGTTTTAATTACCACATTTATTTGCCGTCCGCGCTACAAACCCACATAGAGTCAGGTGATGTGACCGCGGACGAGAGAATCCAAATGCCAACAGACAAATCCTGGTGAGGAGCTGAACAACTGGAGATGCATCAAATGAAAAGGGAAAATCAAATTGAATTAGAAAGGGCCTTTGTGGGCGGGATGGCATTTTGTGTGAATGCAAGTATGACAAACAGCCTCTATAAGCTGTGACAGAATTGCCATGATGAGTTTATACCCACGTACTGAAGCCCATAACTTGAAATAATTAAAACTTCTCCAAGTGATAATGTGAGATAAATAAACCAGAAGCACATAAGGCCACGGAGGAGAGCTCATCTATAGTTAATGATTTCTAGCATGTTGTTAACACGACATCGGTGGTTTGACATTGCTAAATGACTTCTTATACTGTAAAAGCTAAGTTATGATTATGATTATGATTATTTCTGTCTTGGCTGTTAATTAAAGTCAATATAGATAACATTTTGAAATAGCCCATTGACCCCGAGTATATATAAATAAACTGTTAACTAAACGAATAGAGTATTAATAAGAGGCCTCATTTTTGGTCTCTGGTCGAATCACTTTCAAGGATACATATCTTCATATTTCTAAAATCCTATTCGTAGGTTGGCATTTACTAATTTAAGCTTGAAAAACTGAATTACTGATAAAAATTTTATGACAAAATTGTTGAGCGATGACACTAGAGCTTTGGCCTGATGGGCTATTAGACAATTTGTAAAAAATTTAAAATTACTCCCCACAAAAAACGAAACTAGACTAATGGCCTGCCTCCCAAAATTATACTTATTTTTATAGTTTCTTATCTTGTTAATAACTTTTGCGATACCTAAGTTTTATCTTTTGACCTCCTGATCCCCAGGTAGAGAACCAGTATCGCTGTGGCTAGATTGGAATTGATTATTTAGAAGTGTACAAATTGAATACTGGCTCCATTTTCTATATTAATTAGTGCCAAATCACACACTCCTTTCCAAGGACCTTTCCTGGCAATTATGTGCAAACACCAGTTTAAAGTGCTGGGCGACCAGGATGTCAGGTCCACTGGTAAACTCCCTCACATTATTAGACTAAGGTTATTTTACCGGCTGAGCTATTTATTTTCCCGCTGACTAATCTGCTGACATTCAGTCGCTCAGTGACATTCACAGAGGAAGTGCATTTGTTGACAAAGTGCTGGTATAATGCACGAAGGTTACATTTGGCCAGAGACAGCGGCTCACTGGTGACAGCCCCCCCCGCACACAGCACTCTCTCAGGCCGTCTGGTATAATTACTTTGGGGGTTAATTGTGTGTATCTACAGAATATTCTTCTGTTCCAGGTACTCGGGGAAAGTGGCATGTGGGAGTAATGAGTCATCATTCAGATCCACTTTTAAAAAAATGCTCTGAAGGACAATTTTCTGTTTCCTGTTCTTGACAAGGACAGAACTATTCCAGGGGCAGATATTCAACTAAGACTGCAGTAAAATGTTTCTATGTTTTCAGGACACGGGGCTGAACATTTGTCATTCTGAATCCGTCTGAAACCTAATTAGTGAGCATCCTTCACAACAGGAAGAGCCACAGTCCACTTTATGTCTTTGAGGAGTTTAGCAGGACGGATATCTGGGGGATTGGAAGTCTGCTTCAAATGTAGAACAGGATTCTCCAGGGAGAACAGTGAGGGATGGAGAGAAGGGCCAGTCCTTGGGCCAGACCCACATTATCAATAGTCTGAATTGGATGATCTATATAACAAGGCGTGAAAGATGATACAAGGAGAAACTTTGTTTGTATAAAAGTCAAGGGGCAGACAAGCAATAAAAATCAAAGTGTACAGAATGTGTCTTTGATCTTCATCCACCTTCAGAGTAATGTTCTGTACACAAAGATCCAACTTGTGGGAATTCTAGATTTCAGGCCGTTAGATAATGGCCTTGATTTAAAGATGCATTGTTCATATCAGGTTTAGCATTTAAAAGAAGAAATTATTTTGTATTTATCCTAAAACATGGGAACCACTGCTGAATATGGAAATATGTCATAAATAAGTCATTCTAAACGTTTTGTTATATTTTATTAATCATTCTTAAAAACAGTAACTCTGCAGATTGACCCCATAACACAGCATTCATTTGTTTGCCGCATATTTTCATATGTTTAATACATGATCATTTATGTTAATACAATAGTTTTTCTTTAATTATTACTGAATTGTGCAACAATTACAACCACATTTAGGACAGTGTGCTAAAATTAAAGATTAACGAAGGCTATTTATTATGTTTTATCAATGTTTACAGCAGCAGACAGTGTCATGAGAGTATATGAGGAGTTATGTGGAGCATTGAGAATACAACAGTGTGAGTTAGGGATCAAAACAAGGATATTGACTTGCTAGTGGGCGGCTCCTGGATGTGACATTTCACTGACACCTTTGTTTGAGCTTTAAAATCACAAACAGCTGAATTTCAGTAATAAGCACTAGGCTAAGTCTTAATTCTATAACGTGGCAGTTTGTACGGCAGTGAGATGATGTTATGTCTCTGGAAAGTCTCGTATTTTGGAAGATGCATATATTAGAGTAATGCAGTCAATAGATTTTAGTGCAGGGACTTCACTGGGGCCTGGGAGAGACATGGTTCACCGACTCCCATTAACTTGACTGAGTGAATCGTGGAAGTCTTCTGTACCTTTGATAAAATAAACTGAGCAATATCTTGCACACATTAATGTGTTCTGAGGGTTTTGGTGCTGATGTTAATTACCGAGCCAGTTAAGAAACAAAATCCCAAAGCTCACTGTAGCCACGTCTTTAAGGTTCAACACGTAGTGAATCCATCTGATGAAGGTTCATTTAACATAGAACCTTCAGGTCACATTTTCCCACATGTACAGGTTTGTGCATGCACCATAGACATTTTCATCAGGATGGGGTCTGAGTATTTAAGTGCTTAGCAGGCCTACACACATTTCCAACACCATTAACCGCTATGGTATGCAGAATTCCTACTGGTACTTCATGCAGGAAGGAAGAAGCTAGATTCAGCAAGAAAGAACAAGATGTCTCTTTGCCATGACAGCTAACCGTTAGCATGACCTAGGTTCTGTATAGCCGCATGCTTCATATCCTTCCACACTTGTCTATGACTCATAGGCCTTGATCGAGACACACTGACTGACACCACAGGCTGTACATGAAGACAGACGACAGGTCATAAATCCCACTATCTCCATGTTAGTGGATGGGACATGGCATAAACAAAACAACACGTCAAATAATTTAAAGATGGTTTTAGTTGTTTGATGCTATAAAAGTGTGTTAAAACATCACAAACTGGAGTTGAGAAAGACTGAGTCTTGATTGGTCGAGCCCATGTATTGATGAGATCTTGCTACAACCACTGATGGCTACTGGAAAGATTCTGGCTTCGAAGTTCTGGAGAGTGGGGGGGACGTAGAGACACGTCGTCAGTCAAAGCCTACAACTAAAATACATTGATTGACACATGTACAGACCAATCAGTGTATGATGTGTGTTTATGTCTTATAATGGATTATGTAATAATGTGGGGGACAGATACAGAAACTGTTTTCATCAGTGACTCTGTAAATGATCTTTTCTCTGAATACAGAGCAGAATCTGTTGATATGTGGCAGAGCCTAAGCTAACAAAACTAGCTATCTAGATAGAGCTTGAGCCCCTGAGCCGTTATCTGTGTGTAAGTGTTTATCCTCCACAACTTCTCCTTTTATCAGAACAGAACTGCCAGAGTCATATCACAGTCCATCTGAGCCTGGGGACGGGTTTAAAGGACAGACCGGGAAGTAAGGAGGTGATTTTCAACTTCTGCCATTCAAAACCCTAACCCTGTTACAGTTTATATCTATAAAAGTTAATTTTTCAATTATTCACACACACGCAACGCAAAAAAATGCATAGACATGACAGAGAGAGCCTCTGAAGAAAAACACACAAAGGACAACATCTAAAAATCCTCATCCTCCATCAGGTAATTCTTGCCTTTGCGTCTGCTCAAAATAAACTATTCCCTGTGAAAAATTGAATTAATATTTATTAATTTTCAAAATGTTCACGTTGTTAAATAACATGGACAAATCAAATCCACCGCAGCCACACGTCAGTTTGCAGGATTTGTTTTTCCTGACACGAGTTCCTTTTCCTTCCGGTCTATTTATTCAGTTTGCTTTCTTTTAAAATGGGATGAAAGCAGCGGACATGATCGACCGGTACTGAAGTGCCTCACTCTGTGTTCCTTTTCTTTAATAAGGTTTCCGGCCTGTTTTCCATGTTGTGTACTTTGCTGTGCTCTCAGAACATTATCGATAGCAGCCGCGTGAAATTGCCCGAGTGCTGCACTTGTGACTCCTTTCTTCTGCGTCTTAAGGCTCTGCAATCATTTAAGTATTACATTGATGGAGTCTGAACCACATGCACAGAGAATAAGGAAGTTCTCCAGCAGCACTCTAAGTAGTGCACACATTACTCTTGTGGTTATTTGAAAAAAGGTCTCAGTTTTACGTACATCCTCCAGCATCAGTAACAAACGTACAGGTAATATCCTGTTGTGACCTTTTCTTAATTTTTTTTAACACTTCTATCATAATTAAACAAACTGGTGGCTGCAGCATAATTAAATATCTCGCTGACAGTAAAGCTAAACGCTGCCTGAAACAACCTGACACTAATATCCACTGATGCAGAAACAGCCTCTGCTTTTCGCATAAAGCCCGTTATTAGTGTTTAAGGGGAAATTTGGTGATTGTCTGTGACAAAGTCGACCACTTAAAATAATCGCCCGCTTACCTGCAGCTCTGAAACACTTTGAAGTGGATGTGGATGAAGTTCCCGTCTGCAGGAGGAGATGAGAGCAGCGGCATAAGAATGCATAAAATGTGATATTTATCTGGATATGCTCATCTTCTTTACCTTCCTCTAAAACATTTATAATTTTGTTTGTCTCTAAACAGGAAGAGAAATGCCTGCAGTTCCTCAGATTCCTCCATTTTGGATATAACAGAAACTTTAGAGACAAAACTTCAGGTTATAAGTGACATCACAGTTCTCGTATCTTGAAGAAGGATTAATGATGCATAGGCGACATCAAATTGCATTTGGGGATCTTCAGTTATCTGTGTTTAAATGTCAGAGTGATGGAACAAACTGTAGTTTATGAATGAATAATGGTTTTAAAAAAGTGATATTTTTGCCCAGAGCACAAGCGCACAACGCAGCAGGGAACACGACTTAAAACAAAATAGTGCTGTTAAAAGGTTTGTAATTGTATCTTCTCCGTGCTCCTCTAGAAGCCTTTTTTGTGACATGTTATTTTAACCATAAAATATGTAAAAGTGTGAGAGTTCAGTGTTTCCTGACTGAGTTTAATGTACTATAGAGGAAAAACACATATTTATATTTGTTAGGTCAAACCAAGATGTTTTTAGAACACGTATAAAGGCAAGAAGTGTAAAATGGAAATTAAAAAACCGACGATACAAGAAGGGAAACACGGAAGCACAGAAATTATATTCACAAGGAACAAATTGGGCGGGAAAGAGAATCACAACGACAGCCAACCGGAGTGAGACAGGAAGTAGTAAAACTTCAATGGACTCGCTGCAACCATAAAGTGGATTATAACATGAGACAAGAAATGTTTCATGTCAACTTCAGCTGTGTTTAACTTTGTTGCGGTTTACCAACTTCAGGCCGTCTTCACCGAGATGACGAGAAAGCTGCAGAGCTGGGTGAGTAGAAAAATGGAGGAAGCCTCTCTCTAGTGTGAACAACTGATTCTCTACTGGTGTTTTGGGTGTGTCCTATTAAATGATGAATGGGCGAACACTCAAACATGATATATTAATGGCTGCGTCCTTTTAAATGATGAATGTTTGTCGTAGTCACTAAAACATCACCAGTTATCCACTTTAATTTAATGTAGTAAAATAATAACCAGTGAATACTTTTTATAAGCTTGTGTTTTAGAGTGCTGTACATGCAGCTGGATGCTTACTGACTTTCACAATAAAAAAACAATCAGAGAGCGTCCTGCCTCGTTCTCTGTGCACAGCCGACATGGGAACTGGTAATGACCGACTGTTGGAGTTTTGAATGATTCAACAGTAGCTGTGGGTTTTTCAGTGTGGAACATTCACCCCCATCAATTTAAAATGAGCTGTTTCTCAGTAACAGCGGTCATTGCATCGTGAAAGGTGGATGAATGATTCATTTCTCCGCATCACAGAGAGCTTTGGTTGTGTGGGTTTTTTTCATCTGACAGCGCGTTATTCCCCGGCAGCGCTGGGACTTCAGAGACTCTATATAGGTCAATAGAATGAGTTATGGCCCCTGCTCCCGTGATCAGAACCTCTGATTCCCCATTAAGCCTCCTTGACGTTCCGCCTGATTCGTCGCCACATCGTGATCAAGTGACAAAATAATAAAAAAAAACGTATTTACATTTTGAAAGTGCACGTTCAGATGAGCTCTGTGACCTCAGGATCAACTTTGAACAGACAGCCGCTCTGGAAGAATTCACATTCCGGACCAGAGACCGTTATTGATTTTCACAGTCTTGCCATCAATACTTAAGAAGAAATCTTACATATGAAAAAAAACTTTAAAGGAAATGAGCTGAGAGAAACAAAGAGGGAAGGATGGAAGGCGTCTTAAAAAATGTAAGTTGATCATTAAATAGATCTTTTCAGGGACTTGACGCTGCCTATTGGAATTCATGTGATGTGTTTCAACAGGGTTCAAGAAGCCAACGAGGCTGGAGAGCCCTCGCTGACACATTATATATTTTTAAATGAAGTTGCAAAAACACGTGAAAACTGTTGGAGAAATGCAGTCGGGAGCTTTTCACACCGCAGCAGTCTGGGCACGTATCGTGAAATGAACTCCAGGCTCTTTAATATCATATCACTCTCCATTAGATTTGGAAAGTGAAACCAAGCAATTGACTTTAAGCCCGGCAGCTGATTGTCAATATGAATTAGAGGTGAAATTCCAGATGGAGAGTAAAAATCATTTAGCCGCGAGGTAAAGATTTAAAACTGCCCTGAGAAAATATACTTGTCCTAGTCAATTCTCAGGCTACTGTGTGTGAACAGTTGGTCATATAGAACAATAACTGAATCAAATGTACAGTGGACTGAAGCAGAGGCAAACAGAGAAACTGTCATATTTTGTTTCTTGGTCTCTTTTGTTTGACCAGTGAAGTAAGACTCACTTTAGCTTCTTATTTCCATACTTCAGGCGAATGTACACATGTCCAAGCCTCACAGGGATGTAAAGCCAATGTTTTATTGTAATGTGAAAAAACAATCAAATAATTCATGTTTTCCCTTCCACACATTTTACTGTCTGATCAATTTAGGGGCTGGAGAACCGGGAAAGACGCTTTCATCACAGGTTAGATGGTCACATTGCTTTTATTTTGAAGTGCAATTTGCCACAACGCTATCAGAGCAAAAAATTGAAAAAGGAAAAGTCCATCAAAAAAGACTGAAAATTACATATTACGAGTATGAATCAGGTTTGTGTTCAGCAAGTTGAGGATGTTATTATGGTTTTTCATTGGAACACAGAAACATCATGTGCTGTCCAGAATAAAAACCCTACACATGATTAAATATGTTTGCAGCATCGCTGAAAGCTGCCAGTGTCAGACCTTTCCTGGCAAAGATAAACTGGATGCTTCCGCTAATCATATACCTTCACAATCATAATGTTGAGAAGGTAATTTCAAGTAATTTCGTTGGGGCCTAAGTGCATTTATCTGATAGGAAAATATAGACAATTGATGCAGGGAAAGAAAGCAGGGCTACGAGGTGGTGTGAATGATCCAGGTGGTGGAACCAGAAACTCACTGCTCATGGTACCTTTGCACCTTATCCCATAATTTCCTGCAGATGAATGACTTACCTGGTAGCTTTCAATCCAGATTCCACTCAGATTTTAAAAGCCATTCACTTGAATTATGATCCAGGGAACAGTCCTGGTGTCGTTGATCTTAGCTTTTGACACTGGATCCTAAAACACCTCAAAATAGCAGTTTTCAAAATATTTGTTCCTGCTCCTTATGGTGAGCAGGTAAGAACGCCTGTGACAACTGCATAATTAAATGATATTCAATATTTAAATTGCGACAATATATATATATTAATATACGTTTATCTATAATATTTAGCCTGGACACTTGTAAGATATGAAACTGCGGCTGTTCT
Organism: Pleuronectes platessa; assembly: GCF_947347685.1. Lineage (NCBI taxonomy): Eukaryota > Metazoa > Chordata > Actinopteri > Pleuronectiformes > Pleuronectidae > Pleuronectes > Pleuronectes platessa. Next base: position 28,425,922 of record NC_070626.1, read on the forward strand.
GATCAGGAAGAAGAGGATTGTGGGTAAAATCCAGGGTTTAATTGTGTTTCATTTCAGTGGGCGGAATGTACACACTCAGACCTCCACTGAACACACTGAGAGATTTTTTTTTTTTTTTGTCTCGTGAAAACTTAATTGGCTCGGACACAGAGCCCAACAGAATGAATCAACCTGTGTGCCTGCAGAGGGCGCTGTTCCTTATTAAAAGTTACATAGTGTTGCTTTTTAAGCAGCGTATACAAAACATAAATGAAAAAATTACTTACACTCACTGGTTTATGTGTATTACAACATTAACAATAAGTTAATCATTTTATATTCTGGCTCAGAAAAAAAGTTGACAGGTCTTTACATCCTTTATATCACCGCTCACCGGTAAGATGTAAATTCACCTCCATTACACTGCAGTACAGTCATCACCATTTGTCACTGATGATTCCTGTTTATGAACATTATGATTTTATTAACACGTCAGTGCAGACAAACGCTGTACATGAGCATTTGAGAGGAGTGAACCCGGCAGACGGAACCTGTGCATGACTTATTCTGTTTCATACTTCATTTCTATGCCTCCCTCCCTCACAGACACACACACACACACACACACACAGACACACACACACACACATGCTTTCGACTCCTCTGTGACTGTCATCAAACATGCTCTTTCTCAGCCATCTTTTATTCTCTGTACTCATTGTCAAGCTGCCATGACATTGTCGAGTACAATCCACCTAAAATATGCATCGCCCCGCGTCAAATGGAGTTCAAAGTGTGTTTGTGACTCAGAGCTGCAGAAGAGAATATGGGGCTTGAACAGGCGCCTTGTGTGAAGAGCTATGAACTGACCACAACCTTGATCTCTAATATATATAAATATATATATAAGTATAACAAGGACTTCAAAGTGGTGAGGCCACGTGTGTCACAGGTTCCCATTCGCTTTCATTCTGGGATCAACAGAAGATCCACTTTTTGTGCCAGTCTGGGCTTTTTGTTTCTCTTTGATCGTGAGAGGGCAGGTTCTCATATAATCTGCTCTACCTCCACGGCCGGGAATAGCAATGGAGCAGGTGTCACGCTCGTCTGACAGCAGGTTTACTCAACTCATCGGAAAAATCCATTCAGCCCTTTTGTGTTTGACATCTAATAAGCCCAGACTTAAATTAAAAGCCCATTAATGCCGGGTAATCGGGTTCTGGCCATGCTCTCTGTACCAGCCCCCATCGCACTGTCTCCTCCGGGAATTAGTCTGGGCTGTTGGAGTGTGACTCGCCGGTAAGTTCTCACTGCACAGCTCCAAAGATCAGTCCATTTAAAAAGTTTCAGAGGTGGATGGAAGGAAGATTAGATGGTGCTGTAACAGAGATCTGCAAAGGTGGTTATTACAGACCACTCTCCTGCAGATTGTTTACCTTACGACATTCACAACTGGTATGAACCATAAAGCATCATCTGATCTGGATAAAGAAATGAAACCTGCAGATCAACCACCTCCACAGTAAAAGACTTGTCCTCTCCTTGTGTTTTGGTTCAGTCTCCTCCCACCAATCTCCTCCCCAGCTCCCGAACCTCCTCCTGAGACAATCACCTTATTCACCTGCCAGCAGTTTATAAGGAAGCAGATCGAAACTCTGCTACTCTGCCACAGGGTTGTGGGTTCCTCGCCTGAACCAACCTCCGCTACACCCAGTGAATTTGAGAATCTTGGCTTTCTGATGCTCGGCCTGAACTCTAATCCTGCTTTTGTTTTTTACCTTTCCGATCAGGAACTTCCACTCACCCTCGGCCTCCTATCCTGCTCAGCCTCACTACTTCATAGACTCCCATCTGATTACATCTGTTCTGATCCACTGAAACCCGACTCTGCTCTTCCCCGGACTGATCCCTGAAAGCTTCTTTACTAATACCTGGACCCCATTTTTCGGAAAAATCACATTTGATTCATTGTTTTTTAAAACTTATTAAAGTCCGATTTACAATATTCAGGGTTATAGGGGCAACAAGGTCACACGATGAAACAGTGATGATTCACTACACACCATCCATCAACACAATCTCTTCACCCTCTCGTTTTGTCTCACTATATAAAAACTCATAGATTGGTTTTCAAAATAAAGGTAGCTCCAAGGGACACTGTTGTATTTGTCCCTACAGAGGATCCTCCATCGCTTCCCTCTATGTTTTTTTTTTTGCATTCATATTTTTCATAAAGCGATATATACATAAAACACTATCCCTTGCACCCCTTTATTTTTCCTTATCTATAATGTACTTAGAAAAATAAAGGTGAACTGATCCGGGTTAGTGTATGAGCCGCATCTTTCATTACATCTTTTTTTTGAGTAACTTATACAAGGACACGTCCTCCAGAGTAATCTACAGATCTGAGGTAAAACTAAATGTCATTTAATTAATTACGTAAGATTATGAATCATTCCTCTGACGGAGAATGTCAAAACCTCACGACCTTCAGTTTAATGTTATTCTCCATTCAGTTCCGAGTTGTGGTGAGGAAACGCTTCTCACGGTGAATTTCTCTCGGCGCAAGACAGCAATGACAAAGTGCCACTTAACCTATTGCTTTGAAACACATCAGAGAAAAATAATGCTTTGTGGCACATCTAATTCATCAATGCACCACTGCACTCCCTTTTTCTTTCCAGCTTCAATGGGCGATGCAGTTTTTTTTTTCCCAGGCTGCCTCTGCGGGAATCAATCTACAGAAGAGCAGAGACTCTTAACATGTTCCGTCCCAGTGGTTTGACCCGGTCGATTATCTTTCAGCTCAACTTATTAGCGGCTCTCGAAGGGATGGTTCACCCCAAAAATGAAAATTCACTCACCGTCTACTCACCACTATGCGGATGGAGGGGTTCTGACCCTCCGGAGCTGTGTTCATGTTCGTGCACAAGCACCACACAACCTCTCGCCTCTTTACCCTCGACCAAGGGGCAGGTGACAACATCAACGAGAACTTGCGACAGCTGCAGTATTGATGATGTTGTCCTGTGTCCCTTGGTCGAGAGTATAGAGGCGAGAGGTTGTGCGTTGTATGTGTGAGCGTGAACACAGCTTCCTGATGAAGATATTAGGCAGACATTTAGGCTAAGAACACGGTGTATATGTGTATGGGGTCCAGTTTGAATGTGGTGTCTTACGGACACTTGGACGACACCACAGGAGCCGTATGGAGGGATTTAAAGAATCGACAGTTACTTCAATTCTATTGGATTTGGCTGCAACAATTTATACCCCTGAATGTCCATTAGAGGTTTGTGGACTCAAACACTTCACCCAACTCTCCTTCGGCGTAATGATCAGTGGATAAAAGGTGATTTCTCACTTTTGGGGTGAACTCTCCCTTGAAGCTTCAATCGAATCATTGAAAATCCGTCTTCATAATCCAGCTTGCAGGGGAGCGTTCACCTAAAGGCCCCAGTGTGCCTGACCCAGATGACCACTGATCCTCTGCAGAGTTACCTGCACCCCCCCCCCCCCCCCCCCCCTTCAGAGCCGCCTCCCTTCAAACACATTACACACCAGGAATCCGCCAGAGACGTTTCTGAGCTTGTGGTGAAAATCGGGAGCCTGCTCTTGATGGGCTTTTTAACGGTGGCAGGTGAGTGAGTCTGCAGGTTTTTTATACGAGCCCATTGCTTCATCAGCTCACTATTCAATTCACCTTTAACCAGGTGACAGGCACCGATTATTAAAATCAGTAGCTATACAATTTGGGTGGAATTAAATCTCCACAGTGAAGGAAGCTGCTGGAAGAAATGTCAGCAGCCTCGAGAAACCTCGGCTCAGACACAACTGAAATCCTCGTGTTACCTTCCATCTGCTTTGGCCGGGTTCTCGGCTGCCTTTAAATTATTTAGAAGACTCATCATCTAGATGCCCTCTGCCTGTAATCGTTTGACCCTTTATAGCACATAAATTGAGCTTTATTGTGTACCGTAAAGTACCTATTGCTCTCACTGTGCTCGTCTCCCTGTGGTTAAGTGGGAGCAATGTAATTAGCCCGGCCCGGTATCTAGTGTGCGTTTATGTAGCATCGTGGAAAATAAGGTGTTGGAGGTCAGGTTGGTGGATGGGCACGTAGTGTTCCTTATTTTCATGCATCAGAGGACGGTGTGTGTCCCGTCACAGCTTTAGAATTGATGTCCTTACCCTTTTCTAACCATTACTGCAGAAGTACCTCGAGTGTTCCAGGGTAAAGATGCCTAAATTTCACACAGTAGTATTTATCCTTACAATAAATAAAAGCTTCTGAAAGTTTAAAGGAGTTGTTGAAGACTGACGTTGTTGTTTTTAATAGAATTGTGTCAAAAAACACTTTCTATATGGACTGAAAGTGAATTGTGCGGCAGGAGTGAATTTAAACACACATATTTTTGCTGGTGAGTGAGTGTTCATATGATTCTGTTTGACCTTGCATTGTCATTTTATTCATGCAAAGCAAAACAGTCCAGTTTGAATTAAACATGTCTCTCGTGCAGTCAAGCAAAGGCTGAATACTTTCAGCTTTAACGTGTCTGTATACTATGTGTGTGAGAAAATAACAGTAAAGAGGTTTATCTATTCGAGGTTAGAGTATTCATTTTAAATAATTTCTTGTGAAGAATACTGCGTTGTGTATGTTATCAACACATTCCTGTGATTGTGTGTCCAATGCACGGACTGTATATAAAGATGGACGCAGCAAGGTCATACATCAGCTGTCAGTCATGAAGGTTAATCTGCTTTTTATATCGAATCAAATTCTCAAATATCAAAAGAAAGACTTGATCAGTGGGATATGAACTACATCAAATATAAGAAACCATCTTTGAGAATCATTGATTTAATGGTTACTTCACCTTTAATTTGACCCCATCCCATTCATTATGGAGGAGGTTTGATTTGTGACCAAAGCTGTAGCCAGCCATCAGGTATCAATCAAAATGGTTTGACTCGACTTATGGGGAGTATTCACAGCCGCTGGTCCCATATCATCATTGTTTAAAGTGTTTAAATAGTCGTAGCTGCTCTTTCTGCTCCAAATAAACATTTTATTTTTGATGTTTTACAAGTATAAAGTCTCCAAACATGGGAATAGTTAATCAAAAAGGCTCAGAACTTACTATAACTGCAGTTTGGTGAAGCAGAGGAGTGAATGTACATAGTGACTTTAAACCTCTGCCAATCTCTTCACAGACTTCAAACACAAACGAATACAATCAGTGAAAGAACAGCAGACAAAAGATGCTCTTTAATCTGGAGCGAGTGGAGAACGTCCTGGAGGAGCTGATATGTGACAACACCAGTTTTCTGTCAAAACACACAAGAGGAAGACGTATTTGACCCCCCCCCCCCCCCCCCCCCCCCCGCCCCCCCATCCCACACTCCTCCGTCTCCTGTGCTCTTTGAAGCTCAGACTGCAGTCGACACACACGTGAGATTCTGGGTTGTATGAAATTAGACGGTTCTCACGAGCATCAGCCGACACGTCGTCTCTCGGGGGGGGGGGGGGGGGGGGTGCAGGGGTACTTTACTGCATGGAGACAACTCTATCTGTTTAATTACCCTCCTCTGAGGCAGCAACACATCTCTGCTGCCAACCCCCACCCCCCCCCCACACACCTCTCATGAATTAATGATGCGCATCCCTGGCTGTTATTAGCGAGCTGCATTGGGAGGCAGACCGGTCGAAGTTAATTTGAGGTGGTTGTTTGTGTTTTCACTGTAGTGACTGAACCACAGACAACAGATTGGGTCCCTCACGTGTCTCAACACGGCGCGTGGCCCTTCAGGGACCCGGTGGAGACGGGGCCAGCTGGCACCGGTGGCTCCTCGTCTTGACAGGTAGTCAGGCTGGATATTTGGAGAAAGCCGAATTAACCGGCAACACCTTGGAAGTGTAGGAGCTCAGAAGTGGTCCTGGGTGGATTCGAGAGGATTTCTAGGTCAGTGTGTGACAACGGCTGCAATTAATGCAGCAGATGTGAAATCCTGCTGAGGTAGGTCAAGTCAACACGTTAATCACTTGTCGCTCTTGTTGCTGTGCTGCCTGATGTTAAAGCTCATCTTTGAATAAAGCATCTTCATTTTAAAACTCATATTAAATGATATTCATGGGATTTTCAGGAAGAGTTTCAGTGTTGTAAAGTCTTAATTTGTCAAATTAAGTCAAAAAAACATACTTACATGAACTGGATATGTAACAGTGTACATTAAATAAACATAAGAAAACAGGCAATCCTCTGTTAAATATAAATATCTATTTATTTTTATTTGACAGGGACAGTTGTCATTGATTAGACAACATGTTCTGTATGAGCCAGAGTTACCTGTTTATTTCCATCTGTTGTCTCCAGTCAGCTTTTAAAATTCAGCGTTAGATCAGGAAAACATCAATGTCTCTTTTCCAATCAGCTGCCTGTGGATGTTTTTGCATCAATCTCAATCAGCCAATCATGTTGTTAATGCAAACATTTGAATTAGCTTGGTCCCTCCTCCTCCTCCTCCTCATCTCACTCAGATCCCCAGCATCTCCCCCCCCCATCAGCCACGACCAGTGTCTAGACCCTGGTGATGGTTTCCTATAGTACAGACACTCTTCACCCCCTTTAAACCTTGATGACGTCACAAGGGGTCACCTGCAGATATTTTTGTTGTTGTTTATTATAATGCAAAACTAATAAATAGAAACATATAGTGAAAATGGTGGTAAAAGATGCAAAGAGCAGTTCTATTGCTGAAATGCTTCCAACCTGTATATTTTATCTCCCTGCTCTTCTTCTGTTTCTTTGTGCATGGACTCGACGCCTTGAACTCAGCAGAAGCTCCGTGTCACTGGCAGATTGATAAAAGTTTCATTGTCTCTTCTTAATCCACTTTACTTTCACTTTAGAAAGTTGTATATATCCTCTTGTGGAGATAAGGTCCCGATCAGAATGTGAGAGCCACCTCTTCTGTCATCTTGATGTAGCCCTGCGCTCTCGAGAAAAGCCGCTCGGAGGATGTGGAGGTGTGGGGGGGGGGGGGGGGGGGGTGATGCATTTACAAGGATTACCGGGTAATTCTTAACGGAGCTTATTCAATACAAATCCAGCTCGCTCTAACAAAGGAGAAATTACTGAGACATGATGAGAGGTGATTTCAGATCATCCAGAGCATCGGTGTCAGCGAGCAATTTCTCAAATGATACCAGGATCTGTTTTCTGTCGACTGACGTGCTGGGTCTCCGCAGGTTTGAACTGATCTCAGTGCAGCGGCGGCGTGTCGCTCCAGAGGTGTCGGATGCTTCCTGATTACTTACAGGTGAGCCCTTCTATTCCAATAGCTTTGTTTATTATGTGATGTTTTCCGACTCTGAGTATGATGTGATGAAAATTAGCAGATGGCCAATTGTTGAACGGTAAGTAGGTTGTCATCACATCTAATGCATCGGGTGCTTGTTTAATACACACGTACCTGAAGAGCCCACTGTGTGTTTATCCAGTGCAACACAATCCTTTTAAAAGAGATCAAGGAGCACTCTGTGTTTACAATGTTGTACAACGTGGTAAGAACCTTGATCACAGTGCAGATACAGTTTATGGGAAAGTTGCATTATGCTATATTTCTCTCGCTGATAACATCTGAAGGTGACACACAATCTTTTTCAAATAAGCTCTTTCATTTTCTTTTTCAGCAGGTGTGAATCTGACAGTGTGTAGTATGTGAGAGAGACAGGAAACCAGGGCAGAGACGGGCGGGGGGTGGGGGGGGGGGGGGGGGGGACATCAACTCAGGTTCCGCTGGCTGGGTCACATCCCATGACTGGGTCTCCATCTTCACCAGGAGACCGGAGGCCGCCATGAAATGAATTCAGATTTCTCCTCAGTTTTTTTTAATAGAGACAGAAATACTGAGCTGTGATCATGGTGTGTGTGTGTGTGTGTGTGTGTGTGTGTGTGTGCATTTATTTGAATAGTCATTGTCATCATCATTAAATCACTCCTTAAAACCCATTTCGATAGTATTGCTTTCAAGTGATGTTTTTACGTTTTTTTATGGTTATCTTTTCAACTTATATTTTACATGTTTATTTATATTTATCGTGATATATCTGCTTTAACGTGTTGAAGTTTTCATTCCACATTTGTTGATTTAATACCTCAATTTTATTATATTTACTTTTCTTGTATTGCTTTCAAAGCAGCGTGATTGAAATCTGAAAATACAAGAGGCTGGAACACCAAATTTGTCTTTGTGTATTTTAATAGGGGCTTTCTGCAGAAAGGATAAAAACAGAAAGTCACAGGGATCTCAGAGTGAAGATGCAGGACAGTTAAATGCAAGGATCTTATATAGGAGAACTTAGGCTGTTTGTCTGAACCAGTTCAGACTGGTTCTGTAGGCGCAGTTTGAAACAGGAATCAAAACACAGAAAACTGATTTACATATGTTTCCTTTGGAGATGGAGCAGACATAAATTCAGTTCTCTGGAGAGTAAATAAGGTTTCAGGTCATAAAAATTTAGATCATAAACAGTTCAGAAAGTATTCAGACTGGTCTGCAAAAACTTAACTTTTTAACTACAAAATAGGTTTCAACCACACTTTGTTATTTTTCCACTACAGCACTTTGGAAAATCATTTTTCCTTTAGCTCTCCCGTAATCTATTTAAATGTAGAATTGGACTATAAAATTGATTTAATAACTCAATTGACTCCTAAACTTAGACATATATGTGAGTTCAGTGTGTATATGATGCCACTATACGTTTCTAGGGGTCAGTGGGATCAGATCAGATTGGAAGTGTCTAGTCCCGACGACAAAGCTGCAAAGAAAAGCTTGAGTGACTCCACAATTTCCCCCAATCAATTCTCCTTGATATTCTGGGAGAATTACCAGCGAGAGAAAAGACGAAGTTCACTCATGCCTGTCGAGGAGCTGCGAGCAAAACACATTACAATTCAAGAGTGAATTGGCAGCCAATACCCCTGATTACTTGTTCTCATTTAAAATACCCTGGAAAAACCTTACAATTAAAGCTCAAATGCGGCACTCAGTTGAATAAACTGTGTGACTTTCCCCTTTCCCCAGGTAATAAGAGGACAGACGTCAGTGCCCCCCCCCCCCTGTCCAGGTCGTCTGTTCCAGTCTGTCTGGGTCACCTTTATATTGTCCTACATCTCTATTTCAGCTTTCCCTTTAATCCGAGAACAAACACCATCTCTCTCCGGCGAATCCTCCGGATGCAGATCATCTCGGGACAGACCCTTCCTTTTCAAATGATGGGTGGATAAAAGTAAAGGTTAGAGCTAATATCCTTGCCGCTCTGCTACTTGTCATTATAATGAAATTCACCTGAGTTAACTCCCCACAGTGTCAACTTCTGAGGGGGAAAGTAAAAAAATCCTATTGATCGAGAGAGTTGTGGGGGATTCTCCGAAACATTTTCACAGCACATTTCACCGCATCAGCACAGCCTCGGGGCATCAGAGTGAAAGCGGCAGACTAGTGTAGCTCTTGAGGAGCAGGGTGGGGGGACTTGATTCAGGTGAAGTGAATATAATGATTTAGCTTTTGACATGCCAGGGAGACGGGAGCACTTCGGGGCTCGGTGGCAGAATCCCGGCACCTTGATCCCTCGCTCACTATTGATCTGACGTGTGAGCTTCTGTATTTTAGGGCAAAAAAGTTCAAAAGATACCAAAACATATTGTTAGTTTTCATTTTCTGCCTGCGGCAAGAATCATCACAGTGATTATTTGCATGTTTCTGCCATTTATTTATTTATTTTAGTGCATTGCAATTATAGCATCTCAGGCTCTGTAATAATAGAAGCACAACTGTATCAGTGGCTGCATTGAAAACGGCAGCAGCACCAGAAAAGTTGGTGCTACAGATACATACATGTACTTTACACATGGTGATTTGTCAGTGAAACCTCACATTCACCTTCATCCTTACTTATATATATATATATATATATATATATATATATATATATATAAATCCTTACTTATATATATAAGTATGCTGCTTCTCTATTGCTCATGAATCCAATTTGCATTGGGCTTCAGTGTCCGGGCATCAAACCATCAACCTTAAGGGACAACCCACTCTTCCTCCCAAGCCCCATCAAATCAAACCATTTCACTGAGTCATGTTATCTAGCTGCATGTCTGTATGCCTACTTGATACGTGACTTTATTTTGAAGGGCTGACAGTTTGTGATCAGACTTCCTGCCTCTACCCTGATTCAGTTACATCAAGTACATTTTTATTTATAAAGCACCTTTCAAAACCAAAGTTACAAGGTGTTGTACAAAACAGATATTAGGATATAGAAACAGGAAATAACACAAAACAGTAGAAGAATAAAAACTGCGAAGGGAAGACGGTTCCAGAGATGGGAGCCATGACAGAAAATGCTGTTGTAGCACTAATCCTCTTCCTCATTTTCTTAAGTAAGAGACATGTCAATACAGTCTGAAAATCTCATCTACCTTTCAGTCCAATATGCAAATCCAAGCCTCTTCTGCAGCGTCCTCATAAACATAATAGTGTGGAATTATTAAGAAAAATCACCAGGAGATGGAATTTTAAACTGACTCTGGGAGTTGATGTCAATCATCCGGTTAACAGCACCTGAAAATAAGATCTGCCAGCAGTTGTTTCAATCAGCAAAATCCACAGTAACTGTGTTAGGATGAGAAGCCCTCGTCTCTGAGTTTCTCCATAGGTTCTGATGGAAAAACATTCCCTTATATTTCAAGTGCTAATCTGCCACCATTGTCGTAACCAGTATAACCAGTATATGTGCAGACAGGTATAGTGACAGTAAGGTTTACATTTAATTAATATTTGTACTGTACTGCTCTGTATAATACACCAAGTATTTTAACATATGATACATAATATATATATACATTTTTAGTGTGCATATATATCAACATAAGCATTGATTATGTGTGTTTTCTTCTAAATACATAAAGTAAATGTTATTATTCTTTGTAATAAAGGCTGATTCTTTAATACATTGGGGTGGTAGCTGCTATCAGCAGCAGTAACATGTCTTTTATAAAACCCGGTGGCTGTATCCTCAATATTAGTTATACAAATAATAATACTAATACATTTGAATACTAGTAGTGGTATTTATATTACGAGAGCTGCCATATAGATGTGGATTTGCAAATAACATTCAATAAGTAATAATCTAAACTACAATACGCTTCAACCTACTCCACCGTTAGGCATCATAAGTATAAACATCATGGCTGATCTCTGCACAGTCTGAAACCATAAAGCAGATATTTACTGAGACTGAAAACAGATCCGTGTAACAGTTGAAGGGAGATGAAGTAAAACTGTGCTTAAAAATACATAAGGCTTTCTTTTAAAGACCAACTCAGAGTCAACACCGTGTCTACGATGGCAAATCTACGTCTGGAGCAGATTTGTATCATGCCTCATTTATAACAGAATCCTGCAATATCATTTTTATTTATGAACACAATATTTATTAAATGGCAGTTATATATATTTTCCAGGAGCAAATAACAGGATTGTTGATTATCTCTTGTAGTCAGTCAGACAGTCATTTACTGCGAGAAACTTACAGCTGCAAGTTGGCACTGAGTTCTGCTGGCAGAGCAATTAAAAGGAAATGCTTTGCTGACAAACACCACGAGTTAAAGGTTAAATAAAACAGTTCTGGCCTCAGAACGAAGCCCAAAGACGCATAACAATCGACGGGGAAGATGTTCTGTTTGATGGGTGGAGCGAGAATCAGCCCTTGAACCACAAACCTTAGTCCCCGGACTATCAATTACAACAACGTGATTTATGGCATCCAAGAGTGGGCTCAGGTCAAGCAGAGCTAACGCTGAGCACTTACTGAAGAATGCATTTATGTGATGATAATTAATAACCCTGATAATGGTGGTTTCGCCCTCACGGGGTTCACGAAGGCAACCTCCAAGTTTTAGAGGTGAAGAGCATGAAACCAAACGCCCCACTGGCATTTGGTTCAAGTATCTCTCTGCTGTCAGACATGCACTGTGCACAATGTTCTGGACACAAAGGTCCAAGTCAGTTTCTCTAGACAATTTACAGAACTTTCCCTATAGGGAGCCCTTGTGAAAACACACCAACACGACGCAGACGAGGACGTCAACTTGGAAAGACAATGAGATATGAGACTTTTTGGTGATCAGGCCTGATGCCAATGCTGTAAACAAAAAGCTGTCCACCCTTCACCTGAATGTTCCGGACTCAGTCCTGTTTCTGTAAATGATCTGAACCCAGACAATCCCCTGCTACATTCCTCATATGTGATAGGCAAAGTGCAGAAAACATGTTCTAGGAAACCTTTTCCACAGTCCATGTCTGACAACGATTAATGAAAGATGACATTCAACACAATTTAACTTACATTTCAGACACAAATATGCATCTTTCAGGTCTCAAACATGATCTTTAAACTGTTTCCCTGGTCTGCAGACATGTACTGGTTGCTTCTTGAAAAACGATTGGTACCTTTTTTTATTTGCCTGACCACGAATAGCTTTTGCACTTTTGTAGTTTAGTCACAATCACACCAGTTAAGCTACAGCAAACAAACAGAACAATAGAAAACACAAATGAACTGAAACAGTAAAAAGTTTGGTCCTCTTCACAGACGTTGACCCACGCAGTGTTCACACCCACACAGTTTGTTCAGTGGCTGCATTGACCAGGGATTGTTGAAAAGCACTGGAGCCATTTTTCCTGTTGCTCTAATGATGCAGGGAGAAAAAAGGTATTATCAAGTGAGACTGTTGTTACCATCATCAGTGGGCAGACACACAGAGATAACTGACATGACTGATACCAAAAGGGAAGCTATCCTGATCGCCACCTGGTGGCTGGCTGCAGTATAGGTCTTACACCCTGCCTCCTCCATGTGTGCAGATGGGACAAGAGCAAAGTCTCAAACATGATTTCTGTCATTTTTCAATGTATGTTCAAAGTGTTGGTTTCATTTGTGTGCAGTGGCAGGAAGTGGACACACATGGTCCATCTTTATATACCGTCTATAGACATATAGTCTATTTTCACTTGACTATAGTGCTCACTGCTGTGGTTACACTTTAGAGAAGTGCAGCTTTTTAATCGGCCTCGGAGAAGCAAATTCATTTATATGCATTTCCTCATCTGGTGAGAATGCAGTGGAAATTTAATCAGTCTTGAAAACTACTTGGCTACACAATTTTTTCTGGAAGTGCCCACGACAGATAAGCCTGAAAACGGGGTCTGAGCAAAGAGCATGCAACCTTCAGTACAGAGCAAGCTATCACCAACTGCTAATCTGTGTATCTCATATTATAAATATATGTATATAAGGGCCCATTCAAGTGTCTGGAAACTCCTGGTTTCTCATTGGAATGGAAACAAGTCTTAACGAGTCGCCTCACAGTGATCTGATGCCCTGATGATCGCACAGTTTACAATTTCCCCGAGTTAATGATCGGAGCAGCAGGATCATCCGTCAGGGCAGGAGCTACCAAGTGATCAACATGAGTGACTGATAAAAACCTGGAGAGGTAAATTAAAGCAAATTAATCTGAGTTCAAATCGTCAGATTGTTGAATGCTCCCTGGACGGAGCCATAATATGCACAGCTGGGTGAAGCCATTAGCCATTGTGGGGAGGACGTGCAAAACACAAAAGAGTACGGTTGTGTGGGAAGTTCATTAAAGATGTGAAGACACACTGTGTGCTCAAGATGTGTAATGACTGCTGTAAAAGAGGAATCGAATCACAATACACTGGTGAACAAAGGAGGAAATGACTGCTCCCTTTTAGACACAGACAAGAAGAAGGCTTCAGTTTGAATTCAAACTAAGAAAAACTAGCTTGTTCAGGAAATAAGGTATTCACAACAATCCACCAAAATTAAGCATAAAATTCCTGGATATGAGTCTTCACAGTAGTGGTTTAGGTGATACACACTCCAGACCAACAACGAGTTAGTGTCAGCCGTCAATTATAACGTTATAATATGTAAGTATTAGCCTGACGTTGTCAGACTCACAATTCTAGTCAGAATGTGAGTCTGAGACCGCTCCATTGGGCTGTGATTATGGGGCGTGTTTCAACTGACCAGGAAGTAAAATTCTTCTTCGCTCAATTGGATAGACCTACAACCAATCAGAGCAACGTAGTATGTGACGTATGCTAAGCAACGCATTGTGAGTTATTTACTAACGCCGGGTTCACACCGGACGCTTCAGCGCAGCGCCAAGCCTTAAATAACAGCTGGCTCCCCTCCACTCCCATGTTAAAACTTTGTGCCGGTCACACCGGAGGCTGAAGCACCGCGAGGCAGCCTTGGCGCAGCGCGATGCTTCAGCCTCCGGTGTGACCGGCACAAAGCCGTGCAGCGATCTACTGGATCAACGGGTGATATTATTAGCGCTGCCCGGCGGTTCAGCTTCGCTTCAGTGTCCGTTGTGAACAGCCAAGCGCCGGGGCGATAGGGATTAGCGCGGTGCTCTGGCGTCGCCTCTACGTTCTGTGTTCCTCTTTCAAAATGAATGCGCTGTCGATGTCTTCTAAAACAGACTCAATGGCAGCATCTACACATCTCAGCTCGCCAGCGGCAGGCATGTTTGTTGAAAACGAATTCAACCCGAGGGCACTTTGATGACGTGGCTGATTACGTTACCGTTGATCATCTGTCAATCATCGTATAAAGCCCGCCCTGACAATCTGATTGGCCCGGTCGGGCCATCATTTTTTCCCAATGGAGCGACTCCAGACCGAACTGCCCGACCAAAAATGTTGTGGGCGGGGCTAAGTTCGTCTGGCATCCAGGCTATGTAAGTATTACATCAAGTAAGTAGTTTAAACCAAACTTATCAGGAACATCAACAGTTGAACTTATGTGGCGATGCCTGCGAGCTAGTTCTGGCAGGCAACTCGAGCTGTGCTGCGCCAATCATGTAACATACATCATGTAACATACATCATGCAACATACATCATGTAACATACATCATGTGACATACCTCACTCTCCACAACCATCTATAATACACACCCACGTTATCAGGTGGTATTTTTAACCAGAGAGACATTTCCCATCAACCCCTCCTGCTCGCACTGCTGCTGCAGTATTGTTACCTGTTACTTCAGCCCCTCCACCACCCCAGCATCCAACTGTAGGCTCCAACGGGTGGGTTACAAGTATTTGCTCATCACTCCCATCATTCTTGTGTAATCATATGGGGCAGTGATTAAGTTGGAGCCAAGACGCCAAACACCAAATTTGTTGAAATAAATATATTACATTATCGAACGTGAGTTGTCTGACTGAACTATCCAAGTGATGAGAAACACCTAAAACGTCAGAAACCGTCTTTGAGAAAAGATTAATGTGGACTTTGACTTGTACGATCTATTCAGCAGCCAGCCACCAGGGGGCGAACAAGACGATTTTGTTTCACTTTTAGAAAAACGCCACGTCCATCTTTTATTTCAGTCAATGGACCTAAAAGGAAAAGCGCTGTGTCACAAATAAGACTTTATGAGAAAGTGTTGTTAAAAACTTTGCTCTTATCTTTAATTATTCAAGGAAAAAAAAAGGGGTGAGAGACCATGATGAACCACATCAGAGCCTGTAGGATGCAGACGTCCTTTGACATTCAAATTACCTTTAAAAAAAGTTATGCTCTCATGACCGAACAATTAGATCAAGTCTGACACACGCATATCTTTCTTCATTTCTAGTAGTGTGCAGTGTGAAGGTCGAGTGTTTAGTGTTCTGCCCAAAGCATGATATTCAGTTTTGCACCTAACTGGAGACATTCACTCTGCAGCCTCTTTCCCTGGATTTCTTCTTTTGTTTAATGATATTTTATTGGTGTTAACTGTTAAAGCGACTTGTCTTTTAAACCATTTGTTTTAAAAATATAATAACTTTATCCATTACCTTTCCAGACAGCCTTTTTTTGGCTTAATCTCAGACTAAAAAAATACATCTGTATCATCATTTTCACTTCTTGCAGAGACGAGCAAATTAATCTGGAAAGGAAAAAAGTGTACGGTCATTGAGTTCTGCTTGATTTGAGAAGTAAAATGACATCATTGCTTAGTTCAGGAAATCATGAATGTGAGGCAGCGCTCATGTTAAATGTGAATCTTTGAATGAATGAATGAAACTTCTCTTTTTAGACCTCACCTCCTCCACCAATCACCTTTTCTTTGTCCCTGGATGATTCTTCTTCCGGCCTCAAGAATATCATCCACCTCCAAACAAAGTCAGAAAACAATTTCTTATTGCTTTCAAATCCCTTCCCTTGAATAACCCTGATCCAACACTGCAAGGTCCCATCCCAATCTGCTGCTCTTTTCTCTGTTGGTTCCCTGGAAAGTTAATTCCAGGCGCAGCAGTGGCCAAAAATACTGTCCTCATAAAATCTAATGCCCAGTGGAATATGTGACTGTGTCCCTCTCAGTGTCAGTCAGATCAGCCCGGTGAAATCATTCTTCATTTCAGCTCTGTGTCATAAATTTACTCTGATTTGCTGAATGTGTTTTGCCACATATAAGCTTTGCAGGAAATTTCCCTGCAGTCAGGTTTATGTAAATGTTCAATGTTTCTTTATTTAAGGAAAGAATTATGCATTTGTACTGTGTGACCTCCCATCTGAAGCATTATGACTAATTGAAGCATGGAGTATACAGACAGCGGTGGACTAGAACTTCATCAACAGGGACTAGTCATGGTTTGGGTACTTTTAGGCACAAAAAATACTTTGTATTATTGTGGTTATGCTTGTGGAGACAAAAGAGACAACATATTGTTTTCAGATGGTAAATGAACATCTGTCCTGTGTTTTGTTGACTCATGCTTTGGCCACACTGGCTGTGGTTGCCATTCTCAGGCGTCATACAACTATCCATCACCTGAAACCCCTCCTCCTAATGAGGACTCAATCTGAGGCTCAATATTAACCAAATAGATCTTTTGCTCCTGTCATTAACACGACTGCTACAAGACAGTTTCTACCAGTTAGATGTTGGTGGTCAGAATCGCTATTGAACATAGCAAGCCCCATGTGGGAAGGTTTGGGCAATCATGGCTTCAATTTTATTTTAAATAAATATTGTGCCTCAAGTCAAAGTTGTGTTTTTTTAGTATTTCACCAAGACAAATAACTCTGAGTCACTTTATCCAAATGTTTTGAGTACCAAAGCAAAACCATAAAGTCCCTTTACCAGTGTTTATTTGCATATTTGTTTATTTTCAATTCTTCATTACATTGGTAATTATCTCATTTATATTACATGTACTTTCTCGCTAAGGGTATTTACTGTTGCTTGTAGCTCAGAGACCAGTCTAAGCCTGCCTTTTTAAAATGGCCCATTTACTTGGTTTGTGTTGTTGCAGGTTTGTTGAACAGCAAAAGTGAAAAGCAGTTTTTTGAGCTGCAGTCAGAAAAGAGCTGCTGAGGAGTCGGTCCACGGAGACGAGTCATGACCCGCTGATGTTTGGAGATCTGTTGTGAATGTGCAGTCGTCATGTGACCCTTATGAATCCCAGCCCTCCTTGCTATAGAAAGCTTTCCACCTATTCATCAAAATCTTATTTAAAGTGAAAATGTTCATGTCAAAATAACCTCTGCACCTCTTTGAGCACCTGGCAACACTCCTACCAAGATTGAAATGGTTTTCTGAGAAAGGTAAATTAAATACTGTATTTTACAGTTTAACTCTATTTGCACACATTGGTTCTGTTTATTTTGCTTGTTTCTTGTAGTCTGTTGTTAATTGTGTTTGTGTCTTTCTGTGGAAGTTCACTGAGAGCAATTACACCAGGGTCAAATTCTAGGTATGTTGGCATGTAGATGGGAAATAAAGATGATTCTGAGTCATAAATTCATACACATAGAGGTTTCTAGTATTAGCTGGTTGCTAGTGGACGTTGAAACATGACAGAAGGATGATTATAACATTAACAATTTCTAGATCTGAAATACTAAAGGATTATTAAATTAATGTGACCTCTAAAGGAACTCAGGTAAAAGCAAATTGCACAGTAGGACAGACACGTTTTTGCGCAGGTTGCTAATGCAGTCTTATATTAGCGCTCTAACTTCTCAGGATAGGAGCGTGTTAGAGACCATGAGCCACCTCTAATCAGGATGAACAACTGGTCAGACACAGACACGCCCCCCCCCCCCCCCCCCCCCCCCCCCCCCCCCCCCAGGACAGCAGATCTGATTCCATCTCACAAGAGAATATGTTAAATATAGAAAAGGGCAGAGTGATATTACAGCACTCGTCTGCTGTTAACAGATTTCTACACCCACCATCATAGGATTTCAATAATAAGGCTCTCTAATGCTGCTATACCATAAAATCTGTGAGTTCTTCATCAAACCCACTGGTGCTAATAGTGAGGACTGGAAGTTTGCATAGTCTAGTCACATTAGATTTTAAATTGATTTGAAATAGTTCTGGGTTCAGACCCCTGTTGGCCAATCAGGGCCTTGCTGTTTCAGAGTTTGCAAGTTCTTCCTGTGTCTGCGTGGGTGTTCTCCATGTTCTCTGGCTTCCTCCCACAGTCTAAAGTCATTATGGTTTAATTGGAGATTCCAAATTGCCTGTGAGCTTGAATGGTTGTTGTCAGTATGTCAGCCATGCGAATCACCGGTGACCTGCCAAGAGTGAATCCCTCCTTGTGCCTGATGTCAGATGGAATTCGCTCCAGCTCCCACACGACCACCAGCAGATGAAGGACAAACGGATGAAGCACGGTTCTCTACCTTTCTTCACACGTTTTATCTGTAAACTGTCTTCCTCCTTATTTGGACACAATGGCAGTAATTCAATCATCGGGACTCCCACTTTACTGTTTACCTCATCTAATCTCTTTTGCATCTGAGCCATTGTTCTGCCCCACTGCAGCGAGCGGTTTATTCAATTCAGAACCTGTGTATAATTGTCTCAGTGTGAGTTATCTAATGACGGCTGTGAAGATTTCCTGCCGGCAGCTGTTGAAAACAAGGCAGCAACAATAACAAAGGAATAGCTGATGGTCGAGGAAAAGACACAACCGAGGTGTAATGTGCTTGGAGCCCTTGAGAGCTGCATTCAGGGCCAGTTCAACATTTACTTCACATCCCAATAACAATATAAGTGTTAAATAACAAATAATAAAACAAATTGTACATTATGAATATGATGCTTCTAACTGAATTTGAGAGGAGAGGAGTTTTGCCCTCAAGGATTCTGTTAAATCTTAACAGTGCCTGGAAAAGCAACACAAAAGAAAGAGGTGGTGTTTGACAAAAGGTAAAACAGGAAGCTCAAATTGATCAGCACCTCTTGGGGGATCAAAGTTACAACCCATTCAAGTCCAGTGACTCATAGCGAAGCCAGTCGTGGACACGAGGGCAGGACGCTGGGTCCGGATGTCAAAGAGCCAAAGAGGGAAAACACCAGTTGACAGAAACCTTGAGAGTAAAACGGCCTCGGGGCCACTGTAAAAAGGGAATGGTGAAAACCCATCTCGAAAACAGCAGCAGACCGGCTGAAAGGAAAGAGCTGAGAGCCGAGCGGATACATGGAGCATGTCGGAGGATGTCATACAGTATATGACTCAGGAGAAGAAAGGTTTGGAGTTCTCCAAAAGCAAAGAGGCAGCGTCAGAACCAAAGTGGTGTAAGCGACAGCCGACAGTTGTAGAGAGGAAGAGAGAAGACGGCTCAAAACTGCAGTGAAAAACAAAGCATCAGAGAAGAAGATCAGACGCATCAGAATCCAAGTGTCAATTAACTACAAGCAGACAAAGGATCATTTGATAGAACTGACGAGAAAGAATTCTTTGAGGGGAAATTAAAATAAATAAAAGCACAAAGAAGAAATGGGTTTGACAGCATTTTAAAAGAACTCCTTTAAATATGTAGAGCGACAACGATGACACTCCGCTTCCAAAAGAGCTGCCTGTGAAGCCAACGCTTGGTTTTGACTACATCCCCCCCCCCCCCCCCCCCGTGCTTATTCCACAAACTTTTTAAATGATGTTGTCCCGTTCAGCCAGGGCTGTTTAAATTCGGTCAGTCCCAAACTGAAACCTCTAGACCAGGGGTCTTTAACGTTTTTCAGGACAAGGAGAGAGAGCAGGGACCTCCTACTATATATATTGTATGAAACTGTGTTTTTTATTAAACTGGGCCTAGTGCCATGTATAAACATAGCTACCCTGTTATTGTGCAATCAATACTGAGCTTTTCAAATAATACACCGAATGATAATGTCTTCTGCCTCCATTTATCCGTTCGCTATTATATGTTGGATTCATGTTAATGTGTATTTAAAGAGATTTAAATTTGTTGGAAAAAAATTGGTTGACAAAAAAAAATATTTTCTAATCAACCAAAAATTGTGCGGCCCCCCTGCAGTATCGCCGCGGACACCCTAGGGGTCGCAGACCCCCTGTTGAAGACCTCTTCTCTAGACAGAGAACTTCATGTCCTAACGTCCCCCCCGGCCTCTGCCTTTGTCAACCTCTGCTCTAAGGGATTGAAAATCTACGCACATATCTACATCAACAAGTTATTTCAGAATCCAGACGGGGGGTAAATGGTCAAAAGGAGCCATTTTGTACAACATATTGTGTCCAAGCACAAGAGAAGTCGAGAGCACTGAGGTCTGGCACCGGCAAGCTGTTCCTCTGCCACTCTGTAACAGCTCGTCTCTCAAGCCGCTGACGCTCTATCACGACTTCTCTGACACAGTTTGACTATTTCTCTGCTCATTTTCTGCCACAGTTGGACCTTCATGATCCTGCACCTTCTCCTAACCACTAATTACACATTGTCTGGTATTGGGCTGAGCAATTTTGTACGGACATTCGTAGACGGGCCTGCGCCTGACATTGGCATGTTGTTAAATCATCAGATCCTAGTCTTTCCATTAGTTTGGAGAAAATGTATGAAACAGCTTCAATTCGTTCATTTTGTTGACACTCTATATCATAATGATACAACTAGCAGCATCTTTAACTTCAGACTTGATACTTGACACTAGTTCAAATGCTCCAAATTCACATCCTCTTTGTTATATCGTCTGATGCCCTTTGTTTTCCACCTCAATTGTTTTTATTTTATTTTTACGAACCGAACTATTAGGAATCGAACCATGGTTCAGTTTGATTTGGACCGAGTGCACCTCTCATACCTGGTATTTTGCAAAATAGAAAAGTCAGACGGTCCAGACTGTAAACACCCTGACTCGTGTCACATCTCGTATTATTTACATCACATGTTCTCCATTTTCATTTGTGTGTGTGTGTTTTTTCTTTACACGCGTCAGTGAAAGCGAATGTGAAATTGTGATTCTGAAAATTGCTTTGCGGTTCCAAAGGAGAGACTGTTAATTATTTTTAATATTCCAGCCCTTCACAGCCCCAATTCAAATTTAATCAAGAG
This sequence comes from Pleuronectes platessa, assembly GCF_947347685.1. Taxonomy (NCBI): domain Eukaryota; kingdom Metazoa; phylum Chordata; class Actinopteri; order Pleuronectiformes; family Pleuronectidae; genus Pleuronectes; species Pleuronectes platessa. Next base: position 28,447,381 of record NC_070626.1, read on the forward strand.
AATGCTTTTAGTTTTTGGCACCACTCGGGCACTTAGGAATGGCCCATACTAGTAATAACATTGCTTCTCGGCCAATCAGAGCCACATGATCCTAATAGTGATAAAAGACAGACACTGTGGTTGCTGATTTCTGCTGCATGTGTCATAACTTGCGGCTTTTCTCGTGAAATTTATGTCAGTGTCTCTTTGGCAAAGTATTTGACAAGCAAGCAGGAGGAGATGAAACTTTATTGATCCCACAAGAGAAAATTCCCTTCAGCTCAAAAGTGAGAAAGAAAAAGATTGAGCGTAAGAGATCAATAAAACATATGTGTATCACATATTGAGATATGACCAGTGGCAGTAACACACACGTGGTTTGTAACACTGCACTGGAAATGTGATAATTGCACAAAAAGAAAAAGGACAAAAAAAGAGTAAGAAATCTAATTTCACATTGGTGAAGACAAGGATGAATGAGTTACATGTGGTGGGTGATGGCGGCAATTTGGTAGCAGTGTGTTGCTGAAGGAGTTGCTCAAAGGCCAGCCCCCCCCCCCCCCGTTTAATGCATGCGATAAGAAGAGTTGTCTAAGATTGACGACAGCTTGGCCACCGTCCGCCTCTACTCCACCTCCTCTGTGGAGTCTGCAGCTCATTCAAGCACAGAGCAAACCTCTTAACCAGTTTATTGAGTCGTTTCTGTGCCCCCCCCCCCCCCCCCCCCCCCCCCCCCCCCACACACACCTCCCCTGCACACCACTCTGTAGGAGATTGCTGATGCCAGCACAGAGTTATACAAATTTACTTTACAATGTCCTGCACACTTCACAGGGACCTACGTCTTCTCAGCATTATGTAGTCGGTGTTGAACACCCGGGTGTTTGTGTGTCTGTCTGTTATCATCAGGGATCTTCTGGACGCGACAGTTACATCAAGTGTTATATTTGATGTCGAATGTGCACAGGGCGAACAGGAAATAAGATATGATGTGGGAGTCCTGTGCACATTCAACATCAGATATAACACAAGTAACTGTCACGTCCACAATAAATGGGGATCACAGGAACTCCATGGACTGGTGTGAGGTGAATTAACCTTCCCACAGGTACCAGCACAACAAAGGACTGTCACAGACACACAAATACCTGGTCCCTTTCCCAATGTCTTTGCTGGATGACCCATGATTGTTTTCCATCCACTGCAGACCTCAATTGGATTGTTCTCTGTTAAGCTCTCCTCCATCTGTCTCCTGTATCTGACCTTGCCGTCCTTTATTGTATTTTCAAGTTCCTCTTCGTGCCGTCCTCAGCTCGTCTTTGTCCCCCGGATCTGAAAAAGCCTCTTCTTTCTATTTGGCAAAGCTTTGCTTGAGCATGTTCACAGCAGCTCACCATTCAACATGTGAAAATCACGCTTATAGCATTGAGTAATTTAAATGCAGAACTTAACTAAGATCTTACCGCAAGTGTGATAAAGAAAGAAAGATGATGCATGAAGCAATGCGACTCTTCATATGAGTGATAACAAGTTTGCAGAACTGGTTTACAGGTTTTGAATTCTTTACAATCTCTTCATTCCTAAATAAAGATTTGGTTATTCAATAGAATTCAGCCTCCTGCAGATTTCGAAAAACTCTATGAATAAGAACTGGAAAAACTCAAACTGCCATTTCAATGCAGAACAGAGAACTGGCCATGTGGCATAATGAAAGAAAATCTATTCAAACAAAGTGAAGTTTACAAATTTGAAGAAGGTGTATGTGTGTATAACAACCATAGGAAGACCAATTATTTAACTTTGAGGAAGGGGTTAATTCCAATAATAAAAGATGGAGTTTTGTATTAAGCAGGAACTTTAGTCTTACCACCACAATGAAAATCCCAGAAAATGTCACAGTGCAAAAAGCCTTTCAGATAAGATTTGTGCAGCTGCAGTACATGTTCTGATAATAGACTGTGGTCCAGTTATAGCTGCTCTGGGAACTACACAATCACTTGACCTGATTTGAATATCTACATCTGACTGACGCTGCACTTTTTATCCCCCGACCAGAACTGCAGAGTAAGAATCCCTTTAGAAAAGTCGACACACCACAAAACCAAAGTTAGCGTCTTTGACCCTGACTGCACTTTCCCTACTCAAACTAATGGGGGAGACTGTCGGCAGCTCGCTGACAAAATAATGACAAGACGTTGACAAAGGTCAAACATGAAGAAGAAGAGACAGAGAAGAGGTGGGAGCACGACCGGGTGTTTTAAATGAGACAGGACGGCAGGATTCCCATCGGTGAATTGGTTTGTGCGCCGGTTGGTCGTTAATGGCAGAAGGATTCAAAGTCCCATCTCACACAGGCGCTTGCTGCTAAGATACTACGTCCAGTGGGCAGTGACAGGCGCACTGTCAGATTAGAGCAGAACATCTATTATTATGGCTGCTGCTGTGTATCTGAAGGGATACCATCAGCTGGCTCTTCCCCTTGTTGTAGATGGATGACTAGGTGCTCGCTATCTGGGACTTTTTCCTGGGTGTAGATTACACTAGGTCCAACTTCATGAGCTAAAAATTGGTTCCTGGAAGGCGTCAGCTCTTTTCCGCCGCCATCACCAAAATGATCCATGCCTTCATTTTACAATCAATTCCCACTGGTAGATATTTTAATATCTCTATTACCTCAGAACATTGTCCCGGAGGTTGATATGAATCTGCAATTAAAGCATCACTCCTCATTTATTAGCCGCGTTCTGCTGTACATCTCTCCCTGATTGGAAGTTCAGCCTGAAGCTGACTCTGCACCTCAGCCGGCGTCACACACACTGAACTACTGTTAGACTGTGTAACTCTAAATAATGTGCCGTCACTCGTGTGTTTAAACAGACCTCGGAACAGTTTTCGGGGGCTCGACCTTTCTGGCAAGCCAACAAATCATACTTGCTTGGTTACAAGTTCAGTTAAAGTGTGAAATTGAATAAGTTAAGACCAGCACACACGACCACACACATAAATAAAGTGGAAATTTCTTGGCACAGCAGATGCAAATGTTCAGTAGCTGACCTTTAACCATCCCTCACAGCAAACAACCATGAAATAAGTGTTAAACAGATTTAGTCTGACAGTCGAGCCAAGTGGAGTTTTTTTAAGTTTTATAAAAGATATTGCATATTTAACCAGGAAGCCTGGGAGTTAATTGCAGATTTCATCTTGAGGGACGAGAGGTTTCTTTTTTCACAGATTTACAGTTTAACTTGTAATTAATAGTGCTAGAATCTTTTCAGCTTTGACAATTATATTGCAATTAAAGAGATGATGAAAAAACTTTGGATGTATTAATGTAACACTTCCCTCATAATTAAATTCAGTAAAATGTTCTTATAATTGACTTGAACAGATTTAAATGAATAAGAAAATCCACTTTAAAAAGCATGAAAATATCATATTTCCAGTAAAAATCTGTTCATAAAAGTTAAAGCTGTCATAGTGAGATTTATTTATTATCTTGTTAAATAGTCCAAACCCCAAAAACCATGATTCATATCGTTGTTGTGTTCAAATCTAGGACAGCGTCGTGAATTGAGCGGTGAATCTGATGAGCTCCACCTGGATTTTACACAGTGAGTCTGTTTATGTGTATTTATAAACCAGGAGGTCTGATCACATAGACCTCTGCTTTCAACAAATTAATTTATTTTATACATATTTACATAAGGAGACATTGGTGCGACAGTGTTTACTCTTTGTTCACTCACACAATTAAAATACCTTGAAATAATCTTAAAAAGACAAAACATTGGTTATTTGTAGGTTGAACTGCTTTCCTGTTCAACTATATTCAGGTAGAAATGTAAGTGTTCATGATAAACCTGGTGTACAAATAAAGAGTCAAAGAGCTGATTATGCTACAAGAGGCTTGAGGAATTTCTATAATTTTTTTTGGTACATTTTCCACTGGGAGATTTATTCAGAATAGAGAATATTGTACTGCAAGGTTTCATTTTCTCTGGTATTGGCTGTTAGCTTAGTTGAATATAAACAGGCTGATATTAGTGTCCTGATATATGAAAACCAGTGACTGTCCTCAGTGTTTTATCGACTTGGCCACACATACAGCCTCTTAACCAAGGTGCCTCATTGTAATCCAATTTTTAATAAGCCTGCGTTAGATAATAAGATTGACATCCCTCTCACATCGGAATAGACAAGCACTTAGCAACATATTAGTGCTCTCAGTTTTTTTGGGACATTCAAGCTGTGATGACCTATTAGCATTCCGCCTCGGGCTAAAGACACATCTCTTCCAACTACACCTTGATTAAGAAGATGATGACTAATGACCATCGTCAAGTCTGGTGTTTTTTTTTTTTTTTAAATAATACAAATTTAGTTACATGTAGCACTTGTAGTTTGACTTTTTTAAAGACTAATTGTACTAACATCTTTTTTGCTGTTCTGGGTTTTTATCCTCGTGGTTGAAACACTTATTGTTTTTGCTTTGGATAAAAGCTTCAGCTACATGATATGTATTGTTATGTAATGTAATGTAAATGATACAGTCTAGAACGGGGTGTCCAAACTTTTTATCCCAAGGGCCACATACAGAAAAGAAATTCGAAGGTCTGGGCCAGTCACGCCGCCACGCCCCCCTGCCCTGGAGCGGACTGTTGACAGTGCGCTTCAATCGCTTCAAGTTGGGCACCACCTAGTGTCTAAACTGAGAAGTACAATACAGTGGGCCATAGTCCATTACATTACATTTCATTTAGCTGACGCTTTTATCCGAAGCGACTTATAATAAGTCCATTCAAGGGCACCCGAGGGTACAAACCCACAACAACAAGAATAAAGAAAGAAAAATAGAGCAAAACTACAAAGTTCTATAAGTAAGTGACAATTAAGTGCTAATAAATTGTTAGTTTCAATAAAAACATTTTTTTTTTGAGGAGGGCCAATTTAAAATGGATGGCGGGCCGCAGATGGCCCGCAGGCCGTAATTTGGACACCCCTGGTCTAGAAGGACATCAGACCATCATTTCCTTGTCATCCAGCAGAGGGCGCTCGCCATCAGCTTGACCTGTTGCGTGCCCTCTTTACATCTCAGTAAAATAAGCCAGTAATGTTACGTGGTATTGCCAAGAAAAGAGCGAGGAGAACATCGTGACACCAAAGCACCTGGAAAAGAGTAGAAACGAGTTTTGGGTTCTACGCCTCAGATGGTTAAAGAGTTCAAACAGAGAGCATGTCAAAATCGGACAAACTATTTATTGGCGAAAACATTGGAACAAGGAAAGAAACACCTGTTGATAAAACCCCTCAACCCTCTTGAACAACTCCAGGTAAAACTGTGAACAAGCCTTTTTTCTCAAAATGTTCCCATTTCTAATTAGAACACTAGTGAGTGTGTGTTTGACCAGTGATTGTGTTAACCTAACATCAGAAAAGGACTGTAGCTAAGGGTAAAAGCAGTGCATTGTAATTCCATGCCCGCTGATTCAGAACAGTGACCTAAACTGTTGACAACCACAGAATAAAGAGTTTCTACAGGAGTGGAGAGCAGCAGAATGTGGTGCACAGCATGGCTGCACATAAACCAAGATGCAAAAGAGGCAGAGGACAAATGTGCCGGTGCAAATTCCCACCGGTGTCTGGATCGCTGCAGGGCCCATCTCCGCACCACACACACACACACACACACACTTGTATACAGTAATGTGTAAATCCATCACAACTTTCATTGTTGCCTTTCAATTCCTCTCCACAGAATGGCACACATAAAGGCCAAGTCTCTGTCATGTACCATACCCTCGCTTCCGTTCCCCTAATTTGTCACTTGGCCTTTGGAGTAATGGTTCACGGAGACACAGGGAAGAGCAAATCATTTGATTAAAGTGGGACATTACAGCCAGCGTGGAAATCAGGCTGACAGGGAAATGTCCCCCATGTTTTGTTTCGGACGGATGCCGGTGAAGAGGGGGGGGGGGGGGGGGCTCTGGGGAGTCGGCGCAGGTTCATTCCCTCCGCTCCGATGGCCTCATTCCTGTCAGAGCCACAGACACACACTGTCCGCGTGGACAGCTAAAAATAGTGTCAGGTAAGGAATGCTGGAGAATGCTGCTCTCTTAAGGCGGCACTGACCTGAACTAAGCACGTTCAACTTTTCAGCGTGAAACTTTTTCCTTGTGTCTAAACACCTGTAAAAAACGACCGTGCTACGTTGGGACCTGCAATAAATCTCCCATGATGACTTTGTTTTTTATTTACACTCCATCATCCCGGACAGAAAAACACAACAAATTTCCCTCGAGCTCAACACTAAGTCACAGACCACTTCCTGCTCCAGTCCATGGGGGTACAGCTGATCCTGCTGAGCTGCATCCTGCACCATTAAGTTTGTGCCCCTCTTCTCTTCAATACACAATATTCTTAGACGTAAACACGGACAGCAGGAGGAGACACGTGGCAGCTATATACATCCCTGAAAACCTCCACGCAACAATAACGGAGGGGAAAAGGGTCGAAAATCATTCTGAGACAGTGTAATGAAAGAAAATCTGAAGTCATTCAATTGGTTGTATTTAGTTATTAAAAAGAAAACATGCATATGTGAAAATATCAATAAGAAAAAGCTGCATTTTTTATTTTACAGGTGAGTAGAGGTTCTAATATTACAACCTTATTGTTTACATGTTTTTTAAGGGTGCAGTAATGAACACAAAGCCCCTCCTCTGCTGTTGCATTTAAACTGTGCACATGAGAAGAACAGGACTGGGAAAACCTTCTGAGTCTTTTTTGCAGTGATATTTGTTGCTTTTTTTAGATATTGAACTTTAAACAAGAAATAAAACCCCTCTTTTGCTTTGGCTAAATCAATACCATCATCATAAATACTGGATTTGTGCTTGTGATATTGGCGTTGAAGCCCTTTTTACACCATTTGATTCTTTCCCCTTGTTTTTCTGTAGCCAGTTGGTGGATGTTGATCTCTGAAGGTCGGACTGACCCTGTTATTGTCTGATAATGTTCTTCACCGGTGCTGAAGTTTGTCAGACTTTGTGATCGATGCTTGTAGAGTTTGGTGAAAGTCTCTTATTTGGATCATTGAGCTACTTGCACTGTGGGTTGGTTGGCAAAGGAGACTGATGGATTTGTATGGAGAGAATGATTCACCAGCAGCGGTAGTGAGATTTACTGTATCTAGGAAGGTTCACGGTATCTTCAAGTCTACAGAGGTAACTGGACTATAGCCAGCAAGTCTAGTTGCCTATGTACACCTGTATAACCCCTGGAAATTTACTGGTGTACATAAACATTTTTATGTGTTTCTCTGATGTTGCTCTGCAGCAGATGTAAATTAAATGGATTAAATTCCGTATTGGCCAAAAGTTCCGGTGTTGATGAGTCAACCTTTACACATATGCAACGCAGGCATCGAGTATTAAAAAGTGTGTTTGTTTCTATACTATTCTTGCAGGATTTGTGTGTTTTGTCGGCAAACTGCATGAATTGCACAGTATTTGGTTACGATTGTGTGTATGTGTGCGTGTGTGTGTGTGTGTGTGTGTGTGTGTGTGTGTGTGTGTGTGTGTCGGCTCACAGGCCCCTGTTCCTAAATTTGAACTTGGAGAAGCTGGAATTTGTGAATTTGAAAAAGGATGAATTTGTGTATGTGTGTGTGTGTGTGTGTGTTTGTGTGTGTGTGTGTTTGTGTGGATGAATGTGTATCTGTGTGTGTCTGACTTCAAAGTTTACTTTGCTTTAGAACTGTTCCATATTTCTGCCTTGATATATGTAACCAGGTGGCAAAAGGAAAAGCTTGAATATAAATGGAGGAAGTCAAAATTCCATAAATAAAAGCTTTGAACAAACCCATAATATCTGAAGTTGTGATGAGATTGTGTCGAGCTTTATACAGTCCAGACAGGTTGTTAGCAAGGAAGCTTAGCTGGTCAAACGCCTTGTGCCTTTTCTGAGTAAACATGTGTATCCAGTGGTTCACGTGTGTATCCAGTGGTTCACACGTGTACCCAGTGGTTAACTTGTAAGTGGTTCACATGAGTACCCAGTTGTTTACATGTGTATCCAGTTGTTTACATGTCTATCATGTGGTTCACTTGTGTATCCAGTGGTTCACATGTGTATCCAGTGAATCACTTGTGTATCCAGTGGTTTACGTGTGTATCCAGTGGTTCACACGTGTACCCAGTGGTTAACTTGTAAGTGGTTCACATGAGTATCCAGTTGTTTACATGTGTATCAAGTGGTTCACATGTGTATCCAGTGGTTCACGTGTGTATCCAGTGGTTCACTTGTAAGTGGTTCACATGTGTATCCAGTGGTTCACTTGTGTATCCAGTGGTTCACTTGTGTATCCAGTGGTTCACTTGTGTATCCAGTGGATCACTTGTGTATCCAGTGGTTCACGTGTGTATCCAGTGGTTCACGTGTGTATCCAGTGGTTCACTTGTGTATCCAGTTGTTCACATGTGTATCCAGTGGTTCACATGTGTATCCAGTGGTTCACGTGTGTATCCAGTGGTTCACTTGTGTATCCAGTTGTTAACTTGTAAGTGGTTCACATGTGTATCTAGTGGTTCACTTGTGTATCCAGTGGTTCACGTGTGTATCCAGTGGTTAACTTGAAAGTGGTTCACATGAGTATCCAGTTGTTCACATGTGTATCCAGTGGTTCACATGTGTATCCAGTGGTTCACGTGTGTATCCAGTGGTTCACTTGTGTATCCAGTTGTTAACTTGTAAGTGGTTCACATGTGTATCTAGTGGTTCACTTGTGTATCCAGTGGTTCACATGTGTATCCAGTGGTTCACATGTGTATCCAGTGGTTCACTTGTGTATCCAGTGGTTCACATGTGTACCCAGTGGTTCACTTGTGTATCCAGTGGTTCACATGTGTACCCAGTGGTTCACTTGTGTACCCAGTGGTTCACATGTGTATCCAGTGGTTCACATGTGTATCCAGTGGTTCACTTGTGTATCCAGTGGTTCACGTGTGTATCCAGTGGTTCACTTGTGTATCCAGTTGTTAACTTGTAAGTGGTTCACATGTGTATCTAGTGGTTCACTTGTGTATCCAGTGGTTCACATGTGTATCCAGTGGTTCACATGTGTATCCAGTGGTTCACTTGTGTATCCAGTGGTTCACATGTGTACCCAGTGGTTCACTTGTGTATCCAGTGGTTCACATGTGTACCCAGTGGTTCACTTGTGTACCCAGTGGTTCACATGTGTATCCAGTGGTTCACATGTGTATCCAGTGGTTCACTTGTGTATCCAGTGGTTCACGTGTGTATCCAGTGGTTCACTTGTGTATCCAGTTGTTAACTTGTAAGTGGTTCACATGTGTATCTAGTGGTTCACTTGTGTATCCAGTGGTTCACATGTGTATCCAGTGGTTCACATGTGTATCCAGTGGTTCACTTGTGTATCCAGTGGTTCACATGTGTACCCAGTGGTTCACATGTGTATCCAGTGGTTCACATGTGTACCCAGTGGTTCACATGTGTATCCAGTGGTTCACATTTGTATCCAGTGGTTCACATGTGTATCCAGTGGTTCACATACATGATGAGAATGTGATATAAAGCAGAGGAGCCATGTGGATGATCGCTGCTGTACGAACCAGACGGAGATCAAGATGTGAAGCTGTGGAGCTCCCTGCCCAGCAGCTGACAGTAGCGAGCAGCTGTCTGCAGACATCAGGCTGACGTCTCGTCAACACGAGCGGTTCAGATGAATTAGTGAGCAGACTTCCAGTTTCTGTCCGGTCTCTGCCCACAGTGATAATTAAAGTGGATGTGCTGAACTTAGTTGAAGCATCTGCCATTGAGAGGATTTCTGTCTCTCAGAGCATAATGACGACGGCCTTGTAGTCGCACTGGTTTTTCCTTTTTATCATTCTTTCTAAACTGTTTTTGCTCATCTACTCCCAAGATGAATCATGTTTTAGTAATTTAGCTTTTGGCAAATAAATAACCTTGTTTAGCCTTTAATGAGCACTTTAAACATTTAACTTTGAACAGGTGATGGTCACGTGTTGAATGTGGATGAACTTTTAACTGCTTCATGAAACATTTACCATCTTTTAATATAGTTTGTTTATCATTTAGCAGCATTATGCAAAAATTACTGATAAACACGGGGGGGGGGGGCATTGAGTTTTGGTGCAGATACCAGTTAGAAGGTTGATCTAGCAATTAATACACATAGATAGGAAGTTTTTCATAATTTAGAATTCTCGGACAACAGCTAATAATTCAGGTGTTTTTAGGGGACTGATCTTTATGAGTCTGTCTAATTTGCTGCAAATCCAAACAAAAATCGAGATGTGGTGGATTAGAATGTGGTTTCATAACTGTTGGGCCTTGGTGAAGGTAAACATTTTACCTTTTGACATTCTATGTTCTAGATCTGTCGAACAAACAAACAAACAATCAGTAGCTATGGGATGGTTCTGTACCTGCAATCTTTGAATGAATGAATATAAAGTCCAGTATCTTTTACGTGAATTATTACTCTGTGGTAATGACTCGTACAAAGAACCATTCTGATATGAATCTTACTCCTCTTTTAGATAAAGATCAAAGACACTGAAATGCTGCGTCTGTTTGTAACACAGACACACACACACACACACACACACACACACACACACACGCACACACACGCACACACATATCCTGCAGTTATCTGATGCTCTAAGACACGGTAGACCTCACACAGGAAAAACTTTTGGAAGGTCTTGACTATGAAGTGATGCAATCTATCTGACACATCCTTCAATAGATGTGATTGGAGAAGCTAACCAGTCGTAAAGTCCCAACCCCCCCCCCTGTGGCTTCATGAAGAGGGTGCAGCGAGCATTAAGGGCTGCTTTGAACAAAAAGCTCCAATATGAAAAGGAATAGGATATTAGGCACCATGAAGGGATGGTGAAGCCGCAGCGCTCCCTCCCTTGAAGCTGTCATATAATTAGATAAAGGTAGGCGCTCTGCGGCGAGTCCATCCCCGTTGAGAATTCGCCGTGACCCGCGGGTCAGCCCACAGACAGAGCAGCGGGGGGAATGCAAGATGTTTCCACCTTCATGTCAAGGTGACATCACCTCACAACAATAAAGGAAAGAAGAGAGCCGAGCGCTCAAAGAATCTCTCATGAGGATAATTTGCTGGTAGAGTTATAGTAAAAAAAGCCAAGACTTGTCTGTGAGGTAGAAGCAGACACATTGACATTTACATATTGCCTATTCTGAAATGAATAAATCCTACTTAAGTATTTAATTAAAGTGTATATCTCATTAATACCTCTCTGTACAAGCAGCTGTTTTTCATAATCCATGTTTATCCATGTCCAGCCTTGGAAACTGTTGTACAACAACAGAGTTTTAATCAAGATGGTTGACCTGTCTCCACTTCCACCTGCTATAGAAAAATAAAGCTGAAATATCCCAGGTATTGGAGCCATCACATTGCAGTAAAAAAGGGAGATCAGGGTTTTTGTGAACCTCCATGATGCAGAAGCTCTCCTGACAATAAGTGAGGATCTATTCATAAAACCATGCAGAAAGCAAAAGACGCGTGAATGAGGAAAAGTTTGCTAAAAATCTTTTTGACATGTTTAACCTCTCATATTTTGGCAACTGCTTTTCTCTGAGAGAAATCGATGCAACACTCGCTGAAATATCTTCATCTAAAAATCTCTTTGCCTCCAGATAGAAGCCCCGTGTGGTTCAATCAATCCTCAGGCTTTAATAAGCATAGGTGCACATTTTCCACTTTCCCAAAAATCTTTTGCCACATTCTGACCCAGTTTTCACAAACAGCGTGTGATATGCTGACAGGCGAGCGCCTCACAAAACTGCTTGGAGAATCACAGGCAATGTAAGGATTATGGGAGATTTGTTTTCGTAGGATAAGAGATATAATATAAACCGGGATATTCAGTGCAGCAAATGTTTAGACTGAATTTGAAATATACCTTTTTTAAAACAAGATATGTCAGTTTCATCGGTGTGTTTATATGTGACCTAGAACAACAACACCCCCAGAAAGAGGAAATTAGCAGTGCACTCTATAGCGATGAGAGGATGCTGTGCTTCCCTGTGTGGGCGGATGAGTCTGTGAGATGATGGAACCTTTATTGGAAAGTTCATCCTTGAATGAGTCTTACTTCCTCACAGTGCTGACGGTGGTGTGCTAGAAAACAGATCCACTCCCCCAGTGCCAACACAACATCATCTTATTCACTGGTCTCCTGTACAAAGGTTTTAGTTAAAGATGTAATATGGCAGGTGTTTGTTTCTTGTTTCTGTGATTGAAAGAATCTTAAGCACATTTTAATGTACATCTTTCCACAATCATAAGAATATGTGGATTACAAATCTACTCCTGTGTTCATCTACAAAGATAGTCAACGTGCCTCCACTTCCTCCCACTATGCAGAACTGAAGCCAATCCTTTATTACAGCTTAAAATGAAATATGACAAATACATAACGATAAATTAACTACACTATAGATTAAGTGAAATTTGTAATTACTGAATACAAATTAAAATAAAGCACATCTGGTCCGAGTACTTGAGTGGGCAAAGAGATAGAGAGAAATGTGTAAACAGTTTTGAATCTTTGAGAGAAACATTTCCAGGTCAAAGTGCAATCATAAAACAGTTGGAAAAATAATCACAAACAAAATCCCCTTTGCTTTAACTGAGGGTTGAAATTTCAAATAGTTACTGTGTATTGATTTTTGTATCGATCGACCAATGTTGCTCACCTCTATTTACATAAGGCTATTATCATGCAAATTGACCCTTAGGGCTTTCAGACCCATTTCACACTGTAGACTTGTTATATATAACAAAGTAGACCTGCAAACATCGATGATGGTTCTGTTCCATTTAAAATGCACAGGAAAGCCTTCTCAGCAGAGCACTGGAGCCACATCATCGAAATTGAATGTGCTTCTTGTTAATGCTCTGTCTTGTGTGTGTCTGTCTTTTTGTGAACGAGGTCCATAGGAGTAGTCTACCAAGATAGAAGATAAGGAAAGGAACCCTACGGAAAACACAACAGGGAGCCACTGCACCTTTAATGCTTGGTCTTCTATTAATGATCAAAAGATCTCCATGTGGAAGATCTCTCTAAAAATTAAATTATCTTTTTGTTCTTTTAAGTTTGCCTTCGTTCAAACTATACAAGGTGATAGAAAAGCTGAAATACAAGTGACAGCTACCTGAGAAATATAATCATAGCAATTTAAATTTGAATAGTTGTTGCTTCGGAGGATCTGTGCACAAACCTGTCAAACATTCACATGACCTCACAAGAAGGAATCAGTCCGTTGCTGGATCTGCTGCATCAATGATTAAGTTTTGGCTAATAGTCAGAAATTAGGCCAAAATATCAAACATGGACGTGTGGGGTCGTTGTTTATGTTTTAGGTAGATTAAGTTACTTGGTCAAGGTTAAAGAAAGGTTGTAGTCATGATTAAAACGAGGGGGTGTTCAGGTAAATGTGTTTGCAGTGCCATTTTTGTGTGTCCAGATTTCAATTTACAAATCCTCGAGAGCTCCACGTGGCATTTAAACAATCTCTTGCAAACGCCCCGGAAAGGCCCAAAGCAACAGCTAACAGAGAGAGAGAGCGGCTCAGGCTGCCATTCTCTGTCTGAACTCTACAGATCCTCAGAGAAAACTAACAGAGCCGGACTCGAACCCGACAGGCATTGTGTAGTTTGTGTACCAACCTGACCTGAGCATGATGTTTTCCCCTTTTTACAGACACGTGCAGTGTAAAGAAAATCAAGTGGAAAACCCAGCATGACGGAACCCCACCCGGCCGGGGGAATCCACAAATCTGATCACAACTGCCATGGGTGTCATTACAGCAGCGTGTGACTGGACATACTCTGTTGTGAGGATCTTTTACAGAATGTCAGCCATTGTCTTTTAAGTAAACTACAGTTTGATTTTGAAGTTTAATGTTTTGTAGTTCTTGTTTCCACTCTACCAAAAACACACCGTGAACCATGAACTCAAAACTGAGGTCTGTGTCAAACTGTGACTCCTGTCCAACGTGTCACCCAGTAAATAAAACCCTTTCACACTCATAGTCAAGGTGATAACAGTCCAGCTATGTGGCATTAGAGAGACTGGGATCTACTACTGTTGATTTTCTATTATAGTAGCATCTTCTGTTTAATCTTACAAATCGACCGTTGATAGTTGTGCCTTGTCCTCCAGATGTCCTCGATTGGTTCCCTGCTCTTATCTGTGCCCATGTAAGACACAGACCAGGGTTTGTAGCTGCAGCAGGGGAGAGAGAGTGAGAGAAACAAGCGATGGGCAAAAGGCAACGTCTATAGATTTTCCCTGAGAGAACCTGAAATGACCAATCTGCTGCTAATGGTGGTCAAAGTGGACACAAGCAAACAGTTTGCAAAGCCGGGGGAGAGTGTATGTGTGTGTACGTGGAGTCCATTCCTCAGAGGACGGGTTCCACAGTGGAAGAGCAATGTAGCTGGGACATCGGCTGTCGGGCTAACAGCCGACCAGGGGTCAGTCTACGTGTTGTTGTCTGTTCGGTAGCAACACTAAAAAAGATCAGTGGAGATGTAAGTGTAAGATATTGCTGTGTTAAGGCTGCAGGGATCACATTAAAAAGGCAAAAGCTCACCTTGAGCAGTGATATTATTTTCCTCAGCTTTGTAGAAACAAATGTATGCAAAGATAATTCCCAAGATACGGACGGATATCTCCCCTGCATGCAAGCCTCTCAACACAATGTGGATTCTCCCTCACAGTCAAAGTCCAACACAATTATCTGTGCTGCGTCGGTGATTCACTCCCATTGTGAGTAATAAGCTGTTTTTACGCGTCTTTACTGGAAAGTATCCCTCCACTACCTCTCTGCAGGGATCTACTCTTCAGGGGAAACAGAAAGAAGAGCTGTCTTATGTGGGCTTGGACTTTAAAAAGATTCTGACTTGATTTAGCTTAGTGGGAATTTCACATGAGCCTCTGCCAGAGTCTGAAGTGCATTTTGCACCGAGCGAGGGCTGCGGTTCTCACATCACAGTCACGCTCGGATTGATAAGCTTCAGGGCCGGCGTGGGCACGTCTGGATTGTTTTAAGAAGGACTTAGAAAAATCCTAAACAGACTTTTAAGGTGTATGAGGCCTTTTGAACCACCACTGCAACTAAATATTAATTTACCTGTGAGCAACTTCTGAATCTAAAGGACCGTTTTCAATTTGGAATCAGTCCCAACAATATACGGTTTGTGTTTCCACTTTCATGCTCTTCGTACATTTATCATATTTGCCAGCACAAAGGAGGTTATATGTTTTCATCTGTTTGTTAGTGAGCAAGAATAAACAAAACCTAATGTGCAGATTTCCAGGAACTTTGTGGGAATTTTTTTACAAAAATGTATCTTCACAGATTTTCCCAGGGAATAATTCATCTTGATGATCTATGGACTATTGGGCCACTCTCTGGCCAGAAAAATAAAAGTTTTTCGGTTGTCTATTTGTCTAATAACCTTGAGGTTACCCCTTCTGCAAATTTAGTACAGATATTAAGTTGGTATCAAAGATTAGAAAATGAATTGCTCGGACTTTGGCGGTTGAAGGTGAAATGTCAAGATCCCTGTGACCTCACACAATCGTTGTCTGCCTTGTGAACAAATTATCTTGAGAACATCTCGAGAGATTCCTTTCAAATTTGGCACAAATGTTCACTTAGATTCACAGACCACCGGTTGGATTTTGGAGGTCAAAGCTCAAGGCCAAGGTCGTCTCACTAAACATATTCTTGGCCTCATGAACAAATCTTTACTCTGCCTTTAGGATATTTGCTCAAATTTGGACCATTATTTGATCAGATTCCAGCAATGAAAGGTGATGTTGACTCATATGAGTCTGGATAAATAATGTATGTAGCCTTTTCGGCGGAGGCAGAACACTGAGGGCGGTCATTCTAGTTTTCTTTCCACCATGTGCTTGCTAATTATGGGACCTATTTTTCTCTATACTATTAAAAGCACTTTAGCTCACTCTGTAAAGGGCCTTGGAATGAGGAATGCTATATGTTATACGAATGAAATTGATTTCAACTCCACGTTACCCTGTGGCCTTGTTCCTTTATTGCACAGAACTCAGCTCTTACCCTCGTCCCCTAATGGGAAATGCTTTTATATAAAGTATACGTTGAAACCCACTCTATCAGCAAGCAGGGCTCAACAAGGGTTTTGAAAGGGTTGGATATTTGTTGCTGTGTATCACCCGCCCACTAAATGTGTTTTTCACCAAGTACACCAGCGTCTGTGGGCAGGGGTTATGTCAAGACTCCCTGGTTGTTTGTGGAGGCACAGGAAAGGCAGCTGGTGCAGAAAGTATGTAATAATAACTAAGATAGATGCTTCAATTTATCATTTGAAGGCACGGCTGCAGGAGCTGAATTAGGTCTCCACCCAGTGTCCGAGGATCCTGCTGCGTTTTATTTATTTTACATAATTGAAGCTGTTGTTTGCTGATACTTTTGGCACCGAATCGGCAAAGTTCAGTTCTTCCATTAGCGTCGGAGTACAAAGCTCAATGTTGCAAGATGTACGCTGAGCTGGAATCTCTTTTCTCTTTAGATAGGAGCAGGGTGTACTGGAGTTTGGATTAAGTGTAAGTGTATGCGCTGGAACTAGTGTTTCAGGTGTTACAACTCTACTGCATGTGAATCTGCATGATTTAGATCTACAGCAGATCTATTTAGATTATTAGTAAATGCTGCTCTTTAACTGGAAGTCCTTTAAATTCAATTTGGGACTATGAAATGTGTGGTACAGAGTGGAGGGCCTTTTGAACTTATCTTCTACAGTGCAGCTTTAAATCTAAGCAGGTACTTCGAGTTTAAACAAAACTTAAATTATATAAAACAAAGTACAAGTTGTATTTGGTAGTAAAGTACAAGAAAGGTGATTATGTGTACAGATGGAAACGTAATTGATCCTGGGGGAATTTGAAGGCTATAACAATGAAAGTGTAGTAAACAAAGGGAAGATTACATACTACCATACAGAATGGATTTGTACTATGCTGGTGACCTTAATACCATTTCCATATTGACCTCACTCAAATATGCAGTAATGTAATCAGTACTAACGAAACATGTAGTAGGTCAAAATTCAAGGCCGTGAGAATTGGTAAACCGAAATAAATAGTATTGAACAAAATCCAATAATCTTACATGGATTTTTTTTTTTAAACATGAGGTCTGAACTCATTCAGTCCATGAGCCAGAAATTGATTTACAAAGATCACAGATAGGTTGAGATATAAAACTTTTCAGCTCATATTAAGTTTTAAAGAAAACGATGGTGCTGAGGTCTGAGGACATTCTGTTCCAATCGCTCACCTACACCTTCCGGGTGTCCAGTGCAAGTTCAATCACACATTGGGGAACACACAAATTACACCCGGTCCTTGTCTAGTCACATACTTGCATGAGAATGAGATCTCCTCTCCTCGGTGGCGGCACCTTGTTTGAAATACAGCTGCAACCTTTTGGCCGATCGGTGGCAAAGCTGTAAATCACAAAAGCCCCTGGAAACAGACATGAGACCAAGAGCAGCCTCTGTCTAACACGATGATGGCAAAGAATATAAATAGTCTCTGGAGGTGGAGCACTGGGGGATTCGGTTTGATGCTTATTCTTTCATCATCGGTGCATTTATTGTGAACAAGCTTTTTTTGGTGTCTGATGCATTGATACTTCACATGTTATATATATTGAAATGGGCGGCAGAGGACTTCAAAATACAGACTTTCCAGTCTTTCATGTTTCCTTAATGCTCTATAGTACCTAATGAAAAACCTAAACCTGGACATGTTATCTATAGTCATATGAATAATGAGGTTTTCTAAGATGTTGCTGTTCCATCATTCTATTATTATTCATATTAGAGATTCAACATGTTCAGTCCCTTTTATCCTGGATTCTTCCTTGTTTGGTCTCTTTGGTCATCGACTCATCTCTCAAGGTGAGCGCCATGCGTCTGAACATGCCACTCAAACTAATTGGATATAATGTAGGAAGACACATCCTGCCTCCATCGGGGCTGAAATAATGAGCAGCAAACAGAACTTTCTGGTCGAGTGAATCAAACAGTCGGAGTGATCGCACCCACGTCACCGCCCGTTATCCTGATTCACAACTGACACACCTTCAATTTAATAGCAATCAGGAGAAATGAGCTTTTTCCCCATCTGTCTACTTTCCGGGGGAAGCAATATGTCTCCGCACCTGGTCAGCAGATTGTTTCTCAAAAGATGGAGCAATGATTATCTTTCATTTTCCCGGATCTGAGTCACTGTGTAGAAAGTTTGAAGTCTCCTGGTGCACGTGCACTGGACGTCTTACACTCGGCACCAAAACACTTTCAAATACACCTTCTTTAATTCATGTCAAGAATAAATATTTCAAATAAATCACATTTTACAGATAAATGTAAAAGTTGACAAAAAACCCGATGTTTTAAGAAGGTATACAAAAAAGAGCGACTGTAGGATGGAGTTTTCCTGGATGATTGTTTATCTTCTAGAAGATTGTGTAAGGAATTGTTCTCCATATGTTAACATGAGAATAGGATTTGATGGATGGGTACAAGCTGGATTTGTTACCAGTAACCTGTTCCAGTACTTACACTCATGCTACTATAGCATATCCTCCTCTTATAGCTGCACTCACATGTTGCACCCGAGCTTCATGGGTTAACTTCCCACAAAGGATCACTCTCTGAGCTCTGTTCAGACATCAAAGTATTAAACGTCAAGTGTGTAGCGTAGTTTTGGAAGTTCTCCATCTGGGGAATGTAAATGGTTCCTTCAGGGACACAGGGATGGAAGTGGAAACAATGACTTCATAATTAATTCATTCAACAGTGTTTGATTTAATATACACGATTTAATATCTGCAACAGGATTCTGCAAATCCACGTCTCTGTCTGCAGCCGGCTCAAACAATGCCGCATTCCTGGAGTGCTGCAGCAGGGGCAGGTTCGCTCGGCTGCGACGCTGCAGCACTGTGGAAGAGAGCTAGACCAGTACAGCTGCTTGTTTCCATGGCAACCCAGTGCCACGGTGAAGATGCTCGAGGTGAGTTCACGATGCAAAATGATTTGACCGAGTAATATTCTCCTGTACGTGTCCCGGGCTGGTGAAGCGGCACCTCCCGGAAAGGTCTGCAGCTGGATCTGTTGGACCTCCACCTCTGCATGTGGCCCACGTGTTGGTCTCTAAACTCAAAGCGGAGGCTGACGGCTGCTCATGGAACATTCAAGCTGGGAGACTGACATGTCGGATGAGGATGTCTTCACTTTTTTTCTTCCCTTCCTCATTATTTTAGAAAGAGGAAGAGCTTTGATCTGTGAGGAGAAACCTCCAGAGAGTTCTGTGTTCATGGGATGAATAATATATCTAAACTTATAGTAGCTTCTGAATCTCAGAAGGTTTCATTAGAACTTGCATTATCTGATTTGACCTCAATAAAACCAACACAGATTGATTGTTGCATATTGAACCTTAACTGTAAACCTCTGACCTGCACATGCACAATGTAAACATCCTTATTCCTTTATTTAAGATTCTTAGAGAAAGCACAGAAGACGACTCTCAGTCACAAAGATGAGATTAAAACATGGAAAATACAAATAAACAATGAAATACCCTGAATTCTGGATTTGTTCTTTGACTGTATTTCTAGCACATTGCCTGCTGACCCACAAACTGCACTGCATGTTATAGTTATAATTATATACAAGTATATAAGGTACGTTGGGTTAAGTTATGAAAGCTCAATTCCTGCCTTTGTGTCTAACACAGGCTGTCAGATCATTATTGCTGATACCCAGATCAAATACCCGAGGAGCAGCAGCTTCATCATCTCTATCGTTGGTTTTGTGTGATCTTAAAGACTTGGCCCTGTGGGATCAATAATTAATTGTGTTAAATTAAGGTTGTCGCACACAGTTGCTCGGACACAGTCAGCTGAGGTCACCTAACTTTGGGAATGTTTGATTTGCAGAATTGTGAAATTAAGTGAAACCACTACACTGCCAGAAATGATCTGAGTGGAAATATAATACTTTAAAGAAATGGAATCAGACAAGTAAATAGCTTTTGTATACTTGCCGGTGCCTGATTGAGCAGAATTAGAGGCATTTCAGATACTGGCAACAGATCATCTCCACTTAGGTTTTATGTAAAATGTTTTCTTTCTATGGACTGATTATCAGGCGAAGCACATGTCAAATGAAAATGAAGGTTAGACAAGGAGAAGCTGCACTGCGATCCTTTCACTGAGAAAAACCGAGTGGAGGAAGAAGGAAAAGAAGAGCGAGGGAAGCTGTATGTGACGGAAAAGGTCGCACACGTTGGAAGGACGGTAAAGAAACTTGATTGGTTGAAGATTGTCTCGTTAAAACAAAAGGAGTGATCCCAGGATAATCAAAATTTCTAAATTTGTTATTTTGCTTTGACAGCCAATTGCCGGATGAACCGGATGAATGAGAATCTTCAAAGATATGAAACAACCGCACGTGTGTTTCAAAAGTCTACATCTCTGAGATAAAAGGTGTTTTGTTCCCACTCATTTATCACTGGATTGTCTGTGATGTTCAGATAATGAAATTTCCAAAATGGTGCATTTCAAAGGGTTTGATTTAAATGCAAATACGCAGGATGATTAAATGCCTCCTGAATATTTTCAGCTTCAATAAAGAGAACTCGATAAACAACCGTTTTAGTAGTTCCACATTCCTCAGGTAAACAATCCTCCTATTTTAATTTAGTGCTCATAAAATCCGATAGTTAAAAACCAAACCCTCGTGCCGATCGAGTGACAGCTTGTCCTTCAAGGATCACTGAAGTGCCGCTGCTGCTCCATCCTTCAAGCTCCCGCAGAATCATGCAGCTCTGCCTCAGCTTTTAAATTAGAGCATGGCACATTAAACGCAGTTCTGTTTCCACTCCTGTTGTTGTTTCTGCTAATGCAACACAACAAATGCCCACACTCACTGCTGGGGAACAATAAAACTCGGTTTCTAGACATAAATGTGCAGCCGGATGAACCAGCAGCAGGCTGTGTCCATGGAGTTGTCTTAAAAAGCTTCTGGATTTGCTGTGGGAAAGAGACCAAAGTACTTCAAAAGTCCATCTGGAGGCAGACATAGCAGATGCTAAGGTTTTGCTCTGGCATTTACATATGAAAATGTTTTTCCCAAGGCCAGATTTAGCCAAGACCCGGGCATTACTGTCTGAGTGTGTGAGCTAAGGTCAAAGAATTTAGTTGGCGAGAACACAAGGAGGTGTGCTGGTAAAAGAATGGCCGCCTTGCTGGAGGAAATAATTGGAGAATAGGAAAGTAGCAGATGAAAGGTATATAAAGAAAACACTTCATTCTATCCCTGGGTTTGTTTTTTCTGTTTTCTCTTGAATAACAGGAATATTATTGTTTTCTCACGCCTCCTCCCACTCCCATTACCGGATGTGTGTTATGTTCTTGTGGACGTTTATGAATCTACCTGCCGGTTGTGAAGCGCTGACAACTACTGCTCATTCCTCACAAACACACAGAAGACTTCAGAGCTGCAGGAGCAGGAGCATAAGGCCTTCTACCACAGGTGATGTCAAGCTGGTGGAGGACTCCACTCTGCAACAGCTTTTCATTCCTGGCTTCAGTTTGAAACAAACCAGGTTCCTCAAGTCAGGTGAAATTGGCCCTCGGCACAGGGCCGGATCCAGACTTCTCAGATTGGGACAATAACAAATTAGGGGTTGGCACCTTTTCACATTTAGTGTTGAGAGTTTTTCCAAGGTTTAAAAGAGTAACAATAGGAAATTCATCAAGCTGTGGTATATTAATAATAATAATTTAATGACTATTTTTTTCATTTGCTATTCACAGACTAGGACCTCCAAACTTTTTTACGCGGAAGCAGATATAAACAGGTGATGAGAACACGTAAGGAAGCTGTGAACAGACGACGCTGCAATTAAACACTGAAGATGAACTTTAACGATTCAGCTGTAATTAATTTAAAACATGTTCAAACAGTAGTTCAACAGATGGTTTGCTTTGGTAAATGAACAAACTGTGAACACCTGGAGACTTTGGCTCGGTTCTCCCTCTGTGTGGTGTTTTCTGACTGCACCTGAAGATCAGATCAGATACAGGAAATTAGGAGATTAGGAAATTAGGAAATTAGGAAATTAGGGAATTAGGGAATTAGGGAATTAGGAAATTCTGACGGGGTGAATTAAATAAACGTGATTGGCAGATTCAAATGGGACAGAAAGAAGTTGACCAATTAGGTGGGCGGCAGCACAGTAAACATATTAGTTATTTTTTATTTATATATTAAACAGTTCATGATAAACAACAGAGTCTCTGCTAGTTAAGTGTCTGATTGCAGTTTGTGCGAAAAAAGCTCAACACCCCCCATCCTTTGTCTCCACGTTGTGTAGTTTAATCTGTTACTGATTACACAACACTGTGGTGTTTATGCCAACACAAGCAGATAATCATCATGGTGTGCAGTCCAGATTACAATGACTCTGTTATTAACCTCTGTCAGAACTTCACAGCATTGCCACCAAATGTCCTCGTCACTTTATCGACGAGTCAACTTGTCCTTTGACATGTTAATGATTTGTTTCTGTGGCTCAGGTTCAACATCATACATCGCCGGTGATCTCCGGGTGGAAGTGAAACCGTGACTTGATTTACAAACCACTGGCGTTTTTTTCCATTCATCGTAATTGCACGCTCGTTTCGTTTAGATCGGTGTTTTGAATTCGGCCGGCTCGTCCTCTGGTATTCTGTTTGATCTGAGGAATCATCGGTTGTGCAGGGAAATGAAATGTCTATTCTTAGAAATATTTCCATCAATACAAAACAAGTTTGGATTAGATCGAGAGTCCAAACTACAGGGTTGTTCCATCCTAGACACACTCTGACCCTGAGCTGAGCAGGTTTTATGGTTTATACTGAAAAAGTCCAAATTCCCTCTAGACAAACCCATAGAGCTAAGAATTTCTGGACAGAGCTGAAAGAATAAATTTCCATTCAATAATTCGTCTACATTTCTTTTAAATTCTGTTTACTCACTTATTATTGGTGATCTTCAACGTGTGCAGGTATTTATTTGTAGATGTGTTTTCTCTCCATGTCAACACATCATCTCCTGGATTTGAATGCTGTAGCTTTTTAAGAGGAAAAAATCCAATTACTAACTTTTCCAATCAGCCTCCACAGAAATATCTTCACCCATAATCTCTGTGGATTTGACAAACTCATCGATGTTCATACACCATGAACTCTGTCAGAGGTAACTTTTCCTTTTATTCCCTCCACGAATCAATTATTAAATAATAAAACGGGCCAAAAAAGAACCTATTAAATTTGTGGCAGATCAAGGTCAAGATCCAAGATCGTTTTTAACGTTTTAACTTTGCGAGATAAGCAGTGGAAACAGAAACACACACACACACGTGCAATTTGGTGCAGATCCCAAAAAATATAAATCTCAATCTACTGAGTCTAAATGTGTTTTCATTGGACTGTAGGGTCTTTAAAGTAGTAGGCTCTAAATCGAGTGCAATTCTAGTTTTGTCCTTTATGGATGAGATACAAATAATAGATCCGCTTGAAGACGAGTAGCAAAACAGGAATTGGATCGATTTTGGAAAATCTATGTCAACGCCAGAAAAATAACAGCTCGGTCCATCTCCTGTTTTTAAGAGCAAACAATCATCAGAGAAACTCCATATTCACAGATTCAGTGACAAAGACACATGGTCACGATCGTATTCGATGTTTTGAAGAAAAGATACGATTGCATTGAGTTACTTTCTAAATTAAATGGTGAAGAAACAACAGCCTGATTAACTGAAGCCCAAAATACTGACTGTAAATGGTTTTGTTCTTTTTTGAAAACCAATGATCAAAATTCCAAAGATGTTCAATTAAATTTAGTGTCTGCAAAGGAAAAGCAGCAAATCCTCATATTTCAAAATATAATTTTAAAACATTCTCGCTAGAAAGAAAAATAAGCTTGGTTGTAAAATATTACTGTATTTCTCACATGCTATCTTTCTTGTCTGTCTGTGTGTGTGTGTGTGTGTGTGTGTGTGTAGCATTGCCGATGTGATCCATACATGCAGTGCCTGTCATTTATAATCCCACAAAGCCAAAGGTGTACAAAAGGTGTTTCATTAAATTTCCTGCTGAAATGGACACAGCTGTCTCAGGGCGAGAGCTTTAAGAAGTCTCCTCTGGTTTCCTGACAAGGCTTCTGTTTGCGTTAGTATCACTCATTTGCACAGAATGGAGACGTGAAGGCAGATCTCCGTGTGTTGATCGAGTCGAGCTCGACAACAATCATTTCAGCTAACGGAGAAACACACTGTCACTATCTACAACCATTAAGAAGTCCAGAAGGGCTCAAAGACAAACCAGTGGCTCCACACAGCCTCGTCATTCACACTCGGTGACAGTCAGGCTCCCTGCAGGTTCACACTCACCTCCTCCATCCAGAGCAGCTCACACACCGCCTGCTACCCCAGCTTATGATGGAGGCCTTCAAATCCAAACTCTGATCTTTACACAATTATTATGTCTGAAACCGTGGATAAAATATTTTTAGGAGACAAAAGGTTTTAAGGTTAAAGGTTTCAACAAAAGTAAAGGTAAAGGAAAGGACATGGACTGAGTCAGGTGACTGATGAACGTTATTGATGCAGTGCTTCCTATGTGTCACCTAGCATGAGATACAACACCTTAATCAAGTCTTTAACCAAACACACTTCATACCTCTAATTATGTGACCTTTCAATGGGAAATAATGATGTAGATCTTTAATGGGATTGTGTACATTTAACCCTTTTAATTTTATGTTCAAAACCCTCTACTTCTAGACAGTTGTAGTGAAACGTACAGTGTATTTTTTTCTGAAATTATTTATTTAACACAATCAAATATGAGTTGTAATTATTTTAAAAGTTGTTTCAAAGCCAGGTGCCTATTTGCAGGAGCCCTTTTTTCTTGTCCAAGGTAAATGAAGGTGAAATGACCCAAGTAACCTCTCATCTGTTGCACGGTCCTTTTGGCTGCTTTGAACCCCAACACACAACATCAGGGTCGTGAGCTCTGCGTCACAAAATCTGCCTCATGACTAATTAAAACAAGCCCAGCGGCAACAAAACAACCCCCCCCCCCCCCCCGAAAAACTGCCTGATACCAGAACTTTGAATTTGTCACTTCAATTACGCTTTTTCTGCTTTTTACACTGCGTTGCCAAACATTCTTAAACAAAGGTCCTAAAATGACCTTGTTTAATCAAAAACGCTAACATTAACTTTTTCCTCCTCCTCCTCCTCCACCCTGTCTGGATGACACATTCTGATTATATCTTCTGTTTATTTCCTTTAATAAGTACAACACATTACTTCGGCTGAAACACCAAAACATCACTTTGTCTCACAAACAAAAATGAAAATGACTCGATGAAAAGATAAAGCACAAATGTAAACCTTGGATGTATAAAAAATATGATATGGAGACGTATGGATACATATGTTACTGCAGATGACACCATGTTTTGATGTGTTTGTTGATTACTACCTACAAACCAATGAGCATAGTTCAATCGTTCAATTTAACGTCACTTCACCTGCTTCACTTTGTCGTGTGTCTATGCTCTAAGCCTTAGAGTCTAAGGCGTGTGTGTGTGTGAGTGTGTGTGTGTTGTGCTGATGCTGTCTCTTCTCAATGAAGAGCAGTAGGTCACTCTTCCAAAGACGTACAGTTGGATCACAGCCTCCACACCTCGCTCCTGATGGTCATGAAATAAGATCTCAAGTGGGTGAGTCTCTCCCTCGGAGCCAGGAGGGCCGCCATGTTTTCCTGGTCACATGGTACACAGTGCGTGACCTCTAAACTCCAGACTAGCTCCCTAAACATTTTAAAAACAGACACGAATTAAACACTTCCAACAAACAGGCTGCTTCAGTGACATCAAACTTTATAACTTTATGACTTTGGTAACTGGTAGCAACATTAGCTGAACACAAACACACTACAACATCCATCAGTGACACACTCACACTTCCTCTCTTTGTTAGGCACACATAAGGTAATCTGCCTCACCTGCTGAGGGGGGGGGGGGGGGGTAGTTGCAACCAAACTACAAAAGTTACCTCTCTAAGTTACAGACCCCATTAGGAAGTAACCTGTTTTAGAGTGACACATTTTACTGGAGCAATAGTAGGATTTCTACTGTCATGTATTTATCTTCTCTCGGGAGCTTTTACGTGTATCTTAATGTTTGGGTTTTTTAAATTATGTATATCTTAACTTGAAGGGTTTTTAAAATGATGTATATCTTATCTCTCGCGCACTTAAGAGAAATAAACATTCCCCTAGGTCCTTCAGTCCCACCTCCTCCCACTCTTATGTCTTTTGACAGTTTCTAACCTCTGGAAATTGAGCTACATAAATTTAGCTGCACAGTTTTTCAGTCAGAAGCTCAGAGTCCACATTTGTACGAGTTTTGAAATCACGAGTTTGTGTTTTCTTTGTGACCATTAGCGGCGGTGACGGAGGAATCGTGGCATCTCTCAGCAGCTGGAACCGAAACAACACTCAGCTGCTGACGTGAATCAGACGAGCCTGCAGCGGCCATTTCATAATGAAGCATATCCTGTACATCTTGCAGCTAAAGCGCGGCAGCTGTTTCTTTACTTCACTTCACTGACTTCATTTGTTTTTACTGTTGGAGAGTCTTATTCTTTAATGCACGCGCAGGGCTCATTGCTTTTATTTTTTATTCTGCAAAGAGAAATCCTGGAATCTGTTGGTGCATTGAATTTTGGGTGGTAGGAAATTAAGGCGAAGATTCATGAATCATATTCTCAGATGCACAATTACCAGGAGATCTGATTCATTCCTTCAGCAGAATACAGAATATTTGGGAAAATAACAACCGACAGAACATAATGGTTCATTTAAAAAGCCATGTATTTAATGTAAAGACAAGATGATACAAATCCATAGTTATATATATATAATGAAAAATATATAAACTCTTCCTGCTGCACTGCATGGTTCATAAGCATTTCTTGATTTTCACTTATATATCTCCTCATTAACCTGTTTCCATCTCGCCTGCATAACTTGAGTTAATTAAATCAGTGCGACAAAGAAAGAACGACAACTTTCACTTTACCTTTTTCGCACAATGAGTAGTTTTGTTCATATACTTTAAGTAAACAAACCAACACACAATTTACATGAAATAGGATGCAACCGCGATCAGGTGAATCCAGGGTTGTTCCATCCTAGACACACTCTGACCCTGAGCTGAGCAGGTTTTATGGTTTGTACTGAAATCTACACCAATTGAAGTTCATTTATTAATTTGTTATTGTTATGTTTATGGGCCGAGGCAGGAAATGAGCGGGGAATGATATTTTAAACCTTAAGTTTATCAGGACTCTGTTATTTTCAAATAATGTGATTTCCTCGTCAATGTTTCGACCTATCCAATGTTGGCAAATAGTGAAAACAGTTCCCCATTATTTCCCATAATCCCTTATGCAACATCCTGAAATTCTTTCTCTTTTAACTGTAAAAAATAACATTTCCATCTCTTGTCATCAGTTCAATATTTACTGGAGCTTTTTCCCTGAACGCTGTAACTATTTATATTCGAAGCAGACACCGTCAATCACAATGACTCTGCACAATGGCTGCTACATTATCAGTAAATATCTTCTCCCAGTAAAAACTGTCTGTGTCGCCTTATCTAATTATTTCCTTAAAAAATAAAGTGGCACCACAGTGGGTGGCAGCAACCGAGAGAGAGGAAAAGAGTGTGTGGGAGGTTACAGCTCTCTTTCAGTCGCCTCAGTCACTTCATACAATACATCATTATGGGCTTTGCTATTGAGATGTGACACAAGCCAATGAAGGCAGTTCATGACCTTATCACAACGTTGTTTTTTTCAACAATTGCAACATTTATTTTGTTGCAACTGAATATGTTGAGATGCTGTATATGAGGTCGGGCTGACATCTTTTATTCTAAATCTAAACATTCGTATGAACGTTGGGGGAAAAGTTCGTATTTGAACCGAAATCACGAATTCGATTTCAAAATCGACCTACTTGTCTCAAAGCGCATCAGACTGTTGGAAGTAGTTTTTCTCCTGATCCAGCAGGGGGCGATCACTGTCAGCTTGACTTATTGCATGCCCTCTTGACCTATCAATAGAGTACGCCACATTCATGCTACCTAAATGGAGATTGTTAGCGAATCCTAAAAAACAAGAAGTTTTGTGAAAGAAAATCTTGATTCACATTCTCTGTAATTGGTTGTATTCCTGTTTCTGTTATATTTAGAGCATTTATAATAATGTTTATGGTTAAATGTAAAATATTAAGCCTCAATTATGTTTAATTGTTTTAAGGTTTTGATTACGACATTTTAGGGATTTTTTTAACTCAGTATTGGTATCAGAAATAATTTACTGTCTAATTTCGACTGCAAAATTGGCATCTAAAAATTCCAATATAAATATAATAAAATAAAACATTGTCAAACATGAATTTATCAGATTTTTTGTTGTCCCAAAAGACGTCTGTATTGTCTGAAAATGTGGCTGATGAAAGAAGCAAGTGGAAGAATATTGAAAATGTTTTCTTCTTTGAGGATCAAAAGACATAAAAGAAAACAATTTCACTGATTATACTTATATCAATAGAACTGATATTGACTTCACAGTAGTCAAATTGCATTTTGGAACATTTTCATTGTTTTGGGCATCACCTAATAACAGTTGGCCTCACAACAACAATCCGTTCCCCCACATTATAGGAAATCAACAATCAAACCTCTGTGTTAATTTGGGCAAACAAATCTTTCATTCAACCGAACAAAGTAAATCAAAAAAAACAATTAAGCAATTGCAGGATTCATGTGCACACAGGTTATTAATTTGTTGGTGCAAATTTGTCATTTGTATGCATGAACTCTCAAAGTTTCCCACTCGTACCTGCTGGGCCTCGTTGAAGCGGACTAATGTAGCATATTGAGATAGCCTGTTATTCCATAGCTGCAGAGTTGGGAGCTGTGCTTTGATATATGGTCTCTATCAGGCCGCCTACGTTCTTCAAGATCACAGAACACCAGCATGTCAGACTGTTACTGTCTCTGCAGACGAGAGGGTTCAAGGTCGTTCTGTTACTTAGTTAGAAAGCAGCGCACAATATCCTCAGTAGCACAAAAGTTGTTTTACAAGCTTGTGATATATTTGCAAACCCAATTCGTACAGTACCCTATAGAAACCACTAATACAACCTGGGTCAGTATCAGTAAAACATGCAGTCTACAAAACTACCTGGATCCCTCTTCGTCCAAACCAATTCATTTTGGCCAATATTCACCAGGCTTCCTCCTCTGCTCTTTGGCAAAGTTCAATCTCCTTGTGAGTGGTTTCCTTTTGGGAGGCCGGAGAAGCCGTCTCGATTCAATGTCCTTCATGATGTCTGATAAGACACTGAAACACCAGTTTCCACAGATGATCCTTGTGCCAGGTCAGATGCACTAACCCATCGGTTTCTCAATGCAAGGTCGCAAACATATCAAACTGTGCCTGGCGTCTTGTTTCCGGGACGTTCACTCCTGTTATAGATAGTGTTCCTCTCCTTAGACCTCCTCACCACTGCAGCTGTGTTTCACCTCCTGCTAAGTAGCATGATGCTCCCCTGCCCTTTATCATCTTTAGGATCTCAAGCAATCTGCTTCAGCAAACTATTCCCCATGTGGAGCCAGAATGCATTCAATAAAAACGCAGCAAAAACAGAGAAATATGTGGTGTTTACAGGTTGTTTACCTGGAAATCTCTTATGGTGCATTGAGATGTTACTCTGGGGGCCTCAATTCTCAACAGAGTCCATCGTACCTGTGTGATCTTACGTAAGTAGATTTATGATCAAATACCTACATTCAGACTTATTGTAAGATTGTACTGTTTTAACTCTTACTTTATTATAGACTCTTCTTTTTCAGAAGTTTCCTGACAAACATACAAGTGATATACTTTAAAGTAGGTCTGTACATATTAGACATACATGACTTTGAGTAAAGTGCAGTACTATTTCTTAATTAATCACTTAAATGGAAGTAGAATAATACTCAGTAGAGTGAATAATTCAGGGAAGGCCTGAAAATCCCCTTGAATTCACTACAACCTGAGTTTTATTTGGATCTGCACCAACTCGCAATATGAGTGATATGAGTCCCCTAAATATCACAGATTTTAATCATCAACATCCATGAATTATTTTCCATGGGAAATTGGTTAAAATGTTTAAAAACCGTGTCTTGAACAATCTTGGTTCCAGCCCATTGTCTAATTGTCTTCCTTGGTTCCTGCCCCATCCTTCAATCACGTGTCCTGGAAATCTGTCTGGTAGATATTTTGTGATGCAAACTAACAAATAAGAGAATTAGAGCAGCTGAAATGATTGTTAACATGACTGATCAATTCAATTCTTGCAGATCTTCCATTTTCTGACGACTGACTAATTGATTTATTGATTGCTGCAGCCTCACCTGTGATATGATAGAAAAGCCCTAAGAATATTCAGGTCAGCAGCATATTTTATATTTGTGCTTACGATCCTGAGCAATTATACTGAAAGGTAACCCTCAGAAAATAAGCGTCTGAGTAAACTGGGATTTGTGCGTCTCTGTAGACAGGGGTGGAATTATTGGATTAGAAACCATTTGGTCTGGTCTTTCTCATTCAAGTTCAGGAAACTTATCTGGATTTCCACTGGAAACACGAGATGATTTAAATTCATTTTTTGCCCCGAGCTGCTACTAAGAGTCATTTGCAATTACTAACATTTCCTGAGAGGTCGGGAAATGAACTCGTCCTCGGTGAGTAGAATCGCAGCAGGTTTTATAAACAGGTGGAAAGTAGATATGTTTAAAAAGAGATAGTAGAGAGCATAACTGAGGATAATACATTTTATGTTAACACCTTGTGAAATTGTCTCGTCCACGTGTTTAATTCTAAGTCTTGTCACAGTGGCTACTTTGTGATTTTAACAATTTTGTTTCATTTGCACAGTTTCACACTGATAAAATGTGATAAAGTCTCTGTCCACACTTTCCTAACATGGACTTTTAACACGTGCATTTATTCCTAATGCTGAAGCTTTCAAGTGCAGTTCAGACGTAGTAAAACAGCAAATGGATCAAAGAGTTTTTATTTGCTGTCAAACCAGCTTCTTCACATTTTAACCTGTGGTGCTCAGAGTTTCTGTAAATCAGCAGAAAAGGAAAAGGAAACAAAAAATTCACGGGGAGTCACACAAGAGCTTTTATATTATTTAATATTTATTTTCTTAACTGAGTCCCCTAAAATGTGATAGTGGCTCTCATTGTGTGTTATCGCAATACTTAATTCTCAAAGGATGAAAAGCTGAAGGGAAATATTTATACAAAAAAGGTAGATATTGACCCTTTTGTATGATTTATGAAATGAAACATGAGCTTTTGGGGAGTGCGAGCCTGCACCAAGGCTAATGCTCAATGTTGCTCTTCTAAAGAAAGTGAGAAAATAGTTACTGGATCGGACTATTTAGGAATTCATACCCTAATCCTCTGACCTTCCATCAAGTTTTAATATAATCAGTTCAGTAGTTTTGTCAAGATCCTGCTCAAAGATCTGGATGATGTTTTCCTACACGTGGCATCTATTCTGTCCGTCCTGGGAGACTGATCCTCACATGTGGCTCTCTCTGAGGTTTCTATGTATTTTTACACTGTAAAAGGGTTTTTAGTAGTTTTTCCTTACTCTTACTGAGGGTTAAGGACAGAGGATGTCACACCATGTTAAAGCCCTATGAGACAAATTGTGATTTGTGAATATTGGCTATACACATACAATTTGATTGATTGATTGATTGATTGAAAGACAAACTAGTGGCTCCCAGTAAATGGTCTGAATTTATATAGAGCTTCTCAAGTCTTGATGACCACTCCTAGCACTTTTGCTTTTTATTGTACCCTTTTAGGCTGTTTGTATTTATATAATGCACCTTTAGGATTGCTGCTCAATTCCGTTGTACACTGTGCGATGACAATAAAAGGATTCTATTCTATTCTTTTCTATTTACTGTACAGTTTTACTGCCATTCGCCCATAAACACACACTTTCATGCAGTGCATCAACACAATAGAGGTTATACCTCCGCCACAGTCCCATTAAATTCAACCAAGACACACTTATAGGTTTAGACTTCACCTCACTCGGGAAAACAGAGGTTATTGGATCCAGTCCCTTACTCAGATCTGGTCCAAACTTTGACGAGCTCTCTCTTGGCCCTTGAACCAGACACCCACCAAGTTCCGTCTCACATAGAAACAGACCAACAACAGGGAAAACATAATAGCGAAGGCTCACATGGGCTCATATGATAACAGGCCATGTCATACCACTCCAGCACTACTCCCATGTTCTCCCACTCTCTGTGATGTCATCCTGTAGAAGTTCACCACACATGAGGGGAGCAATCACATTCACGTGGATCTGCTCTGTTGTCTGCTTCAGTGTCACATCGATAAGAATATGAAGGAGAGAAGTCCTCAGTCGTCCCCATCAGCGCAGTGAGACTCTCTCCGGCACAGCTCTAACAAGCAGGAGTGAGCTGTAACGTGAAATCGAGGTGAGCCCCTCCATCACCGACACACTCACACTTTCTTCGTGGCTTTCCACCCCAATTATTCTCACGTTTCCAAATGTCTAGTCAGCAGAGACAGACCGAAAACTGTGTTTCAAACATCTTTGATAAACCGAATCTCTCTTCACTGTCAGTCCTGACAAAGTCTGACTTTTCTTTTTTTCTTCTTCTTTTCAGCTTGAGTGAAAAAGTGTTTTGACATTTTTTTTGAACATCGCACCAGGAGAGATTTGAGCTCCCGTAGTTGGGAGTTATCACAGGATTATTGATTTAGACTGTCAGTGGCTTGTGACTGCGAGTAGCGACAAAGAAGGTTGAGCGATCTTCTGCTGACTTGTTCTGCTGCCAGCGCCTCCTGCAGCTTATTAAAATGACCTTTTTTTTAAATGTAATTTGGCTCACTGCAGCGTCAATATCTGAAACACGTTGTTTCTGCTCACCATTGTGTGTCTGTGTGTGTGTGAGTGTGTGAGTGTGTGGGTGGATACAAGGCTGCGAGGATGAAGTTTGTTTTACTCCTTCAGCAAAGTCAGTGAGGATGAACGAATTGGAAGAGGCAGTAAAATCCAAGGACATTGTTCATCCTCGTCGATACGATGCAGCCTCCTACTGATGTGTTTGGGATGTGCTGTCACTGTGGGTTGAGGATATAATAATCCATCAGAGGTGGGAAATTGAGCCAGAAAGAGGGTCAAGATGGTGGTTATACAAGATATTCACAATAACAATTCATCCCGTTGTGACCCAAAGCTAAGCAGTCGAATCTGAGTGGCCTAAATTTAGATTTTCCTTTAGTTCAGGCCTTGGTAGACTGCACCTTGTTGAGATTATGGATTTTTTTCAACAATTATCCATTAATTACCTTCGCCAGGGAGGTTATGTTTTCACCTACTGGTTGGTTTGTCAGCAGGATAATACAAAAAGTGTATGAGTGTTTTCTCAGCTATTGAATTGTGACGTGAGGTAGTCTGATAACCTCATGTTTGCGTTACTCATTACTTTATTACCATATTTAACTTAAGGTCACTGGCGCCCGATTTTACAGATGTTCTATCTCAATAAAAAATGTTTCTGAATCAATATCTGGGACGTTGTAAATTTTTTACCATGACTTTACATCAATTATTTTTTGGGAAACTGCTTTTAAATGGTTTGTGGAAATTGTGGAGTAGAATAGAATTGAGACGGAGGAATCAGGAATTTTACTGCCTGTAGTTTGCTCAGGACTATTCTGCGTCAACGAGCTACAAGAGACTGAGTTGTAAGAGACACTGGATTTTAATACTGATGAATATATAATAACCAACTCATTATAAACCCTGATCATTTCCTCAGTGAGAAACTACATCTTAAACAACCGCAGACGTCACCCGCTGGTAATTAATTGTACATATGCATTAAATACATTAAATAGATTGGAATCGTCTACAAGTTAGAGCTTGAATTAATCTGAACAATAATATTCCTCCTTCAGAGGGAGGGGGTTCTGTAATTAATGGGCTGCCAGGTTTCTCTTTGTTTTGTTAATGGTGAATAAAATACAGCATATGATTTATTCCACACTGTGAACATTAATCAACGTATATTCGAGTCGGACTCTTTTATACGCTTGTCTGCACAGTAGGAAAACTATAGAAACTCTCCACCAGCTGTCATTTGAGAGTGTTCTTGGAAAAATTAACACATTGGCTGTTTTAAATAAAATAATCTTTCTAGTTTCCCTCTGAAGGCTTTGGAAATAATGTTTATCGTCTCTGAAAAGAAACTAAAACAAACGGAGGAGGTTTGGGGGGGGGGGGGGGGGGGGGGAATCTTGACTTGGATGACTGTTCACTCTGTGTGTTTTATTAACGCTCAACATCGGTCTGTTTGTTCCTTTAAATCTAACCACACAGTTTCTTCGGAGCACTGTTGATATTCAAACGCAACCGACACAAACAAGTTTCTCCCTTTAGGTCTCTGCAATTTCCGTGTCAACAACACTAAGATCTTGACTCACTGACCAAAAGAGAAAGATGAAAGAATCGATGACCTCTTGTATGGAGTGAAAGTTCATTCATTATATAAAAAAAGTTCATCAAACAAACAACATGCACACAAACTCAAAGAAAAAATATTAAAAAGTACAGATTATTGTTGTGGTTGGTTTTGCAAAGATACAGTGAGAGAAACGGGCCAGAGTTTTGTAGCTAAGCTAACGACAAAGCTAACATTACCTGGTTTAGCATAGGCCTAAATAAACTCACTGTAATCTAGGTCTTTGTAACTATAAACTCACCGGAGCTACTGCACCGGTGAGTTTATAGACTATCTAAATATCCATAAAGTTTTTATCGGCCATGTCTGCATCTTTGTGTCTGTAAATTGAGATGCAGATGAAATAATTCAGCCAATCACATCCTAGTTTCAGCCATAAAGCAACCAGAGCGCTCCTGCCTCTCTAAATAATACAATGAATAATGTTTAGCCACTTTCTTTCTTTCACGTTTACAGTTATTTACAGTGCACACACACTGTGAGGTGATATTCTGTCAATTTGACTAAAGAGTTATTGGATTACAATCGCTAATGCTATATTTAACCAAGGGTTTTTGCTGCCATTGTCAAAACACATTGTAAAATCCTTACCCCCCCCCCTCTTGCTGAAAGAGACTAACACACACATTTCCTACAGCACATTGTTGTGCCACTTCAGAAGCTCACACGAGTCTCAAATGAGTCATTTTGAAAAGCAATGATAAACTTAAGTTATAGAGATTGTTGATCCCCGATAGTCATTTTAATAAAAACACATTTAATTGGTAACAATGGTGGAAAGCTCCCATCAGATTTAATGGTTCATTGACATTAAACTTTATGTTCCTTGATGGCACTTTGTGTTATTATGTGACATCAGGGCATCCTCTACATTTGTATTCATTGTTTGGATTATAAGCCTCAGGTTCAGGGAAGTCAAACGACCATTAGGTGATGTTTACACTGTCCTGGTCTGACAGCACCTTTAGGCTGATGGCATCCAGCCAGTCAACAACTATTTCTGTCCCCTCTTTGTCCTTCATTGTGCTGGAAATCTCCCAGACTCCTCTCTCCTCCTCCGCTCTGCCTGTCGCACAATGCAAACATTTTTCTCTCCCATTCGAATAACTGATATTATTGAAAAGTTAACAGTGGCCGTCACTTTCCTGTCACCAGCAGTCCGATCCTCATTGTGAGAAAACTCTGGAGAAAGTGCTTCTCCCTTCACGTTTAAGTAAAGATGCTGACTTTTAAAAACACTTTTACAAGGGCGAAATAAAACCCGACAAGTAAAAGGTAAAACAAGTTTACGTGTTCCGCAGTCAAACCCAAATGGCCACGACTGCTTCTCTTATCTTGACGTCCAATCGAGGACACTTTATTTAGTTTTTTCTCCTGCCTGAAGCTACATATTTAACCATCAGCATAAGAGACATCAAATACTCACCGCCAAACATCACTTACAGTAGAAAACCTGTTAGTGTCCAGTCCCATTCCTCCACTGAGGACAATTACAGGTACCCTGCTGTCGCTTCTCAAGTACTTTACTCAATGTAACTGTTGTAGATCCTTTACTGAAAGGACAACATGCAGCATTTCTGCCTTTTCATGCACAGAATAAGTCTGTTATGTAACGTCACTCTATTTCTATACAATCAGAGGCTATTTGACACGTTTTAAAATTCTAATTTCCAGCTCCACCTAAACAAAAGCAGATGAATGTCTTTCAATGTAAGTTTTGAGTGTCTTGCTGTTGAGGTAACATCATGAACAACTGACATAGAAATAGTTGTAGTTTGCTTTTTCTCACTGTGTCAGTGTAGGTTTTCTCCAGATACTACATCCTCCTACCACAGCCCTGCGACTCTCAAGGAATAAGTAGTAAAGATGATGGACAGATTCATATTTTTTGTTCTAACATTACATCAAATTAAGTCAACAATGAGCAAGGGGCTGATGCCGTGAGAATGAGGTTCTCCACTTTGCCTTTGGCGTCTTGTAAACCCCTGAGGGTTGGGACACAGGATCATTACAGCCCACTGGGTTACCGCTCTGACTTTTAGCCTTGTTCATTTGGTTTCATTAAACATTTATGAAATGGTTCAGTTGCTCTCATCAGCTTTGTTTTTAATGAACAAGCTCTGATATAACATGTTCAGAGGAAGTTAGGGACGAGCAAGTGAATCAAAGTCAAACTTCTAATAGTTAAAGATCCAGATATTTTGTTGAGTGGTTGTTCCCTTGGTTTAGAATTTCTTCTTCTGCTCAGTGATGATGAAGCTCAGCGTCCCCATCAGGAGTCAGAGAGACGTCAGTCAGACACAATCTGTGCACAGGACGTGGTCCCGAGGAATTTATCAGCCAGGGAAACGGTTTGCATTGTGCTCAATGGACCATTATGATGGAAAACTGCTGACAGCTATGAAGGAAACAGATGTCACATTTCTTAACCCTTCATGCTAAATCTGCTGCTAAATGTTGGTTTCATTTCCTCTTCCATTAGAGCTAATTATTGATTTTCTATTTGAAACTTTTTTTGAGTTGCGTTCTCCAACAGCTGCAAACTGTTTTCTGTATCAGCTCTTTTCTTTCCTGACAAAGAGCATTTAAATGATTTTATGAAAATGCAAATGCCTGTTTGCAGAGTGAAGAAGGTTCAGTCCACAGATGGCCCACAGTGTCAGGGGTGTGCTGCTTAATAAAACCTTCTAAAAGTCTTTATTGGACGGCAAACAATGAAATATTAAAAAGCCTCTGCGAACATAATAAAGTTATTTAAAGACCCCGGCTTCAGCTTAAATAAAAAGGCTGAATAATGCAGTATTACTCTCCACCAGTATATGAAAATGAGCCTGTTTAATACCCCCTGAACTTCTTGCACATTTGTGTGAGGTATCGTTTGCTGTTTATCTGCTAACTGGCTTCACTGGAGAGAAAGATGCATTTTACCATTAGTGTTTTTTCAATGCAACAGGTCGGAGAAGGTTACGGAGCCACAGCCACTGTGGGATGTGTCTTCACAGCGATGGCGTCTAATGAGAGAGCCGACAGCCGGCCGAGGCTCTAATACGTGTCTTCACGGTGTCTGTGATAAAGGTGCACAACAAACTGAGGCTTGTGTGTTATTTGTGAATTATTCAAACAGCGCTGTTTCGGCCGCAGCCTATTTTTACATCCGGTCTTTGGAGATCGTCAGCCATTAGCGAAACGCACTATTCATCCCAACTTTAACGACGCCCAGTTGTTTACTAAAAGCACTCAGCGAGCGGCCGCCGGTGGAACATCTTTACTGAGAGCCGGCTCCTCTGCAGCCGTCTGAGAGCACCGCTTGGCCCTTAGTGCTTCTGCTCGTGATCGATTGCAACTGCATCTCCTTGAGGGAGTGAGAGTGAAGGATTGCTAATTACAGAGCAGATGCATTAAGGGACTGGGTGCACACTGTGTGGTAAATACTGTAATAATCCTGTTTTGTCCGGAGGCGAAAAACAATTAATCAATTAAGCCCAGTTCACGTTACATAAACTTTAGCCGGAAAAGTTTTGAAAGTCGGCAAGAAAAGTCGC
The DNA here is from genome assembly GCF_947347685.1 of Pleuronectes platessa. Taxonomy (NCBI): domain Eukaryota; kingdom Metazoa; phylum Chordata; class Actinopteri; order Pleuronectiformes; family Pleuronectidae; genus Pleuronectes; species Pleuronectes platessa. The sequence goes on from NC_070626.1 coordinate 28,485,750, forward strand.
AAATCAGCGTTTGATCAGCCGTCGCTAATCGTCGTGTGTGAATTCCTCAAAGATACAAAGTGAATGGCTCAGTGTGGAGGAGTTGTGCCTGAGCAGGATGGATCTCTAGGTGAGCACAGGATGGGGTGAAGCAGTGAAGGTTCATGCTGTGATATGGAGCTCCCCGATGTTTTTAAACTGCACTTGTGTTTAATCAGGGAAAACTAGTGTGTCGGGCACAGATTAACACAAACTATGTGTTAACTACATCGTGTTCAGGTCGGGTAGAGACACAAACACCAGGTCGGGCTCAGGTTAGTCTTCAGAAAGAAAGAAAGAGCTGTTTTTTATTCTATAAAACATCTTGTGTTATCTCGTAGATGTTTTCATGATTAAACATTATTTCATATCCCCAGATCAAACTAATTATTGACTAATAACTGGGGGTTTGTCTCGGTGAAAGATTGTGTGACCCTCTGTCTCCAGTCGGTCGTGTAATGTCAACTCACAACAGCTGAGATGTGATGAGTTGATGCTTTTCCTGAGAACATATGAAACTGAAATATCATTTGCAGTTTGAAAAAGTACTTTTGATGTTTTTTTCTTCTCTCCTGACATTTTATGGACAAAACAGTCAAAAAACAAAAAGCTCACTGGTAGTTAATCGTGGATGAAATGATCATTAGCCGCAGCCTTTGCCATGTTTCTTTTTTTTTGTTTTAGTCTTTGCAGCTGTTGGCCTTTTAGCTGCACCTTATCTGCCAGTGAAACATCTTGAATAGATGGTTTGACACCACAGAGAATAATGGTGTCAAACTTCAGAGGACACTGGGTTTAGTTTGGATTCCACAGCGGTGCAGCGGCTGGGAAACAAGTTTTGTGAGCCAGAAATCTTCCTTGTCTCATTGGTATTGATCAACCGCCCCGTCCGGCCCGGGCAGATATATGAAGGTCATTTTGTGCTGTGAGGCCGTAAAACCTTGAAGAAGCTTAGTTGCTATCGGGAAACCTGTCAATGTTGTAATGTCCTCTTCACTGAATGAGGGTGATAATTGTCTCAACTTACATTATATTCAAATGTTGAGGATTTAATCACAAGTTAGCTTACTCCGTCATCAGAGCAAATACTCTCAGGTAATTAGGGCCCGAGCACTGACAGTGGGAGGCCCTATTGTTATTATTATTATTATTATTCAGGCAAATTAATTGGCTTTTTGAGGGCTTTAACATGCCCAAATTCTTACCAAAATTTGGAAAAAGTTAGAAAGGAATTTTTCTACTTACATTTTGAATTTATTTAAAGTCCATTTTCTGATTTAATTTACCTCAACTAAATTTAACTCCAATTTCTCAATTAATTTAACTAAGTAGTTAGAGAGGTAGGTACGTGGGTAGGTAGGGAGGTAGATAAGTAGGTAGGTAAATAACTAGGTAGGTATATAGGTAGGTAAGTGGGCAAGTAAGTAGGTAAGTAGGTAGGTAGGTAGGTAGGTAAGTAGCTAGGTAAGTAACTAGGTAGGTAGGTAGTAGCTACATAGGTAGATAAATGGGTAAGTAGGTAGGTAAGTAGCTAGTTAGGTAGGTAGTAGCTAGGTAGGTAGATAAATGGGTAAGTAGGTAGGAAAGTAGCTAGTTAAGTAAGCAGGTAGGTAGGTAGGTAAGTGGGTAAGTAAGTAGATAGGTAAGTAGGTAAGTAGCTAGGTAGGTAGGTAAGTGGGTAAGTAGGTAGGTAAGTAGCTAGGTAAGTAACTAGGTAGGTAGGTAGTAGCTAGGTAGGTAGATAAATGGGTAGGTAGGTAGGTAAGCAGCTAGGTAGGTAGTTAGGTGGGTAAGTGGGTAAGTAGGTTGGCAAGTAGCTAGGTAGGTAGATACATGGGTAAGTAGGTAGGAAAGTAGCTAGTTAAGTAAGCAGGTAGGTAGGTAGGTAAGTGGGTAAGTAAGTAGATAGGTAAGTAGGTAAGTAGCTAGGTAGGTAGGTAGGTAGGTAAGTGGGTAAGTAAGTAGATAGGTAAGTGGGTAAGTAGCTAGGTAAGTAGCTAGGTAAGTAACTAGGTAGGTAGGTAGTAGCTAGGTAGGTAGATAAATGGGTAAGTAGGTAGGTAAGTAGCTAGTTAAGTAGGTATGTAGGTAAGTGGGCATGTAAGTAGGTAAGTAAGTAGGTAGGTAGGTAGGTAGGTAGGTAGGTAGGTAGGTAGGTAAGCAGCTAGGTAGGTAGGTAAGTGGGTTAGTAGGTTGGCAAGTAGCTAGGTAAGTAGATAAATGGGTAAGTAGGTAGGTAAGTAGCTAGTTAAGTAAGTAGGTAGGTAGGTAAGTGGGTTAGTAGGTTGGCAAGTAGCTAGGTAAGTAGATAAATGGGTAAGTAGGTAGGTAAGTAGCTAGTTAAGTAAGTAGGTAGGTAGGTAAGTGGGTAAGTAAGTAAGTAGCTAAGTAGGTTTATTGATCCCTATTTCTGTATTTTGGGATGATTGGAGATGTGTCATCCATCTTTATACAGTCTGTCCTCAAGACCACAGACAATGTCGGACAGCAGACGGGCTGAAAGGTTTTACCAGGTTTCAAGTCTCAGAGCAGAAAACCCCTTTTCCCTGAGAAGTCGCAGCCTGTTTTGCTGAACGAAAAAATCGAATCAGTGTTTATATGAGTGAATACAAAACACATCAAAGCTGCGTTCTTACCAGTCTAACACGTACTGCATATTAATGTTCTGTGAAATGGTAATTACCGTTCTATTTATTTTTCTCCCTTTCATTGCCCATTGACAAAGAATACATTATTTTGTGACAGCCGTCTTTTGCATTAATTGAGCAAAGTGCTCATCATTGTTTCCTCAGAATTTCTCAGAAACAGGAAATTGTGTTTTTACACCAGTGGACGTTGCTCACTGGTCGTCTTCTTTCAAATGAGAGCGATGTCACCAGAACGTGGGCGAAGTAATTATAAAGCAAAGAGGAATGAAAAGGGTTGGATGAGTATTATTTTTATGTCTCAAATTATATCTGTATTAAATCACTATAATTCAATAACATGTACATATTTCTGTTTTATGTCTCCAAAGTTTCATACCGGTTAATAAGTGATTGAGACTTTGACAGTTTTTCTGTGGCCAGGGAACAAACAGCTGGATCAGGTGGGATTCACTGAGGGAAGCTTGATGAAGTGGAAGTCATCGACTGTGTTGGTGAGTTATGCTTTTCTAACTTATTTGTGGTTTTCATATCACTTATAATCTGTCAACACGATTTAAATGTACAATACGGACCTCAATCAAAAACTCAACAAAAGTCAACACAAATTTTAATGAAAAGTCATTATACAATATACAACTTTGAGCATCTTGTCCATTTGACTGCCGAATATGTTTTTCTTCCATATATTACATTATGTATTTCAGTCTGTTCTTAAAGAAAATTCCTCTTCTAAGTATTTTGTGTAGAATTGTATTTTGCCTCTGCAGCAGGTGCAGTCGTGGCTGGAGGCATTTTGTTTTCATGTCGTCCTTCCTGCGTATCTCACGAACGCCTTCAGGAAGTTTCTCCAAGTTTGGCACAAACGTTCACTTGGACTCAAGGACACAGTCATTGGATCCTGGAGGCTGAAGGTAAAAAGGCGCCTGGAGCATCCGTCCCATTCCTGTTAATGTTTTATAACGGGAACGCCTGAAGGTAAAATTCATAACTTACGTCACAAGAGTCCATGAACTCATCGGAAACAACTCAAGAATCATTTTACAATAAAATACAAATTAAATACAATCTATTAAATTCCCTTAAAGTCTTCATTACATATTTGTTAATGCTCTTGACTGAGATGGATGTGAACTTCAACTTGAAAAAGTGGAAGAGGAATAAAACTGTGAGGCGATTCAATCTGTGTCTGAGATGATGAATTGAACGATGCTTCATTCTGGTGAATAGTTCCAGAGTTTGCTTCAAATATTAAAGTTTGATATGACAAGATGTATGAGGAGGCAGAGAGGGCAGCATCACTAGCGCTCTGTAGACCACGAAGATCACAACATGCACTTCAGTGTCGCTCGAGTACACTTCGATTTGATATCTGGTAAAAACATGTGAAACTCACCATGGCTGCAGCAGTGAAAACAGCGTGGAGGCTGTTTACGCTACATGCATCAAAATATTCTGCAACTCATTGGAAGGAAAGGACCTTGCCTCCAGGGGCAGCGGCTTCCATCAGAATTTCAATCTAAGACAAAGTGGATAATAATATAAATCAGACATAACGCGGCGCTTGAAAGCTCAAATCTGAAACAGAAAGTAGACCCTGACCCGGACCCTGAAGATCTATTTAGCTTTTTCTCCTTGACATTAAAAGGATGGAGGTAAAAGACAGATTGGCCGGAGTGAAGGGAGAGAAGGGAGTAAGGAAAGTGCTGATATTTGTAAAAACAAAAGTAGAGATTGACTGTAATGACATCAAATCTCAAATAGACGTTGGACAGGATCAAAAACTGTCTGCTCAGCAGGTAGAGAGATGTTAGACAGACAGGTCGGATCTTTTTTATCTAATTTTACTTTATTGTTTTCATGGTCGAGGCAAGAAACTGAAGTTGAAAAAAAAGCTGAAAAAAAAAAGTTGTATTAACACATTAATAAAACTCAATGTTTGTGGTCTCGTAGTATACTGTGGAATAACTTTTGTTAGTAATGACACTTTTTGACTACGCAGCAACAGACAAAAGAAGTAAAGTATCACCTCTTTTAGTCTGAGTGTTTCCATCTGTTGATAGATAGAAGTCGTTGGAGGAAACAAACACATGTAAACACCGGGGGAGTGAGACATTAGTATTTGTAAACAGTTTGCTGGAAACGAGAGTCAAGTCACTAACGAGTTGTAGAGAATCACAGGAGATTCCTACAAGTCTAAAATTATCTGTGACTGATGTCCGACCACTCGTCAGCTGAACCCTGGTCCCGGTCGGTGCTCAGGTTTTAAATATCCGCCCTAAGAAATATTATTTTGGACCCAGCTCTGCTTCCCACCACATGTAGAATTGATGGGAGCGTAGAGCAGCTCCTCCATAACGTCCCCCCCCCCCACCCCACCTCATTAAAAACATTTACTCTCTCAGCGCATTAGCAGGCTGAGCTAGTAGAGCTGTGCATACCAGAGCAGATGAAGTGGGCGATCTCAACACACTCTGTGCCCTGTAAAGATGTCCGCAGTCGTTCATGTGTGTTTCAGCTCAGTTCACATACATCACTCATAAACTCCACCTCCTCCATGTTAGTGGACTGCTCCTGAGAAGACTCTGGTTCCATATGATGTCTGCCTGATGAGATAGTGGGGAAGCATCGTCCACTTTTATTTAGAGCCTATGTCTTTAATGCTGGAGACTATCACCTTCTTTTCAGGGCCATTTCTTATTGTATAAATGTTTAGTTAAGCTCATTGCATTACAACAGGTTTCTTGTGGAGCTCTGTTACCAAGTCAGGGTAAAAAAATACTGTGTTCCAACAATCAGTGAATCCGAGGCAGTGAAGTGAAGATGTTTCTTAAAGGAAAGCTTGACCACCTTTCTCTTCCTGTATCACTTTGGCCTCTGGCAGCTTTGAGATTTAGTTGCAGCATCTGCAGGATCCGCCATGGGTCTCAGCATCCTGGCGATGGGGGGGGGGGGCATTTTTGTTTGCCTCTCAGCACGACGCCCACTGGACCTGGAGGAGGCTCTCAAACTTTCAAAAAAGATGGATTAGGGGGCGTTAAAATAGAGCTGTGCACCTGTCACCTAACATTTTCCAGCGTGGACGACCCTGGAACCAGGGACTGAACCAAATGTCACGTGAGGGAGGAAGCTGAGAGCACAAAGCCAAAGCTGCCATAACGCTGAAGAGTGATGTTACACGTCTATGATACAAAAACTTTTAAAATTATTTTTCTTCCTCTTCTTTCTGTGTGAATTTGGCCGAAGAAGTGTTTTTTATAAATGTGTGTTTATTCACCCGTGTTTATTCTACAGCTGCTGAGACGCTGATGTCCAAACTCCGTGTCTATCACCTTCCTCCTCTTCCTTCTCTTTCTCCTGCTGCTCTCGTTCATTAAGTGAAATAATTTACTTTTGGCATCAGCGCTAATATGTTTCCTCAATTTAAAAACATCGACTCAGTTTCTCAGTTTGAGCCTTTCGGGGGTAATTTGCATCCACTTTGCATTGGCACTTTGAAAATCAGCTGCAGGTGTAAATACGTCCTTTTCATCATCGTTTCACAGTAATGTGATTAAATGCAATAAAACAGTTTTGCAAAAATAGTTAAACCTGCAACGATTAGTCAGTTAAGTCGATCGAGGGAAAATTAAACACCCAACGACCCGGATAATGAATCAGTATTTCATCCTAAATCACTTTTCATTACAACTAATGAGAGATTCTTTGACTAAAGGGGCAGTTAATACAGCATTTTGGATTATTATTGTTTCTTTAGACATTAGATGTTATCACCTGACACACTGGGACACTATAACGGGCTATATTATATTTCTGTGATGTTTTTAGATCAATGTTTTCTAAATTACACGAAGGAACACTCAGCTACATAATGAGAATTACTGTTACTTGAAGCCCTGATGATTCTACACGAGACGTGTTTATATAAAAACGTTTTTCTGGCTGGTAACCTTATACAGTGGATCTTTCAGAAATAAAATAAGAATTAAATGAAACATAAAAATGAAACATGTATTGTACGACTCATGTAAAAGGATTCACAGTCCACTAGGTCACCTGGATCCATGTCCGGAGGTTTGAGAGGGAGGTTCGGATCCTTTAGTTCACATCTTCCTTCTTCTCTCTTTCCCGCTTTCACTCTCAACTCCGTCCAATCAACAAAGACTTAAACGCACAAAAACAATTCCTACCCTTGGCCACAGAATATCGTTAAAAAAAAGAAAGAAGAAGGATGGATTTGCAGTTTGAAGGACAAAGAGTTGAGGCCGTATCGTCTCTTCCGAAACAATTTCACAAAGTCAACTTTCAAAATGATGTGATGAATAATTGGTCTGTGAAAGAACACCGGTTTCTCCCCGACCTCACACGTGTCGGCGGCTCATTAGCAACCTCCCCTCGCCGTGTTGGACGTGTAATTAACATTCAGCAGGTGTAGACCACGGCCCCTGCGCCGCGCGACCTTTCTCCCTCTGTTGATCACAAACATGCTCACTCATTTCTTTCCCACAAATAACCATTTATTCTGCACACATTTACTGAAAATTACAGTTTATTGAAAGGACACAGAAAGGTCAGATAACACGGATACATGTAGCTAGGAGTTACTACTCAGTGCATGGCACATTCTCAGGGAGACGACCCATTGTGAGTCTTTGGCTCTTTGCCTCTGGAGTGTTGAAGGCAGGAAGAGTGCTGAAATATTAAACCTTGAACAGTTGGCCAGCCAACTTGAGCCTCTATATTTCAAAATGTGGAGGAGTAAATTAACCGTGCTACAATGAGTGACAAACAATAGTCTAAGTTGGGTAGTAGTAGTAGTAGTAGTAGAAGTTATAGTAGTAGGGGTATCTCTTATTTGTCAATTGGTTTATACTTATCACAGGATACAGTGTCAGACCTCACCAGTGCAAAGGGATTTTTCTAGAAAGATCACACATTTAGAAAGCAGTGTCCTCACTCAGAAGAAAACTCAGATGAGTAAACAACAAATGAACAATCATGAAACAAGTTACCAGTGCCATTGCTACCTTTTTAAAAAGAAGTTCTAGAATGCATGCCGTTTTTTACCATGGAGGATTTTCAGATGACGGTTCGAAGTTTGACAATTCCAGTGTCTCAGCTTTTTGCAAACAATGCTGATATGCGCATATGTAGCTGTCGAGTGTGTGTGTGTGTGTGTCTCTGTGTGTGTGCGTGTTTAAAATGTGTCAGTATGTGTGTGTGTGTGTGGGCGCACATTGTCTTTTGTGAGAGTGCGCAAAAGTGTGTGCTCTTAGAAAGATCCTTCAGGCAACAGGAGCTCCGCGGTTCGGGGACACGTCGTCCGCTCAGTCGTCTTTATGTGGCTTCGTCTTTTTGCTGCTGCTGCCTCCCTCCGCCTCCTCGCTGGCGTCTGAGCGCTTCGTGTTGATTTTCCCGGTCTCTGCTTGGCTCCTTTGCTGTGGGGGGGGGTTCAGAAGATACAGATTTATAATGAGGAAGAGTGACAGCGTGATGTTCCTCAGTATAGACAATGTGCTGGTCTGTAGTCTGAGAAGGAAATACCTGAGGGATACAGATGAAGTAGAAAAACCTATATTTTTTTTAATTTAAAGTTAGAACTGCTGTAGTGCTTCTACTGCTGTTACAACACGACGACTGGGGTTAGAGTCAGAGTTTGTTTCACATAAGTTATAAAGTTTGAGGAGCAACTTAGAGGCTCATTTAAACTCAATGTTATTTACGTTTATAGAAACTAACTACTTGTCTTCTGAAAGCTAATGGTCAAAAGAGGCGAAAAGGAGCAGTACCACTGTAAATCATGGGGGGGGGGGGTTAGTGTAGCCCATATCTCAGGGGAGATGACAATAGGACACAAGGGAGAAATTTAAATATTGACAAAACACTTTGAGGAGATTATCACCACATTTGTTTTATGTGGATGTGATGTAGGCCGGCAGCGATGAGTACTTTGTTTATGGAAGTTTATATTTCCGTATGTTATGGAAGCATAAATAAGTCTCAACACACGGTTGCAGCTTGAAAAATGCACCTTCACAAATTCACAATGTGCACTCTGGGTGGGGAGGGGGGGTGGGGAGGGGGGGTAACCACAGTGAGGCTCTGATGTGGGGGCGTTCAGTACAAATAATATTTTCCAGAATATCCTTGATTTTATTTGGGGAAACCCCCCCCCCCAAAACAAACGATTGTTGTAATGAGCAACACAAACATGACTGTGATCAAATGCAGATACATGTAATTTAACTGTAATTTGAAAAGTGTGTTTTAAATGAGTCTTTAAAACTGAAGATGAATGGTGAACACAGCCGGTGTGTTCTAACGCTCGAGGTGATTGAGACTGTGAAGGGAGCGGTGCCGGTGGATTGAGGCGCGGCTCAGGGATCCAGATGCTTTTCATTTCAGCTCCGGAGAAAATGAGAACAGAGCTTTGAAAATAAATGTAATTAAGTACCTGGTGAGATGGAAAAGGAGCAATTCCGAGCGTTTTGAAGACCGACACTGACAGCAGCCTGTTTACAGTTGAGTGTGTGTGTGTGTTTGCGGGGGTATGTGCGATATGTGTCATTCTCCTGCTGTTCTCACAAATTCCTGCTAACATTTGAAAAAGAAAATGATCGGGCACCACTGTTTTTCATAAATGGAACCCAATCTTCTTCTGCATTTTGAATAGTTTCAGCCATTTGAGCAGTGGCATGTTTAAGAAGTGTTCCCTGGCACTAGGAACCAATTCCCAGGTCATTCAGCTCCATTGTTCCTTTTTAATAAAATACCAACTGTACCATATGAGATTCAGAGTCTCTGTGAATTCTCCTCCATCTGCACACAAGCTCTGTCTCTCTCTTTGTGACCTTGGTTGCAGTTCACCTTGTGGGTTTGGGATTTTACCTTTTTCCGGTGTTTGTATCTTGTTTATAACCAGAAAAAGATCACTTAAGAACATCCTGAAGTTTGTGTGCAGGGGAGGATGTTCTGGATAAACTTTGCCAGTGTCTGCAGTCAAGTTAAACAAAAACATCATGTCACTGTGAACAACAACTTAAGGCGCATTCATTCTCAGGAGCAGACGGAACCTTTTTGCTATGCTCTTGTATTTCGTCTGTATTTTTGTGAGTTTTTTAAAAGCTCACAGACACGCACAGACAAAACAAAGCAGTACCAGTGGAAACCATAGGGGGGCAGTGCAGTCAATTGTTAAAGCAAGATGCCGATAGGATACAGCGACGTGGAGACTCCAGATCTCTAACTTGGTGTTTTCCATTGTTGCATTACACAGCTGTGTGCAGAGCTGCTTGCCACATGGTTGCTCATGCTATCACACCATCTTCCATAAAGTTGTTAACGACCATGTAGACAGTCCGACCTCATAGTTTAATCTGCAGTTGTGTGCGTAAGGACTTTCTCTTCGAGCCTTAGAAAGGAGCCTTTATATATTTTCACTTTCACGCTATACACATACAACACACTTGATTTTGAGTCATGTTGTCACAGGCATAGTTTGTTGTAGAACGGACATTGTTTGCTCTATAGATGAGATTTGGTAGAAGGTAAGAATCCTTCCTCCACTGCCCTCTTTTATTTCGGGCGCTCGTCAACCACCTAATTAACCGACTGTCACACGGAGCAGATTCTATTCCTCTTGGAATATGTTGGCTACAAAAACAAGTGGAGCCCATATGAAACATTTTCCTTTTTTAACCACAAAAAACTGCATATCTGACTCACATCGGCCCCTTTGTGATTCTTGCACATCATCCGGTGTGCACTTCCACTTTCACAGTTTTAATGAATTCAGGAATGTCAGGGACGAACAATACCGATGCCACCGAGCTCCACAGATCTGCTCCGATGTTTGAGAATGTCAGAGTTTCCTGAATCACATTATATTTCTAACCCGAGAAGAAACGGGGGAAACCAAACTTTCCCTCTCAGAGATTCTTAATGATGTACTCTTACATTCCCCTAGGGGTCCGCGGAGGTACTGCAGGGGGGGGGGGGGGGTCGCGAAATTGTTGGTTGATTAAACAATTTTTTATATTTTTAAAAATTACATTTTTTTTTCCAAATTTAAATGTTATTAAATACACATTAACGTGAATCCAACATATTGTAGCCAATGGATAAATTGATGAAGAGAACATCTTCTTTCATTCAGCGACAAACAATAATCAAAACATGAATATATGAACCTGTGTATTATTTGGATAGCTTAGTATTGAATGCACAATAACAGGGTAGCTATGTTTATACATGGCACTAGGCCTAGTTTAATATATAACAAAAAAATGTAACTAAACTTATATATATAGTAGGGGGTCCCTGCCCCATCTCTCCATCAGCTTGGGGTCCTTGGCCTGAAACACGTTGAAGACCTCTGCATTAGAGTGTAACGTGAGACGGGTTGGTTTTACATACTGTGGTTTTTAAAGCGTACACAAACTGGACCAGCGTTATTATCTCCATGTTGTTGACAGAACAGTAAATGTGGCTGAAAACCCCAGTGGGTGTGAGGCAGGTCTGTCAGGTTGTCAATGTTCAGGCCACATCGATACCAGCCTCTCCTGATGAGTCTGCCGTACGAGACCCAGTCAATACTGCTGCTTATTCTACAATATATCTCAGAGAGAAAAGTGCAGATGTTGCTCTGTTTTCCTTTTAAATCTTTCCGTGTCGAACAAAGAACACACCGAGCACAGGAGCAGCCCCTCTATCCGGGGGATGCCTCTCAGGTTCCCGCTCTCACGATACTGTATAATGAAGGGGGGGGGCAGTGACAGGAATAACGGCCACTTTAATGCAGATTGATCCACAGAGACTGGAATGCAAATCGTTACTAATCAAAGTGTTTACTACACCATGAATGGCAAGTGCTGCGTACCGGGAGGGAGAGATGATGCAGATCCATTGGGGCAACAAAATGTGAAAACATGTTAAAATTATAAAGATAGAAATGGTTTTAATTAGAGGTGAGAACACTTTTGCTTGACTGACACTCGAGAAGTCACCTTTTCGTCATTTTTGTGATATTTTCAATTAAAAAAACTGTCAAATATACATTGTTCACTCTCAGATTTGTGTCTATTAATGAATTCTGTGCTTGTCTTTCATTCTGTGATGAAACAAAATGGCTCAAATCCTCCAGGGACAATATTTCAACTTCAGTAAAATGTGATGTTGAGCGTTTTCACTACATTAATCCTGAAAGAGAATTATTTTGTTCTGCTTGGAATCAGTGACACAATCCAACTGTTGTTTTACATAAAACGTCCTTGTCTTTCTCTCTCTCTCTCTCTCTCTCTCTCTCTCTCTCTCTCTCCTCCCATTCGTCGATCTCGTTTGGAACATTCTCGTCTTCTTGTGCAAATAGTGTCCGTGTCTAAAAATGGATCCCTGCCACTTGGAATGCAAGGCATCCCCTCAGTTAGACAGTATCGCGCCGGAATGAGATGCATTGTTTTGTCTGTAACCATCTGCCGCTGCCAAACAGGTGTGACTCAATTCAATAATATGATGGGGGGGGGGCGGTTGTGCGTGGGCTCTGGCGGGGGCAGTGGATATTAGATTGTAGAAGAACGGTCGACTTCTTTAAGGAATGTGATGCAGACGTTGTGTGTCCTTTCACGTCGTGTTGTGTTGGTGAAGACTTTTATCATTTTGTTACCCTTCGCACACACAGAGCTTTCCTACAGCCTGACACACACACACACACACACACACACACACACAGTAAGAACAGTGTGTTTATGCTGAGTTCTGCCGGCCTGCTGAAGTCGGTAAAAACTTTAGGGATGTTTGTACAGGCCACTGCCTCGGGTGTGATTTCTCCCTCTGCTGTCACTGGTCAGTCAGACTGTGACAGATCGTTACTTTGAGTGACAGCTGGGGACAGAGTGATGCACACACCCACAGCTCGACAGTGACGAAATGGCACAAAACACAGAGTTCGAGATCTGATCGTGTCGTTATGAAACTGTGGTGGGAAAAATGAGAAACACTGCAGTGATGTGATGTCACAATGGAATCAGAAAATGACATCATGCATTGCTAAAAATATGTATTTCTCAAGGTATCGCTGCATCCTATAGGACAATAGACACCACTTAAGTATTTGGTAGGAATTATGCCACTATGACATCATGGTGAAGTCAGAAAATTATGTCTTATAGTCGGTGATGCAACATTTGAAACC